>NW_028270165.1:80470176-80773022 GCF_037043375.1 Chiloscyllium plagiosum
GCAACATGGTCTCATCCACATTGGGGAAACTGGACGCCAACTAGCGGAACCTTTCAGGGAACAACTCTGGGACACTGAAACTGAACGACCGACGGCCATGTGGCTGGATACTTTAACTCCCCCTCCCATTCCACCAAGGACATGCACGTCCTGGGCCTCCTCCACTGCCAATCTCTTGATACCCGACGCTTGTTGAAAAAACACATCATCTTCTGCCTTGGGACCCTCCAACCACATGGGATCAATGTAGATTTCATCAGTTTCCTCATTTCCTCTCCCCCACCTTGTCCCAATTCCAACCTTCCAATTCGACACCAACCTCTTGACCTGTCATACCTGTCCACCTTGCTTCTCACCTATTTGCTCCACCCACATCTCTGAGCTATCATCATCAATCCGTACCTCCATCTACCTATTGCACTCCCAGCTGCCTTCCCTCAAACCCCACTTCCTCCCAATTTATCTCTCAGACCCCTTGGGCCACCCTTTATTCCTGATGAAGAGCTTATGCTCTAAACCAAGACTGTGATGAAGCAACAAATAGGGAATACCTCCCAAGTCAGATTTCATTCCCTCTTCTGTTTCCCAGTTCTTTCAGAAATAAGAAATGTCTTTTTCTTCCAAGAGAAAGTGGTCTTCCACTTTCCGCTGTCTGAAGTGTTATGCCACACCATTACTTCAGACACCTTTTAAGAATCCTTTCGACCTGTTTTTCTAACAATTCTGGAGGTGACCAAAAGCAAACATTTCAGTCCTCCTCAATGTCCCATTCCTCCTCCTATGAGCCATTTTGTCATGTTGTCTATGTTACAAGCAGCCGAGTGAGCTTGGTTTCTGAATTGAAATTTGGCCATTGAAGTGGTCAGGATTAATATTTATCGATGGCTAGCTGTGTTTGCACTAACTGTAATTATCCACCAATATGATGTCTTTTGTTCCACCAAAACTGGAAACAATGATCTGTGTTTATATTGCAGTCGGATGTAGAAAATCATCCCAGCGATCTTAACGTTATTATAGTTTACTGTGGCCATACAGCATTGCGAGGCAGTTTGATGTGACTAAAACTTGGTTCGAAAGAATTTCGATTGATGAGAAGTCAAAATGGCAGAGTCTCTGGCCACAATCGATCTGTCTGGCTTGATTATATGAGTGGCAGCTCTTCAAGAGCAACTTCCACTCCATCACTTCAACCAGCAAGAGGAGATAAGTGTGAACACAACATTCCAACTGTGACATATACGCATTCTTTCGATGTTATTGATCAAAATCCTGGAACTCGCTCCTGCATCTTTATTTTCACCACCTCATATTTGTGAAGCAATTTATGAGGCAGCTCAACACCACTTTTTCAAGGACAGTTTGGGAAGACTTGCTGGTAGAGCCAATGATATACACATGCTGTTGGAGACAGTCTAATCGTATGGATAGATTATTGGCTAACCAATGATACAGTCGGGATAAGGGGCATGTTCAGGATCGAAACTTGTAACTAGCAATGTGCCATAGGGATCAATGCTGGGGTAAAATTATTTACAATATGTATATGAATTACTTGGATAAGTAAAGTGAATGTACTATTGCCAAGACTGCAGTAGAGACAGTTGATTGGAATGCAGGTGGTGAGGATGACGTGGAGAGGGATATCGACAGGTTAAGCAAATGAGCAAAACCTTGGCCGATGGAATAGAAAGTGGGAAAATGAAGTTGTGCAGTTTGCCAGGAGGGAAAGTGCTGAATGTTAAATGGAGAAAGCTGCTGAATAGGAGGATTTGGATGCTCGCATCCATGAACTTTTCACCAAGGTCAGTGAGTAATAGGGAAGGCAAAAGGGAGATTGGCCTTTAAATGGAGTATAAAAGTGGGGAGGTTACACTGAACTTCCGCCTGGAGGATTTGATTGAAAGTGCAGTGAAGATTCAACCAGCTGACAGTGCATCTGAATCACATGTAGATCAGACCAGGCTCGGACAGCAGAAACCAGATACGTTTTTACAACAAACCACAACGATTTCATCATTAGACTCTTAATTCCAGATTTATATTGAATTCAGATTCCACCATCAGCCGTGGCAGGTTTTGAACCCAGGTCCCCAGAACATTAACTGGGTGAATAATCTGGTGACAATAAAGTCGGCCATCGCCTCCCCTGAACACATTGGATTATTGTGTTCAGAGGTAACAAAGGAGCAAGTGGTTTGAGCAGCTGCTCAGTTGTTGTTATTACACAAGGGACCATCAGCACTCTCAGTAATGGCACATACTGAAGCCAGGACCCTGTTTCAGAGGTAAGGGCTCGGGAACCATAAGAAATAGGAACAGGAAAATGCCATTCAACCCCTTGAGCCTGCTCCTCCATTCAGTAGGATCGTGGCTGATCTGACATTCCCTACATCCACTTTCCTACCCTTTTCCTGTAACTGTTCATCCCCCGACTGTTCACGAATCTATCGATCCTAGTTTAAATGTGACATGAAGGCTGTCAACAGAGTTATTGGGGTGGGGGCTGGGCGGGGGGTCAGGTCGAACTTGGGGACTAAAACAATGGCTTCACACTTCACATTATTTAACTAAGGGAATGTTTATGGTTATCCAATGCTGGAAATTGGGCAGGCATTCAGATGAAATTATTGGTAAATTCTGAATGACAGAGGAGTCGGGAGAGAAGTGGTGTTCAGGCACAGTTGGAGATCATCAGTATAGATGCCAACACCAGCAGCTACGGTTAAACAAATAAGAACGGAAGACGCTAAAAGCAGACCTTCCCAGAGGATACAGCGGTATTGGAGAGGGTCAGTACTGTCATTAACCCTGATCAAGGCTGTCCGCAGGTCGACGAGGGAATGTTTATCCCTGACACCGTGACAAAGGATGTCAAATTTGACCTTGATAAGAAATGTTTCAGGGGTAGAAACCAGACTCGAGGGCTTTAAACACAGCATTCTGAAAAAGATGGCAATGGCTAATTCAACAATGTTACATTCTAACCAACACTTCCATTGGTGCGATAATAATGGAAGTGTTTTGGTTTTCATTTAGAAGATTGTCAGCAACACTGAGTAAGAAACAACAAAATTAACACAAGAAATACTGCAATGGCTACAATGTGCCTGCTCCCAATAGGAGGCCATCTAGTGTTCAATTAATTGACTACAAGGGGCAATAGCTACAAGAAGGGAGACATAGACTGCTTGATACAGATATACAATGGGCGGGAGGAGGCCACTCGGCCCATCGAGCCTGCTGCAACATTCAATAAGCTTATGGGTGATCTGAATTCATCCTCAACTCTACATTCCTACACATCCCCGACAATCTTTCAAACACTTGGTTATCAAGAAATTATCTACATCTGCCTTAAAGATTTTGAATCCACTGTCTTTTGAGGAAGACACACAACCCTCAGAAAGAAAAGAAATCATTCTCATTTCTGTCTTCTACTTTTAAAATATGACCCTCTATTTTCTGATATTAAGATAGGGATAATACCTGTGGTACAGTTAACTATCTCAAAGTGCTTCACGTGAACATAATGAGAATTCCTTTAAAAATCACAAGAGTGGAGCACAGATTAGGACAGGTGACCAAAGACTTGGTCAAAGGGGCAGGTTTAGGGCAATCTTTTAAACAGGTTAAATTTCTCAAACATCAGAGGACAAAGACGTAAAGAGCAAACACAAAATAGCAAAGGATGGGAAGCAACAGTGTAGACATAATGTCACAGGATGAGTAATCCAGGGAACATGAGTTCAAATCCCACCACAGCAAGAGGTGAGATGTGAATAATTCAAATCATAAATGGGGAACACAAAGTTAGTCTCGGTATGGTATCGATGGCACTGACGTCAATTGTCATAAAAACCCATGTTCACCAATGTCCTTTCAGCGGGGAAATTGCCATCTTTATCTGGTCTGGCTTACATGTGACTCCAGACCCACAGCAATGTGGTTGACTCTTAAACTGCCCTCTGAATTGGCACAAGCAAGTCAGCATGCACTTAGGGATGGATAACAAGCATCAACCTTGTGAAAGTGCTGGGGAAATTGCTGCAGAAACTCAGCCAGTCTGGCAATACCGGTGAAGAGAGAGAGAATAAAACAGAGTCAATATCCTGGCCTGCGTCCAGAACAGTTGTGAAGAAGGGTCACAGCACTTGAAATGCTAACTCTGCTTCTCTCTCCACATGTGCTGCCAGTCCTTTTGAGTTTCTCCAGCAATTTATACATTCTTGTGTTTCAGATCGCCAGCATCCTCAGTTCTTCATAACACTGACTAAGGGAAGCTCAATTACCATAAAAGGGTAAAACAGAAGGGCTGGAATTACTCAGCAAGTCTGGCAGCAGCTATGGAGATAAAAACAGTTAGTTCTTCGGGTCATTGAATGATTTTACATCAGGGACAAACATTTGGGGTATCTGCAAGAGTAAAAGGCACTGGTGTAACTTCACCATCTGGGAGAACTCTTTCAGCCATGGGGGTCAGGCTGACTCAGCATTCTGGCCCTGCTCATTCCATGTTACCTGCTCCATTTGTTATTCTTGTTATATTTCTACATTTTTGACACATTCCAATGTTTTAAACTAATATTCCAAACAGACAGGAATTTTGCATGGAAGTAATCATACATTAGAGGGTTTGGAACGTGAATGTAACATTTAAACAGAAAGTATTTATTCATGCATGGGGTGCGGGCATCGCTGGCAATGCCAGCATTTATAGCATCCTTAACCGCCCTGTGGTTGGTTGGAAAAGTGAAAACCGCCCTGTGGTTGGTTGAAGGTGTCTGAGATTGTCTTAATCAGCACAGCAATCTCAAAGATGGGCGTGCTCAGGTAGAAGTATCCTCCACTCCCACAGCCAAGTCTACATTCTTGCAATTGCAGATGCCATCTAAAACTCCCAGGACAAGGACAGCATGGGATTATAATCAGAATAAAGCTTCGTCTACTCTTAAATTGAAAGTGAAGCTACCTCAACAGTGTCCCCAACAAATACTGCCAAGATAGAGACAGCATTGTGTTAGATACAGAGTAAAACTCCTTCTCCACTTCCCCATTCATACAGTCCCAGGACAATGACAGCAAAGGGTTACATAAACAGTAGAGTTTCTTCCATTATGACTGACACTTAGTGCGTTCTACACCAATCCTCAAGGAAAATTCAGAACTGAGACTATTATCTGGTACTGAATTCACACATCCTAAGGAGAATGACAGCAACAAGAAATCATGTAGTGAAACACTGATAAAACACAAACAATGTACAACAAAACCAGACTGTTATTGGGATCAAAGACATTTGAATAACAGAAGACATAGTCCCTGCAATGATCCGAATGTGAGCTGAACAACTTTCTCACTTGAATAATATTCTCTGGGAATGCAATATCCACTCACTGCGGTCTATTCAGTTCCTCTGCACTCGTTCAGGGCTGAGTTGCGGCTGACCACATGTGGCATGGTGGTCAAGAAGTTAGACAATTAAGGTCAACTTGGATTGAGGGCATCCTGTGTCATGCCAGTGAGGGTCACTGATTCACTCAACTGATAATCGGGGACAAGGGTATGTCAGGCTGGGCTTGTATCAGTTTGAGTTTAGAAACTCAAATGATCTAATGGAGCAGAATAACATCTGCAGACGACTTAATGTAAATGTAATGTCCACTCATTTCGAGCCAGAGACTAGCCTCTCATTTAAGATAGGAGAGTTTTGTTTTTCTCTCAAGTGTTCTCGAGTCTTTGAAATTCACGTCTTTAGAGAGCAGCATGTGGTGGTGGCACGGTGGTTAGCTCTGCTGCCTCACGGCATCAGCGACCTGGGTTTGATCCCACCCTCGGGCCGACTGTCTGTGTGGAGTTTGCACATTCTCCCCTTGAGTCTGCGTGGGTTTCCTCTGGTGCTCTGGCCTCCTCGCATAGTCCAAAGAATGTTCAGGTGAGAGTGGATTGACCATGGAAGATGCAGGGTTACAGAGATAGGGTAACGAACTGGGTCTGGGTGAGACAGTCAGTCAATGTTGACTCGATGTGCTGAATGGCCTACTTGCACACAATTGACCGATATCAATCAATAGAATACACTTGATATATGTTTACTGGCATCAAATGACATTCGTGGTTTGGTTATTTCCTCTCTTACGTTATCGTATTCAATCAACTGCAGCATCTCGAAACTTGCTTAATTACAATATCCAATATCTGCAGAGTACTTTTTCTTTTTGTCTCCACTATTATCTTGAACTCTGACGTTTGACGTCTTCATTGCTGTCAAAGTTCCTTATTTGTCCCTACATTGTCATGGTTTTACTTTGTCGAATGTCTTCCTGGCTTTTGCAGTTAAGACCCGATATTCTGCCCTCGTCAAAACTTTCCCTTACAATTCTGTACTAAGGATTTCATGAAAACCCTCAGAGTGTGGTAAGACTGTGGAACTCACTACCATAGTGAATAGTTGGGGTGAATGACATTACAACTAAGGGTAAGCAACCCAATACAAATGAATGTCACTGTCATTAGATTTGCAACAGAGTGAAATTAAAACATGCAATGTCCCTCAATTTCTCAATTGTTCTGAACCAGACTTGATGAAGAACAGATCTTGCATGTCAACATTATAATTTAAAGAAAAACCAACAATTATAAATACGGCAACTTTGCTAGGGCAAAGTTAAAGAAGATAATCTAATTAATAGCAATGATTTAAACGCTTTGATCAAGTCCCCTATCTCAGAGGCAAAAAATTAAGCGGCAAATGAAGAACGAATTTTTTTTTTAAAACTTACCAATTCAATCAAACAGTTTCCAACAATGGATTGCCAAGCCTTTGTGCAATATTTGGAGTATGAGTTTTTCGCAGACACGTATCTGTAAATTTAATTTAAAAGTCACTTCTGAATGTGAATGGACACCCCAAAGCATTCAGCCATTTCTTACAGGCTGGGACTCATTCCCAGAAAGAGCCAACAATTCTTTAACTGGACAGTACAATCTCGAGAGGGCAGCTCCTGGGCTCAACAAGCAGCAACGCCCAATGGAAGCAAAGTTGGCGGCGGGGCATGGCGGGGCAAGGGCATAAAACAAAGAAGCCCACTGACTCTCCCACTGCACACACACTGTCAGAATGCACAGGGGCTCAGTCAAGGGAGTGACCGACAGCAGTTTCATCAAGAGAACCACACTTAATGAACAGATCTTGAACACCAGAATTATAATTTAAACAAAAACAAACAATTATGAATACTGCAAATTTACAAGGGCAAAGTTAAACAAGATAATCCAGTTAATAGCAATGATCAAGACCTCCACCATCTCATAGACAGAAACGTAAGGTGTAAATTAAGGAAGAGAATTTTTAAAATTATCAATTCAAGCAAACAGTTTCCAACAATGGATTGCCAAGCAGTTGGGCAATCCTTCGATGATGAGTTGTTCACAGGCACATAACTTTAAATTTAATTTCAAAGTCACTGCTGAATGCGAATGGACACCCTGAAGTATTCGGCTATTTCTTACAGACTGGGGCTCGTTCCTAGACAGAGCCAATAATTCTTTAACTGTACAGAGAAAAACTAGAGAGAACAGTTCCTGTTGTCAATGAGCAGCAGCGCCCACTGGAAACAAACTTGGGGGGGGGGGGGGGGGGGGTGAGGGAGTACGACGGCATAAAATAAAAAAAATCCGACCGACTCTCCCACTATAAGCATTGTCAGAATGGGCAGGGGTTCAGTCCTGGCAGTGACCCACAGCAGTTTCACCAGCAGAATCAGATTGTTGGGAGCACTGGTGTGCCCGCTGGTGCTTCTGCAAGGAGCAGAATGATGAGAACCTCCGCCTGCACTCGGGGCAGGTGAACGGCCTCTCCCCGGTATGGCCCCGCCTGTGCCTCAGCAGGTGGGAGGAATTGCTGAAGGCCTTCCCGCACGCTGGGCAGGGGAAGGGCCTCTCCCCCGTATGGACCCGAAGGTGGGATGCCTGGGTAAAACCCTTCCCGCACTTGAGGCAGGAGAACGGCCTCTCCCCGATGAGGACCCGCTGGTGCCTCAGTAGGGCAAAGGTACTGTTGTAGGCCTTCCCACACTTGGAGCAGCTGTACGGCTTCTCCAATATGTGGACCCGGCGGTGGTTCAGAAGGACAGAGGAATAGCTGAAGGCCTTCCCGCATTCAGGGCAGGCGAATTGCCTCTCGCCTGTGTGGACCTGCTGGTGCCTCTGCAGAAAGTAGGAACTGCTGAAGGTCTTCCCGCACTTGGGACATCTGAAGGGCCTCTCCCAGGTGTAGACTCCCTGGTGCCTCAGCAGGCGGGAGGGATTGCTGAAGCCCTTTCCGCACTCGGGACAGGGGAAAGGCCTATCGCCCGTGTGGACTCGCTGGTGCCTCTGCAGTACAGAGGAATTGCTGAAGGTCTTCCCGCACTCAGGGCAGCTGAAGGGTCTCTCCCTAATGTGGACCCGCTGATGGCTCAGCAGGCGGGAGGAATTGCTGAAGCCCTTTCCGCACTCAGAGCAGGAGAACAGTCTCTCCCCGGTGTGACGGCGCCCATGAGGGTCCAGGTCAGATGGGAAACGGAAGCCTTTCCCACAATCGTCACACTTCCACGGTTTCTCCACGGGACAGTATTCCTTGGGTTTCTCCATGACCGAAGCTTCACCTGCACACAAACGCGTGTACAGCACCTCTCTGCCGTGAATTCCTCTTCCCAGTCTGTATAACATTTAGTGGCTCCACAATCAGAGTGCTGCAACAGTAGGGTCTCTTTTCCAGTCTCACTGATGTTAAAAACGTACTGAAACAGGAACCAAAAAGCTTGGTTCCTTCTCACAGAATCATAGTCGAAAATTGTTATAGTCCCGATGGATTCAGTGACTGTCAGACATTGACGTGAAATTGAGGACTGCAAATGCTGGAGAGTCAGAGTCAAAGTGCAATGCTGGAAAATCACAGCAGATCAGGCAGCATCTGAGGAGCAGTCGAGTCAATGTTTCAGGCAAAGCCCTTCAGCTATTGATATTGAAACTTCCGTCTTCAGATCTTCAAATAATCTGTAAAAAGAAATTACAAATATCATCACTGTCAGTCCACGTTAGAAATTCCAAACAAGCAATTCTACTTTCTGCTGAACATTCTTTTTTTTCCATAAAATTGAAAGCACCATCCCACCCCCTCTCACCCCTCTATTCTCACTCCGCTCAAGCTAATTCTCCCGACGGTACAGACTCAGGATCTTACAGAGACCGAAAAGTGAAAATATCAAGATAGACACCTCTGAATTTTGGATACCTCGACCTGAAAGTTAGTATCTTTCACGACATCTAGGAGTGAGTAAGTCTGATTTTGGGAAGCAAAAAAAGTATCAATTCAGGATGAACCTTCAATGCAGCTTCTTGAGAAACAACCAGACACGGAATGGTTAACATCTGGGGAGGTGGAGGAAATGAGATATCAAGGCATTGGCACCGACACCAGACAGAAACTGAACATACAGGCATGGCAAACATTATGGGCAAGCCAGAGTCATAGAGATACACAACACAAAAACAGGTCCTTCGATTCAACTCATCCGTGCCGACCAGATAGCCTAAATTAATCTCGTCTCATTTACCAGCACTTGGCCCATATCCCTCTGAACTCTTCCTATTCATATACCCATCCAGACGCCTTTTAAATGTTATAATTGGACCTACATCCACTACTTCCTCCGGCAGATCATCCTTACACTTGCCTCTCTCACCCCAAACATACTACCTTCCTGTTCCGGACTTCTCCCATCCCTGGGAAATGACTTTGTCTATTAAACCTATCCATGCCTCGCATGACTCTATAAACGTCTCGTAAGGTCACCCCTCAGCCTCTGGTATACCGGGGAAAACAGCTCAAGTAATGCACTGCGTGTACTTTTAGCTTCACACTCGCTGCACCTTCCTCCCGTGTAAAACATTTTTTCCCTCCCCAACACTGTCCATGGAAAAAGCCAAGAGTGCTGACACTCTGGAGTTGGGGGAACGCCACGGAGAATTCCTACAATGTGGAAACACGCCATTGAGCCCAACAAGACCATCCACACAGACCATCCAAAGTGTAACCCATGCAGACACTTTCCCCTATCCCATTACACTTACTGCACACTCTGGGCCCATTTAATATGGCCACTTCTCCCGAAACTGCACATCGTTAGACTTTGGGAGGAAACCAGAGCAGCCGGAGGAAACCCACGCAGACACGGCAGGGAGAATGTGCAAACTCCACACAGACAGTCGCCCCAAGGCTGGAATCGAACGCGGGTCTTTAGTGCTGTGAGGCAGCAGTGCTCACCACTGATTGTGCTACTTATGTGTGCAAAAAGAGGTGGGGACTGGGAACTTTGTTAATTGTACCGCACAGTGGATTGTTGAGTAAGGTTTAAATCTCACGGGATCCAGGGAGAGCTAACCAACTGGGTACAAATTTAGAAGCGTGTTGTTGTAGATGCTGGAATCCTTCCTGAAAACAACAAATGCTGAAGATCACAGTGGGTCAGGCAGCGCTGTGCTACTCTATGACCGGACAGTGTGGATGTGGAGATGATGTTTCCACTAGGAGAAGGGTTGAGGATGCCAAGTCATTGAGGGCATTTAAGACAGAGATCGGTTCTTGATTAGTAAGGGGTCAAGGGTTATGAGGAGAAGGCAGCAGAATGGGATAGAGAAATACATCAGCCATGATCGACTGGTGGAGTAGACTCGATGGGCCAAATGGCCTCATCCTGCTCCTCTGTATTATGGTCTTAAAGCGGAGCAGTAGTCTTAAGAGGTTCTCACAAACTATTTCAGAATCCTGAAGAGGAATTGTTGGACTGGAAGCCTTAACTCTTCTTTTTCGCCACATATGCTTCCAGTCCTGCTGAGTTTTTCCAGTGTTCTCAGTTTTTGTTTCAGATTTCCAGCATCCACAGTTCTTTGTTTTATTTAGCACAGTCATTTCTTGCCTTTCCCAAGTGTCTGGAACTTCATCTCCATGATCTACAAACTGTTGACTTACCCTAGAAATGACCACTACATCCTTATCAGAGTAGACCCCTTTGTTGCAAAATGATTATTCAATTCTGTGACCAAAATCATTGCATTCGTTATTACTTACACCAGGGACTCTCAATATCTCAGGCAAGAACACAGCCAGATTTTTTCAGACAGTACATTTATGTGATTTGATACAAATCCATATTCCCTACTTTACCAGCGTGCTGCTGGGAATAGAGGGTTTGAGTTAAGAAGAAGCTGGGACATTTTTCCAACGAAGCCTAGCAAGTTGACAGATAACTTTATCGAGATTTTTTAAATCAGGAGGGGGAAAAAATAAGGTGTCATTTCCTGGAGGCTCAGAATATTTTATTGCTCCAGAAGGTGTAAAAGGGAGTCAAATATTCAGCAGAAATCGAGCATAGCTGAGAACAGACAACATTTGGTCTGTTGGTGGGAACAGGGAGACCAGAGGACAGAGAAATCAGGACCTGAAATCTGAGCTGACACCAGACTACCATGTTATCAGTGCTTTGACAATGGTAATTCTGGGCGGGGCAGGTTGAATTATGAATTGAATAGTAGCTTCCTCAACGAGACTGTGCAGGCCACTCAGGGCCTGTCTCTGTGGCGCAACTGGTCAGCGCGTTCGGCTATTAACCGGATGGTTGGTGGTTTTTGACCACCCAGAGACGGAGCGTTTGTTGTTCTCGCTCCTACCGCTTTCTTGGCTGCCAAGATGCGCGTTTTTCATGGTGTCTGGAAAATGTTTCCCATACGGAAATCTTTTCCACTGAGGAAGCACAAAGGGGTTTCTGAATTTATTGAATTTCTAACGTAAAGGACTGCGGATGCTAACAGTCCGAGACAGAAAGCGAAACTGCTGGAGCAACTCAGTAGGTTTGGCTGTACCTGGATGAGGAAAAAAAAAGTTCTCAAATGTTGTCTCTGATTCTCTTTCTACAGATGCTGCCTGACCTGCTGAGTTACTCCTGCAATTTCTTGTTTTGTTTTTAACTGAACGTCCATTTCATCTTTCGGGATGAAACACCCAGACTCGCCATTTGCAGATATTTAACCCTTTCGAAACCTGTGAAGTGATTGGATTCAAACTAACTCTGCAATGATTTACTCTTTCTCAGCTCCACAGGCAGAGAGACCTGGGAAATGAAGCTGTCAGTGTGATTCCGTATTGGTGGACCGAGTGGTGAATGCGATGGACATGAACTGTCGTCAAAAAGAAAGGGAGATTGCTCCACGTTTTTGTTAAAGATGCAAATCAGTGGATGGGTTGAAATATTTCAATCACATTGTGACTTGTCGGGAATCTGCAACCCACTGCCTGTCAGGGTGGAACAAGCAGATACCCACAGAGCTGCTTTTGAGGATATGAGCCAAGTGTTTGGAAATGAGACGAGAACAGTGAGGGGCGTGAAGTCGTGATCGAAATGAATCAGGCACCTGAGGACAAAGGTGTTTTATTTGTCAGTGAAAGATACTGCTTCACAAAGTTGGGACGATGGAAGGGAAGCAGTGACGGTGATTATCTTTCGTTGTTCACCTTGTCAATGTTCCCATTGCTGCGCATGTCCGTCTTAACGTCAGAACTCTGCATCATGGCGGCGTCAGGTACGCACAGTGCCAGGGGCGCAATGGATGACGCATCTGACTCCACCTACCTGTTTGAAATGCAGCTCACAGATTCTTCACACACCCCAATTAATCTTTCTCATTGTCCTGAAGCCGGCATACGGTTTGAATTCCTGATCTGAAGGAAATAGACTCTTTTCACTGTCTCGCGTCAGTAAGTGTCCCTGAGAACATCAGAGTCATGTCACAGCGCTGTCAGAGGAGGGGAAGCTGAAAGAGCCCCACACGCTGCTCACGGGCACATTTCACTTTCCCCAACTCACCGCCCCAACCACTGCGGCTTCTGGGCGTGGAAAGGGAAGAAACGCCAAAACCCAGTCTCAGCTTTGTAAATCTTCAGGAAATAAGAAAACTGATTATCCCTTCCGGTCTTCCATCCTGGCCTGACAGCGTTGATTTTAAATGGCTGTCCAGTTAGTGCCGAATCGTTTTGTCTGAAAAAATCTTCCTTATCTCATCCCAGCATTACTTGCCACAAAGAACTGTGCGGCAGAGTTCATGTATATATTTGTTTGTATGGTATTTTGTAAATAACATTCGTTTGCTGGTTGTTTGTATAGGGTATTTAAGGTTCACTAGCCGTTGTTTAATGCTGAGAGGGTTGAGTTATCTGGAAATCATTTCACAGATGTCTTTAATGTAAAGTAATGTGGCCAGGGTTTCTGCAGACGTTGTGTCTGCTAGTGTCAGTTTGTTGATGTGAAATCGTCACACTGGGTTTATTGGGTAGGCAAAAGTGAGGACTGCAGATGCTGGAAACCAGAGTTTAGATCAGAGTGGTGCTGGAAAAGCACAGCAGGTCAGACACCTTCCGAGGAGCAGGAAAATCGACATTTCGGGCAAAAGCCCTTCACCAGGAATAGAGGCAGGACGCTTCCAGGGATGGCGAGATAAATTGGGGGTGCTGGGCCGAAGGTAGCAAAGAGTACAATAGGTGAATGGGGGTGGGGATAGAGGTGACAGGTCAGAGAGGAGGGTGGAGCGAACAGTTGAGAAGGGAGATTGGCAGGTAGGACAGGCCATGAGGACAGCGCTGAGCTGAAAGGTTGGAACTGAGGTAAGGTGGGGGGAGGGGAAATGAGGAAACTGGTGAAGTCCACATTGATGTGCTGGGGTTGAATTTATCCGAGGCGAAAGATGGGGCGATCTTCCTTCAGGCATCGGGTGGGGAGTGAGCGGCGATGGAGGAGGCCCAGGACCTGCATGTCCTCGGCAGAGTGGGAGGGGGAGTTGAGAGGGAGTTGGGGTTGATTCGTGCGGGTGTCCTGGAGATGTTCCCTCAAGCGCTGTGACTTGACTCTGCGAGGAGTCTCCAGTCTCCCCAATGTAGAGGAGACCGCATCGGGAGCAATGGATATAAGGAATGACATTGGTGGAAGCTTTCTCACGATCGTGGCCTGCGTTCGATTTCCGGGCAGGGAAGCAATTTATGATACAGCTGTGAAGTGGCATTGCTGTTTCCCTGGTGGTCGAGTGGTTAGGTTTCGGCGCTTTTACCACTGCCGCCCCGGTTCGATTCCCGGTCAGGGAAATATTTCTCAGTGGATCTTTTGCCTACCCATTCTCCTTAAATGCGCTGTACAGTTACTTATTGGTCTTCGTCGTTACTGGCTGCTGCAGTGTGTATTGCCTCGTTGAAATAGTGTCCTGATTCAGGCTTGTTTGTATGTGTAGGGATCATTGCTTCTGTAGCTAAGTACTTTGGTCGTGTGTGTTGTTTTCCTGTACTCTGTTTTGAATTTACCATTGACTGTTCGCTCTACTGTGACATCGAGAAATGGCACTTTGTTGTTATTCTCCTCTTTTGTGAATTTTATGCCCGTATGGATATTTTTGGTGATGTTGTAGGTTTCCTCTAATTTGCTTCATTTTTTGATGACAAAAGTGTCATCACTGTGGCGGACACAAAGTTTGGGTTGGCTCGTTGGAAGGGCTGTTGGTTTGAGACTCTGCATTATTGCTTCTGCTAGGGATCCTGATACTGGTGGTTTCATGGGTGTTTCGTTGATTTGTTTTTAGGGCTTGTTACTGAATATGAAGTGCGTGGTAAGGCACAGTTCCACGAGCTGGATAGTGCTATCTTTGCTGATGAAGTTGGTGCTGTGTTTGTGTCTTTGGTTCTTCGAGTAGTGTCTCCAGTTTTCTTTGGCCACGTTGATGTTAATGTATGTGAACAGGGCTGTTATGTCAAAGGACAGCATTATTCCATCCTCTTCTAACTTAGTGTCTTTGGTGTTCAGGAATTCTTGGATGGAGTAAATGGAATGGCGTGAATCTTGGTGTTTTAGTCTTCAGTGGAGGCCTTTGACTAGTCTGTATATTGATGTTCCAAGTAGTGAGACTATGGCCTGAGGGGGGCTACTGGTTTGAAGAGGAGAACAACAACAAAGTGCTATTCTTAGATGTCACAGCAGAGCGAACAGTCAATGGGGAACTTCAAACTAGCGTCTACAGAAAAACAACACACGCAAACCAAGTGCTTAACCACAGAAGCAATCATCCCAACACCCACAAACGAAGCTGCATCAGGACATTATTTCAATGAGCCACTACACACTGCATATAGAGGATTATAACATCATGAGGGATACGGATGAGGTGAACAGCAGGTGTCCTTTCCCTCAGCTGGGGGTTTCAGGATCAGGGAGCAAATATTTTGAGGTGAGTAGAGAAAGATTTTATAAAGACAGGACAGGGATCGTGTTTTAAGAGAGTGGTCTGAGTGCAGAATGAATGTCCAGAAGAAGTCATAGAGTCATAGAGATGCACAGCACAGAAACAGACTGTTTGGTCCAACTTGTCCATGCCGACCAACTATCCCAACCCAATCTAGTCCCACCTGACAGCGCACGGCCCCATATCCCTCCAAACCCTTCCTATTCTTATACCTAACCAAATGCCTTTTAAATGTTGCAATCGTACTAGACTTCACCACTTCCTCTGGCAGTTCATTCAATAAACGTACAATCCTCTGCGTGAAAACGTTGCCCCTGAGATCTCTTTTGTATCTTTCCCCTCTAACGCTCAACCCATGCCCTCTCGTTCTGGACTCCCCCACCCCTGGGAAAAGACTTTGTCTATTTATCCTATCCATACCCCTCATGATTTTATACACGTACAGTTACAACGTTTAAAACACATTTGGATAAGTACATGAATATGAAAGGTTCGAAGGTTTATGGGCCAAACACTGGTAGTTGGGACGAGTTTAGTTTGAGAACATACTCAGCATGGACGAGTTGGATGAAGGGTCTGTTCAGTGCTGTCTGACTCTGTGACTGACCTGTACTGGTCTTAAAACCATTTTCTTACCTCCCCCCATAACCAGCCACTTCTTTGTTGTTCAAAACTCACATGAATTTAGCCTTGAATATGTTCAATGACCCCACTTCTGAACTGAATTCCTCTTCGTAATATACCACTTGCCTCGCTCATTGCCTGCTGCATCTGCCCGACAACTGGCATTGACTGGTGTGGAGGGACTCTGAGACCCCTTTGGGCATCCATACATCATTCCTGATGAAGGGCTTGTGCCCGAAACGTTCACTGTCCTGCTCCTCAGTTGCTGCCTGACCTGTTCTGCTTTTCCAGTGCCACATTTTTTGACTTTCACCTCTAGTCCTAACTTTCTCCACATTCCAATATATCACCATTTAAACAATGCACTGCTTTTTTTTAAACAGCCAAGGCTATAACTTCACATTGCGGCACTGCACTTGCCATGTGTTTGCCAATTGAGACACAGACCTGGAACAACTTCGGGAAGAGGCAAAACACTGAGTTCTGAACGAAAACCGTAGCACACTCAAAACGTCGGCTCTGTTTACCTTTCCACAGATGCTGCTCGACCCGTTGGCTTTCTGCAGTATTCGCTGTGTTTGAATGATAGAAGACAATGGTAATTCTGGGCGGGGCAGGTTGAATTATGAATTGAATAGTAGCTTCCTCAACGAGACTGTGGAAGCGGTGCCCGGGCCAGTCTCTGTGGCGCAATTGGTCAGCGCGTTCGGCTGTTAACCGGAAGGTTGGTGGTTCGAGATCACCCAGAGACGGTGCGTTTGTTGTTCACGTTCATACAGCTTTCTTGACTGCAAAGATGCGCATTTCTAATGGTGTCAGGAAAATGTTTCCCAAACGGAAATCTTTTCCACTGAGGAAGCACAAAGGGGTTTCTGAATTGATTGAATTTCTAACGTAAAGGACTGCGGATGCTGACAGTCCGAGACAGAAAGCGAAACTGCTGGAGCAACTCAGTACCTGGATGAGGAAAAAAAAAGTTCTGAAATGTTGTCTCTGATTCTCTTTCTTCAGATGCTGCCTGACCTGCTGAGTTGCTCCTGCAATTACTGGTTTTGTTTTTACCTGAACGTCCATTTCATCTTTCGGGATGAAACACCCAGACTCGCCATTTGCAGATATTTAACCCTTTCGAAATCTGTGAAGTGATTGGATTCAAACAAACTCTGCCATGATTTACTCTTTTTCAGCTCTACAGGCAGAGAGACCTGGGAAATGAAGCTGTCAGTGTGGTTCTGTATTGATGGGCCGAGTGGCGAATGCGATGGACATGAAATCCATTGCGGTTTCCCCACGCAGGTGTGAACCCTGCCGACTACAGTTGAGAACTGTCGTCAGAAAGAAAGGGAGATTGCTCCACTTTTTTTTTAAAGTTTCAAATCAGTGGATGGTTTGAAATATTTCAATCACATTGGGACTTGTCGGGAATCTGCAACCCACTGCCTGTCAGGGTGGAACAAGCAGATATCGCCAGAGCTTCACAAAGTTGGGTCTATGGAAGGGAACCAGTGACGGTGATTATCTTTGGTTGTTCACCTTGTCAATGTTCCCATTGCTGCGCATGTCCGTCTTAACGTCAGAACTCTGCATCATGGCGGCGTCAGGTACGCACAGTGCCAGGGGCGCAATGGATGACGCATCTGACTCCACCTACCTGTTTGAAATGCAGCTCACAGCTTCTTCACACACCCCAATTAATCTTTCTCATTGTCCTGAAGCCGGCATACGGTTTGAATTCCCGATCTGCGGGAATGAGAATCTTTTCACTGTCTCGCGTCAGTCAGTGTCCCTGAGAACATCAGAGTCACGTCACAGCGCTGTCAGTGGATGGGAAGCTGAAAGAGTCCCACACGCTGCTCACGGGCACATTTCACTTTCCCCAACTCACCGCCCCAACCACTGCGGCTTCTGGGAGTGGAAAGGGAAAAAACGCCAAAACCCAGTCTCAGCTTTGTAAATCTTCAGGAAATAAGAAAACTGATTATCCCTTCCGATCTTCCATCCTGGCCTGACAGCGTTGATTTTAAATGGCTGTCCAGTTAGTGCCGATTCGTTTTGGCTGAAAAAATCTTCCTTATCTCATCCCAGCATTTCTTGCCACAGAGAACTGTGCGGCAGAGTTCATGTATATATTTCCTTGTATGGTATTTTGTAAATAACATTCGTTTGCTGGTTGTTTGTATAGGGTATTTAAGGTTCACTAGCCGTTGTTTAATGCTGAGAGGGTTGAGTTGTCTGGAAATCATTTCACAGATGTCTTTAATGTAAAGTAATGTGGCTAGGGTTTCTGCAGACCTTGTGTCTGCTAGTGTCAGTTTGTTGATGTGAAATCGTCACACTGGGTTTATTGGGTAGGCAAAAGTGAGGACTGCAGATGCTGGAAACCAGAGTTCAGATCAGAATGGTGCTGGAAAAGCACAGCAGGTCAGACAGCTTCCGAGGAGCAGGAAAATCGACATTTCGGGCAAAAGTCCTTCATCAGGAATAGAGGCAGGACGCTTCCATGGTTGGCGAGATAAATTGGGGGGTGCTGGGCCGAAGGTAGCAAAGAGTACAATAGGTGAATGGGGGTGGGGATGGAGGTGACAGGTCAGAGAGGAGGGTGGAGCGAACAGTTGAGAAGGGAGACTGGCAGGTAGGACAGGTCATGAGGACAGCGCTGAGCTGGAAGGTTGGAACTGAGGTAAGGTGGGGGAAGGGAAATGAGGGAACTGGTGAAGTCCACATTGATGTCCTGGGGTTGAATTTATCCGAGGCGAAAGATGGGGCGTTTTTCCTTCAGGCATCGGGTGGGGAGTGAGCGGCGATGGAGGAGGCCCAGGACCTGCATGTCCTCGGCAGAGAGGGAGGGGGAGTTGAGAGGGTGATGGGGTTGAATGGTGCGGGTGTCCTGGAGATGTTCCCTCAAGCGCTGTGACTTGACTCTGCGAGGAGTCTCCAGTCTCCCCAATGTAGAGGAGAACTCTGCAATGATTCACTCTTTCTCAGCTCCACGGGCAGAGAGACCTGGGAAATGAAGCTGTCAGTGTGGTTCTGTATTGGTGGGCCGAGTGGTGAATGCGATGGACATGAAATCCATTGCGGGTTCCCCACGCAGGTGTGAACCCTGCCGACTACAGTTGAGAACTGTCGTTAAAAAGAAAGGGAGATTGTCCACGACTTTTTTAAAGATGCAAATCAGTGGAGGGGAGGGGTTGAAATATTTCAATCACATTGGGACTGACCGGGAATCTGCAACCCACTGCCTGTCAGGGTGGAACAAGCAGATACCCACAGAGCTGCTTTTGAGGATATGAGCCAAGTGTTTGAAAATGAGACGAGAACAGTGAGGGGCATGAAGTCGTGGTCGAAATGAAGCAGGCACCTGAGGAAAAAGGTGTTTTATTTGCCAGTGAAAGATACTGCTTCACAAAGATGAGTCGATGGAAGGGAAGCAGTGACGGTGATTATCTTTGGCTGTTTACCATTCGGCAGAATTTTAAAGTCACGAGGAAAAGAATTAAAAGTGACATTAGGAAGAACGTTTCGTACAGGGAGTGGTTAGGGTCAGTAAGTCCCTGTCTGACATTGACAAAGAGGAAGTTTCAATGGGCACAAAAGGGAATTCGGTGGTCACGTTCAGATGTGCAGATTTACGCTGAGAAGGCGAGAGAATGAAACGAATAGAGACACACGTTTACTTCAGTGGAGAACCAGCAGAGCGAAGGTGGGCCGCATGGCCTCCGTCTGTGCTGTGACACACGTTGTGATTCAGTGTGAAATCACAGTTCGACCAACAGAATGTGGGAATTTAGAAATAAGTTTATATTTACACAGCCTCCATACGTCCGCGAAACAGCATATTACACGACAGCAGTGGAGGTCTTTGACATCAGGCTCGAACGTGCCTGCCGCGTGCCAGACGAAAACCTGAAGTGTTCTGTAGAAGAGACGCTGCGTGCGGCAGCAGAGTGGCGCAGCGGGAGCGTGCTGGGCCCATAACCCAGAGGTCGATGGATCGAAACCATCCTCTGCTATTGTTCAATGTCGCCTCGTGCTGCTCTCTTCTACAAGCCGCCTTTGCATCTACTTAATGGCATTTAGCATATCGATGCACTCGCCAAATCCACTCAATTCAAGTGGCATGATTTTAGAGGTCTCAATGGTTTTCTGTCCTTCGTCTGTTTCCTCTGAACTGAATCGCAAACCCAGTTCTCTGCGATGCCAATCAGCTGGTAAAGTTGAAACACATGCCTTGCGGTTTCGTCCATTCCTTGCAGTAATTCGCCACCCTGGTCCAGACGAGAATGACAAGCATGTCAGAAACCGCATCACGACTCAGACATAGTCCCCTACTATTAGGACGGATACCACCGATTGTGAATAACCTCAGAGAGAGACAAGTGACAGACAGTCGCCGTGGACTCGATGGGCTGAACGGCTTCTGTCTGCGCGAGAATGAAGCTACGTGTTTATGCCATCCCACTGCCTGTCTCTGGGACAGAGAGGCTGAGGGAGCAAAACTGGTTCATTTTTAACCGTCCCTTCCGTGTTGGACTGCCTGCAGTCCCTCAGCTCAGGGCCGTGGGGATGACTCTCAGTGAGTGAAGGTTTCACTCGGATTCTCTTCATCTGGGACACTTGGGGCTCAGATGTTAACTGCTGCGCGATCGCAGCAAAGAAAGCGATGCCCACTTTGCAATAGACTTTCTGTAAGATTGCTGCGTGAAGACGATTTCTGAACACCAAGAAGGCTGCACAACAATGTGAATTTACCTGGGCGAAGAGTCCTCGGAGTCCATTTCTTTCTGTCCTGCCAGCACAGCATCTTTCTATCTCTCCGATAACAGACCCTTGGAGAAAGTTCACAATCAAATTTGTTCATGTTCCCCGCATTAATGTAACTGACACCTCTCACCCCAAGGGTTTCAGAGAGAGAGAGAGAGCAGAAGAGCGAATGGACTCTACCCGCTCCCCACCCTACAACCCGTCCCACCCCCCAGAACAACGTGCCAGTAGAAATAAAATGGTTTAATTATCCACCAGTGGAGGTAGTCCAGTTCCTGGGGATGAGACAAATATCAGCGCCCCGGGGACAGAATGACAAGCAGATGTTCTGGAAACGCTTTGCTGCTTGCAATTCTTGGAGCAATGTGGAATGTACTTCACACTGAGCAAGTTTCAGCTGGCTCAGAGTCTCCGATGTACATTGCTGTGTTTGCCGCCAGCTCAGAGAGAGAACAATAGGAAGGACGTAGGAGTGAATAACGATCCGCGTGAGAGGGCGAATAACTGTTAATGGAGACTGTTAGCGGCTAACAATACGTAGTGTGTCATAGCAGACGAGGTGATAACAAGGAGTCGTTTGTGTGGTAGGGGTCAAGGACATGGGGGAGTTCAGGCCCTAAAGTTATGGAACTCGATATTGAAGACCGGAGGGCTGTAAGGTCTCCAAGTGGAAAATGAGGTGTTGTTCTTTCATCTGGAGCGAGAACACTGCTGCAAGCCTGAGACAGAGATGTTGGCCAGGGCACAGGGTGATGTGTTAAAGTGGCAGGCAACCGCAAGGTCAGGGCCTTTTTTCCGCGGGCAGAACCGAGATGTTCTGCGAAGCAGTCACCCAGTTTATGCATCATGCTACATTGGGGAAACGACACTGTGAGCAGCGAATGCAGCGGACTAGGTTGTGGCAAAAGTGCTGCTTCACCTGGCAGTATGTTTGAGCCCTTGGATATTCAGGAGGGAGCAGGTAAATGGGCAGGTGTTACACATTCGGCGGTTGCAGGGGAAAGTGCCTTGGCACTATGGGAGGTGGGTGTGGGGTGTTGCGAGTGAAGGAAGAGTGGAATCGAGGTGGAACCCCTGGCACAACGGGTGCGTGTTGGGACCATAACCCAGCTGAGAAAGCATTCTCTCCTATTCACTCAATGTCGTCTTTAGCAGCTTTCCGGTATAACAGCGCTCTGTTCTGCACCTCGCCTTCTCATCTGCTGCCGAAAATAGCTTGGACATAAATATTTCCCAGTGATATACTGGCCCAATGTGCACAGTCGAGTTGATACACTCGTGGAGGTTTGTGTGGTCTTCTCCTGTTCTCTGTATCCTATGTTGAGGAGGGCAATGCTTGTCACTGGCCACTCGGGTGTCAGAGGAAAGTTTCGAAATAAAATGGTTGAATTATCTGCCAGTGGAGAGAGCCCGGTTCCTGGGGACGGGGCAAACAGCAGCAGGGAGACTGAATGAGAAGCAGCTGTTCGGGAAACTCTTTGCCGTTTGCAATTCTCAGAGCAATCTCAAATGTATTTCATACTGAGCAAGTCTCAGGTCGCGCAAGCGATGTGGGGGGCTGGTAGCGCTCCGGCTCTCTGACTCGTTGGTCGAGACGTATGATTTCTCGCTTAGTATCCTTGACTGTGCCGAGTTGCGAGAGGTCCGGGGTTCAAATCCCGGACAAGCCCGCGTTTTTTAACTTGACTTGTGCAAAACTGCCTGATTAATTTTCTCAAAAAACGCCTTCGTGAAACGAGGTTGGGCTGTCTGGAGTACGAATGAGGCAGAAAACAGGGAAGTGAAATGGTTGGAGATAGTGTTCAACAGGTTGACGTGAGTGGTGCTGTGTTTGAGGAATGTCAGCAATCAAGGGAGATTGGAAAATTGGGACAGCTCTCCTCGGAGAACCGAACTTTTCCAAGTCATGAGGGATCTAGAAACAGGAAATAATGTTGTGAAAATGCTCCCACACCTGAAAGGATCCACAACGATTCGGCAAGTGGAAGATGAGGTGTTGTTCTTTCATCTGGAGCTGGAACACTGCTGCAAGCCTGAGACAGAGATGTTGGTCAGGGAACAGGGTGATGTGTTAAAGTGGCAGGCAACCGCAAGGTCAGGGCCTTTCTCAGTGAAACTGACACCTCTCAGCCAAGGAATTCAGAGAGATGGAGACAGCAGAAGAGCAAAAGTGCTAGATCACTTTTCCACAAAAGCATCTTCTTTAAACGAGATCGGACTGCCAGAAGTAGGGGATGGGGCTGAGCTACCATTGCAGCGAACACAGCGAAGGGAAACACTTGTTCAAAGTTAGAACAAGTATTGCAGATTGTTCGCCCACACAATCCGGGTCTGAATGAATCCTCCAGCTGCGTTATTGCTCAAATCTGAGAGTGAAATTTCAGGAAGCGGGGAATTGCTGTGATTGGAGACAGCGCTGAACAGGTTGTCGTGAATTGTGCCGTGTATGAGGAATGTCAATAATGAAGGCAGATTGGAAAGTTGGGACAGCTCTCCTTGGAGAACAGAAGTTTGAAACCTGGCCCAGTTGACGTTTTCCAAGACACGAGGGGTCTGGACAGAGAAAATAATATAGTGAAAATGGTACCACGCCTGAAAGGATCGCTAACAATTAGGCAGAGTCTCGAGGAAAGGAAGTAAAAATAACATTATGAAGAACGTTTTCGTGCAGAGAGTGGTTAGGGTCAGATTTACACAGTTGCGCTGGCACCATTGTGGAGCTCTGAGTTGTCTCGTCCTGTTCTGTCGGTGTGTTCTGATCTCAAGTGTGAAACCTCTTCCCTCAGATGGTGATGAACTGGTGAAGTTGAAACGCATGACTTGCTGTTTTTTGTCCATTTCCTGCGGTAAAGACACAGACGCCCGTGTAACAAAAGACTTTCTGCAGGATTGCTGTGTCAAGGCAAATTCTGAACACCAAGCAGGCTGCACAAGCAGGCACTCATATCAATTTACCTGAGGGAAGAGTCACCGGTGTCCATTTCTGTCTGTCCCGATAGCACATCACCTTGCCATTTCTCCGATAACAGACCTTTGGAACAAGTTCAAAGTTGCCATTTGATGTATTCGTGTCAATGACGTCTCCTACCCCAAGTGATAGTGAGAGAGAGCAGAAGAGCGAATGGGCTCTGCCTTCCACCAGCACAGCTTGCAAATAGAAACAAAATGGTTCAATTATCCTCCAGTGGAGCGAGCCCGGTCCCTGGGGACGGGACAAACAGCAGTGTTCTGGGAGCAGGAGACAGACTGAGAAGCATTTGTTCTTGAAACTCGTTGCGGCTTGAAATTCTGGGAGCAATGTACAATGTATTTCATACTGAGCAAGTCTCAGCTGTTTCTGGAGCTGGCTGCGTCCATGGTATGTGGCTCGTTGGTCTCAGGGTATGAACAGGTTGACGTGAACGGTGCCGTGCCTGAGGAGTGTCAGTTCTGAAGGTCGATTGGAAAGTTGGGACAGTTCTCCTTGGACCTGTAGTTGCTGTGGAGGAGGATCATAAGACACAGAATATAGAATAAAAGATCATAGTGTCATGTAACATAAATGATATATTGAAGAAACCTAGATTGCTGTTGAGTCTTTCATAGAACATAGAACATAGAACATAGAAGAATACAGCGCAGTACAGGCCCTTTGGCCCTCGATGTTGCGCCGATCCAAGCCCACCAAACCTATACTAACCCACTATCCTCCATATACCTATCCAATGCCCGCTTAAATGCCCATAAAGAGGGAGAGTCCACCACTGCTACTGGCAGGGCATTCCATGAACTTACGACTCGCTGAGTGAAGAACCTACCCCTAACTTCAGTCCTATATCTACCCCCCCTTAATTTAAAGCTATGCCCCCTTGTAATACCCGACTCCATACGTGGGAAAAGGTTCACACTGTCAACCCTATCTAGCCCCCTAATCATCTTGTACACCTCAATCAAGTCACCCCTAAACCTTCTTTTCTCTAATGAAAACAGCCCCAAGTGTCTCAATCTTTCCTCATACGATCTTCCTTCCATACCAGGCAACATCCTGGTAAACCTCCTCTGCACCCGTTCCAGTGCCTCCACATCCTTCCTATAGTATGGCGACCAAAACTGCACACAATATTCCAGATGCGGCCGCACCAGAGTCTTATACAACTGCATCATGACCTCAGGACTCCGGAACTCAATTCCTCTACCAATAAAAGCCAGTACGCCATATGCCTTCCTCACTGCACTATTTACCTGGGTGGCAACTTTCAGAGATCTGTGTACATGGACACCAAGATCCCTCTGCTCATCCACACTACCAAGTATCCGACCATTAGCCCAGTACCCCATCTTTTTGTTATTCTTCCCAAAGTGAATCACCTCACACTTAGCTACATTGAATTCCATTTGCCACCTTTCTGCCCAGCTCTGCAGCTTCTCTATATCCTGCTGTAACCTGCCACATCCTTCCTCACTGTCAACAACTCCTCCGACTTTCGTATCATCCGCAAACTTGCTCACCCAACCTTCTAACCCCTCTTCCAGGTCATTTATAAAAATGACAAACAGCAATGGTCCCAAAACAGATCCTTGCGGAACACCGTTAGTGACAGCACTCCATGAAGAAACTTTGCCATCAACTACTACCCTCTGTCTTCTTCCATCCAGCCAATTCCTAATCCAAACCTCCAACTCACCCTCAATGCCATATCTCCGTATTTTCTGCAGTAGCCTGCCATGGGGAACCTTATCAAACGCCTTACTAAAATCCATATATACCACATCTACCGCTTTCCCCTCATCAACCTCCTTCGTCACCTTTTCAAAGAATTCAATAAGGTTTGTGAGGCACGACCTGCCCTTCACAAAACCATGCTGACTATCCTTGATCACATTATTCCTATCCAGATGTGCATAAATCCTATCCCTTACAATTCTCTCTAAGACTTTGCCCAAACAGAAGGGAGACTCACCGGCCTATAGTTACTAGGGTTATCCCTACTCCCCTTTTTGAACAAGGGAACCACATTTGCTATCCTCCAGTCTTCTGGCACTACTCCAGTAGACAAAGAGGACATAAAGATCAAGGCCAATGGCTCTGCAATCTCCTCCCTTGCTTCCCAGAGAATCCTAGGATAAATGCCATCAGGCCCAGGGGACCTATCTATTTTCACCTTTTCCAGGATTTCCAACACCTCTTCTCTACATACCTCAAAGCCATCCATTCTACTTATTTGTGACTCAGTATTCACATCGACGACAATGCCCTGTTCCTGAGTAAATACTGAAGAAAAGTATTCATTCAGTGTCTCCCCAATCTCTTCCGCCTCCACATGCAACTTCCCACTACTATCCTTGACTGGACCTATTCCTACCCTAGTCATTCTTTTATTCCTAACATACCTATAGAAAGCCTTAGGGTTTTCCCTAATCCTACCGACTAAGGACCTTTCATGTCCCCTCCTTGCTGCTCTTAGCTCTCTCTTCAGGTCCTTCCTGGCTACCCTATAACTCTCAATCGCCCCAATTGAACCTTCACGTCTCATCTTGAGATAGGCCGCCCTCTTCCATTTATCAAGGGATTCCAATTCCTTATTAAACCACGGCTCCCTCGCACGACCCTTTCCTCCCTGCCTGACAGGTACATAATTATCAAGGACACTCAATAGTTGCTCCTTGAACAAGCTCCACATATCATTTACACTCTTGCCTTGGAGTCTACTTTTCCAAGCCACACATCCTAAGTCATGCCTCACCGCATCATAATTTCCCTGACCCCAGCTATAACTCTTGCCCTGTAGTACACACTTATCCCTCTCCATCACGAGTGTAAAAATCACCGAATTATGGTCACTATCCCCAAAGTGCTCACCTACCTCTAATTCTAACACCTGGCCTGGTTCGTTACCCAGAACCAAATCCAGTATGGCCTCACCTCTTGTTGGCCTGTCTACATATTGTGTCAGGAAACTCTCCTGCACACATTGAACAAACACTGACCCATCTAACGAACTTGAGCTATAGCTTTCCCAATTAATATCAGGAAAGTTAAAGTCCCCCATAACAACCACCCTATTACTGTCACTCATCTCCTGAATCACCTTCCCTATCCTTTCTTCAATGATTCTAGGACTATTAGGAGGCCTGTAAAAGACTCCTAACAGGGTGACCTCACCTTTCCTATTCCTAACCTCAGCCCAAACTACCTCAGATGGCAAGTCCTCATCCATTGTCCTTTCCACCACTGTAATACTATCTTTGACAAGCAATGCCACACCTCCCCCTCTTTTACCCCCACCTCTGACCCTACTAAAACATTTAAATCCTGGAACCTGCAACAGCCAATCCTGTCCCTGTTCTAGCCATGTCTCCGTAATAGCCACAGCATCGAAGTCCCAGGTACCAACCCACGCTGCAAGTTCACCTACCTTATTTCGTATACTTCTTGCATTGAAGTATACACACTTCAAGCCACTTTCCTGTTTACAGACACCCTCCTTGGAAATTGATGCCATGTTCCTAACCTCCCTACACTCCAGGCCCTGCACCCTGAAGCTACAATCTGGGTTCCCATGCCCCTGCAGAGTTAGTTTAAACCCCCCCCAAGAGCACTAGCAAACCTCCCCCCAAGGATACTGGTGCCCCTCAGGTTCAGGTGTAGACCATCCTGTTTATAGAGGTCCCACCGTCCCCAGAAAGAACCCCAGTTATCCAAAAACCGGAATCCCTCCCTCCTGCACCATCCCTGTAGCCACGCATTTAAGTGTTCTCTTTCCCTATTCCTCGAATCTCTATCACGTGGCACGGGTAACAAACCAGAGACAACAACTCTGTTCGTTCTAACTCTGAGCTTCCAACCTAGCTCCCTGAAAGCCTGTCTAACATCCTCGGCACTCCTCCTACCTATGTCGTTGGTGCCAATATGGACCACGACTTCGGGCTGCTCCCCCTCCCCCTCCAGGACCCGGAAAACACGATCAGAGACATCACGTACCCTTGCACCTGGGAGGCAACATACCAAACGTGAGTCTCTCTCGTTCCCACAAAACCGCCTATCTGTGCCCCTAACTATCGAGTCCCCAATTACTACTGCTCTGCTCTTCTCCACCCTTCCCTTCTGAGTAACGGGGACAGGCTCCGTGCCAGAGACCTGAGCCCCGTTACTTACCCCTGGTAAGTCATCCCCCCCACAAGTATCCAAAACGGTATACTTGTTCTTGAGGGGAACGGCCGCAGGGGGTCCCTGCACTGGCTGCTTCCTCCCAGTCCCCCTCACTGTCACCCATCTATCTGCCATCTTTGGAGTTACTACCTCCCTATAACTCTGATCTATGACCCCCTCTGCCTCCCGAATAATCCGAAGTTCATCCAACTCCAGCTCCAGTTCCCTAACACGGTCTTGGAGGAGCTGGAGATGGGTGCACTTCCTGCAAGTGTAATCGGCAGGGACGTCGATGGCATCCCTCACCTCATACATGTTGCAGGAGGAACATTGCACTGCCTCTCCTTCGCGCTTTTAAAGGGGGAAAAAACCTACCCAGGTAAGCTTACACTAACTGCTTCCGGGTCTCGGCTGCCCCTCTGGTCGTCGTCACTTCCCCCTGGTGCTCCCGCTCTTTCTGTGAAGAGAAAGTGAAAGAGAGAAAAAAACACCGCTGCCCACTACCGGTAAGCACTTTTAAAACCAAACGGTCTTACCTTCGCTGCTGCTCGCACTGGAAATGACCGACCGCTTCGAAGCGGTTGCATCTTTTAAAATGCGGTCGCATCTTTTAAAACGGATTGTAGATTTCGGTTCATTAATCTGTAAATCCCAGAACTTTGTAAAAGTCACATTCTCCAGGTAACTTAAGGGTCTATAAAAGGAGGTGACACCTGAGGTCAGCCAATGCATGAAAGCTGTGAGGGTAGGGTCTATCTGTATCCTAATCTTGAGTGAGACTGGTTCTATTTCCAAATATGTAATCCTGCAAACGCAGGTTCACCCCAAAGACTTCTATATGTGAGTGCATGCATGAGAGAGAGCGTGTGTGTGTGTGTGCATGCTGGATACTGTGTGTGTGTGATGGAGTATAAGCATGTGAGATGGTGTGTGCGTAGGTTTGAGTGTGGGGATGTATTACTGTGTGTCTGAAAGAGAGCATGTCTATCAGAGAGGGTCTGCACGAGCGTGTGAGTATGTAAGAGAGTGTGCTTGTGTGTGAGAGAGTGTATTGTGTAGCTGGGTCTCCTGTAGTGTGACATGAACCCAGGGTCTCGGCTGAGGTTATCCTCATGTGTTCTAAACCTGGCTATCAGCCTCTGCTCAGCCACTAGAACAAAGAGGACTGAGGCACGAGAAAGGACGGGCGAGGGCACTGGTGGTGGTGGAGAAGGGAGAGAAATGGAGAGGGGACAGAGGTTGGGGAGTAGAGAATGACTGGGGTTTAGAGGGTTGGGGGGAGAATCGGGGTGCAGTGTGAAAATGGGAGAAAGGGCAGGGGGCAGTGGATGGGGAGAAAATGGACAAGGGGCAGCATGTGAAGCGAGAGACAGCACGATCCCCGGACTGATATCAGTGTCCCACGAACTGGAACCCACTCATCCCACAGCAGATTTGGGGCAATCATTTCTCAATATAAGCATGGCTAAGGCATATCATCCCTGCAGGCCATTCACACCGACCTTCCCAACAGCATCCCACCCAGACCCACTCGATTACGCTACAGCCTTGAGTACAATAGGTGAGGGGATGAAGGTGACAGGTCAGGGAGGAGAGGATGGAGTGGTAGGTGGAAAAGAAGATAGGCAGGTAGGACAAGTCCGGACAAGTCATGGGTACAGTGCTGAGCTGGAAGTTTGGAACTAGGGTCCCATGGCTATTTCCTGATGAAGGATTTTGCCGAAAACGTTTATTCTCCTGCTCCTCAGATGCTGCCTGACCTGCTGTGCTTTTCCAGCTCCACACTCTCGACCCTAATTTCCAGCATCTGCAGTCCTCACTTTTGCCCTGTAAGGGGTGAATGCTATATTCCTAGTCTTTTAAATCCTTTAAAATCTTTTCCCCTCACCCTAAACCTATACCCTGTAGTTTTGGAATACCTCTACCCTGGGCAAAGGACAGAAACGTTGAGCAGCCAGACCAAATGCCAAAGGAATAACATGTCTAGGCACAGGGAAAAAACATTTCGACAAAAAAATTGCTTTGGTATTTTTCTCCCCTATTTGAACACTTAAAATTTGTCATGATCTGGAAGTGCCGGTGTTGGACTGGGGTGTACGAAGTTAAAAATCACACGACACCAGGTTACAGTCCAATCGACTTGTTTAGAAACACTTAGCTTTCGTAGCGATGCTCCTTCATCAGGCGGTTGTGGAGTATAAGATCATATATTCTGTGTCTTACGATCTTATACTCCACAACCACCTGACGGAGGAGCAGCGCTGTGAAAACTAGTGCTTCTAAATCAGTCTGTTGGACTATAACCAGGTGTTTTGTGATTTTTAACTTTAAAATTTGTAACAAATTCCTGCACACTGAGCATGCTCCGCGGTGTCAGCAAGCACTGCGCATGACCGCCAGTGTCAGCAAAGCACTGCGCATATTCCTTGGTGCCCGCAGAAACCGCGCGTCAGCTCCTTTCCATGGACCAATGGATAACCTTGGAGGACCGGAAGGAGACTGGTCCTCCAGCCAATCAGAGCCGGCCATTGTCGCAATATGTCGGTTGGACCGTGAGCTCTGAAGCTGCTGCTGCTCCTTTCTCTGTGAACTTCACCCCAGACTGTAACTTCCTTCCTCTGTCTAACTTTTGTGAGTACAACAGTCTGTTTCTCACCACTTTTTCCATTTTTTGTTTCATTCTGGGGTTCACTTGTTAACTTGCAGCAACTGAAAGGAAAGAGTGAATCGGGGGAATAAATTCTGGAAAAGTTGATCCAGGTCTGTGTCTCAGTTTGCAAACACATGGCAAATGCAGTGACACAATTTATAGTCTTTGATGTTTAAAAAAAACGCAGAGAGGAGGCGCATTGTTTAAATGGTGATATGTTGAGATGTGATGAAAGTGAGATGATGGAGATCAGAGTTGAATATTGTGGCGCTGAAAAAGCACAGCAGGTTAGGCAGCAACTGAGGAGGAGGAGAGTCAATGTTTTGGGCACGAGCCCTTCATCAGGAATGATGTGTGGATGGACAAAGGGGCCTCAGCGTCCTTCTACACCAGTCACTGCCAGTTGTCAGAGAGGAGCAGCAAGCAATCAGCAAGGCAAGTGGTATATTAGCAAGAGAAGCTTCGAAATCCTCATTTCCCCTTCCTCCACCTTATGCTAGTTTCTAACTTCCAGCAACACTGTCCCCTTGACTTGTCCGACCTGCCTAGCTCCTTTTCCACCTATCCACTCCACCCTCTCCTCCCTGACCTATCACCTTCATCTCCTCCCCCACTGACCTATTGTCCTCTATGCTACTCTATCCCCACCCCCACCCTCCCCTCGCTTATCTCTCCACGCTTCAGGCTCTCTGCCTTTATTCCTGATGAAGGGCTTTTGCCCGAAATGTCGATTTCGAAGCTCCTCAGATGCTGCCTGAATTGCTGTGCTCTTCCAGTACCACTGATCCAGAATCTGGTTTCCAGCATCTGCAGTCATTGTTTTTACCCTATTAGCAAGAGAAGTTGAGTTCAGAAGTGGGGATGTCTTCCTGCAGTTAGGTCAATCACTGAATGTATTCAAGGCTGAGTTCATTTGACTTTGAAGAACAACGAAGTGGGGGAAGGTAAGAAAATGGTTTTAAGACCAGTATAGAACAGTTACAGTCATACAGCACAGAAACAGACCGTTAAATCCAACTAGTCCATGCTGACTGTGTTCTGAAACTAAACTAGTCCCACCTGCCAGTGTTTGGCCCAGACTCTCTGAACCTTTCCTATTACAATTGCAACATTTAAGAGACATTTGGATGGATATATGAATAGGAAGGGGTTGGAGGGATATGCTGGCAGGTGGGACGAGATTGGTTTGGGATATCTGGTCAGCATGGACGGGTTGGACCGAAGGGTCTGTTTCCATGCTGTACACCTCTATGTACTTATCCAAATGTCTTTTAAACACTGTAACTGTACCTGCATCCATCACCTCCTCTGGACATTAATACCACATGAGAACTATTCTCTGTCTTAAAATAAAAAGGTGCCCCTCATGTCTTTTTAAAATATTTCTCCTCTCATCTTCAAAGTTTGCTCCCTAACCTTGAAACACCCATCCCAGGGAAAGAATACCTGCTGTTCCCATCTTTGATACCCCTGAAGATTTTATAATCCTCTCTAAGGTCATCTCTCAACCTCCGATGCTGCAGTGAAAAAAATCCCACCCTGTCCACCTAGATGCCGGTATATTTATATCCAGTTATGAACTGTTCAATGCTGGTGCCGACTGAAAGACCAAATGACCTATTCCTGATCCAAATTCTCTCACCCTGTGTCCAGGACAGCAAGAGACCATATGACAAAGGTGCAGAAATTAGGCCATTCAGCCCATCAGATCGACTCCACCATTCAATGACAACTGATACGTTTCTCAACCCCATTTTGAAATTTTGATTTTGGAAAGGCAGATCAGGGCACGATCTGCAAAGTTAATGGGGAGTGTTGTTGACCAAAGATACCTTGGAGTGCCGGTTCATAGTTTCTTGAAAGTGGAGTCACAGGTAGACAGGATTGGGAAGGAGGTGTTTGGTATGCTTGCCTTTATAGGACAGTGTCTTTCAATACAGATTTTGGGAGGTCATGTTGCCCCTGTACTGGACATTGATTCAGCCACTTTTGGAATACTGCGTTCAGTTCTGGTTACCCTGCTACAGGAAAAGTGTTGTGAACCTTTGACAGGGTTTGGCAAAGATTTACAAGGTTGGAGGTTTGAGCTATAGGGAGAGGCTGAATAGGCCGGGGCTGTTTTCCCTGGAGCATTGAAGGCTGAGGGGTGACTTTATAGAAGTTCATATGGAACATGGATAGGGTGAATAGCCAAAAACATTTCCACATAGTAGGGAAGTCCAAAACTAGAGGGCATAGATTTGAGGTGAGAGGGGAAAGATTTAAATGGAACCATATGGACAACTTTCTCACACAGAGAGTGATGCAAGCATGGAATGAGATGCCAGAGGACGTGGTGGAGGCTGGTATAATTACAGCATTTTAAATGGCATCTGGTAACAGGGTGAATTGAGAGGGATATAGGCTAAGTGCTGACAAATGTGACTATGTTAATTTGGGATATCTGGTCAGCACAGACAATTTGGACTGAAGGAAAGCAGAAGTATTGTTGTGAAGACTGGACTTTCAGAGCAGCTTCCAAAGATATTTTGTCCTTACTGGGAGTAGAGCTACAATGAAATCTTTCATTTGAGAGACGGCAACTGAGTAAGTGAGGATATCCAGGATTTTGACGGAATGTGGGAATTTGTTGCAATGTGGGGTTGAAGTGTTTGAAGTAAAGTGTCCTGAGTGGGAAGCCTAGTGAAGGGTTTCGGTGGGTTTTTGTTTTAAACTGCTCATTTCTTTCAGCCCCCAACAATGTACTTCCAATGTTGTGCAGCAGAAGGAGCGGTGAATCAGTAACTGGTATCATCAGAAGCCTTACGGTTTTCAGTACTGCAGGTATTGCATTGTTGCATCAGCATTGTAAAGGTTACTGGCAGCAGTGGGAGGTGTGGGCTGTATTCACTGGAAGCGATGAAGCAGTTTGATAACACACATATGAGAGGGCAGGGTGGGACTTGTCTTTCAATTTGCAGAAGTTGGGAGGTTCTGGGCAAACACAACTGCAGTAAATCATAGAAGCCCTACAGTGTGGAAGGAGGCCATTCAACCCATCAAGTCCACACTGACCCATCGAACAGCTTCCCACCCAGAGTCACCCTATCTCGTCGTTTCTGCTGGTGGGTTAGACTAGATAACAAGATTAGGGGTAGGTTTCAGGCAGAGGAGGAGGGACTACGTTTCCTGGAGAGTGGTGAATCTATGGAATTCTTTGCCCAAGGAAGCAATAGAAACAAGCATATTCAAGACACAGTTCGATGGGATTTTGGATGGTAGGTGAATTTAGGGTAGTCAGGATAATGCAGGTAAGAGGAGCTGAGATGATGGATAGATCAGCCATGATCTTAAAGAATGCCGGAGTAGGCTCGATGGGCAAAATGGCCTCTTTCTGCACTGCAGGGATTTTATGATTGCTTCATATGGTGTATATCTGATATTCACTGTTGTACAAGCTGCATGGCTATGATTTTTCACCTTCTAATATACTAATGGAATTACATCCTGTATTTCTTGTATTCATTTTTATTTAACAGGTCAGCAGGAAATCTTTCAGCAACTTTACTGGCTTTCTTTCCTAAAGCAGCCTTGACATTTCATTTTCATATCCTTGATTCAGCTCCATTTCCAGCACCTTTGTGGGAAGGTTGTTCCAGGTCATTGTCACCTAAATGAAGTTTTCCTCTTTATATACTTAATGCTATCTGGCTGAATGAGGGTTTTCAGGTTTCTGTGTCATGGATAATATATGATCAGCAGGTATCTGGCAATCTAAGGAATTGTCACCGATGTTATGTTCATTTGACTGTACTGACCGTGACTTATTTCGTGATTTTATTTGCAGGGAGACATGGGGAAAGAAATCTGAAACCAAAAGATACATCACCTTCTGACAGAGCCACTTCATTCATTGGGACTTGAATATCAGCAGCCATTCCAGTCGAGAAGAAATGTTTGCTTCTGTCTGCTTGGACACTGGTGTGGCAGGAAGAATACTGATACACCCGAATGAGGGAGATTCAGTGCGGTGACCGTGAAAAGTACAGGACTTCACACCATTTACTCAGCTTGGAGGATCAAAGAGACCGTTCACTTGCTCTCTGTGTGGGAAGGGCTTCACCCACTCCTCCCACCTGCAGAGACATCAGTGAGTTCACCTCCCATCGCAGGGGGATTGAAGGAGCTTCGGCCGAGTGCCATTATCGACTGCATTAATAACCCAGTTCTGGGGACTCCCGGGTTTGAATCTCACCATAGCAGATGGCGGATTTGGAGTTCAGTCAGAAACCTGGAGTTCAGAATCTCATTATGAAACCATTTTCGGGGAACAAACACCCCAATCTGATTCACTCATGCTTTAGGGGAGGAACCTGCCATTGTGGGAAAGGATTCGCTCAGTCGTCCCAGCTGCATCCTTTCCCTGGTCTGGCCTATATGTGACTCTAGACCACAGCAGTGTGGTTGATTCTTGACAGTCCATCTGCAAATGCGCGGGGGGAATCTTACTTGCATACAGGCTATGGGTTACAATTGCTGAGTGAAGCAATACTTCCTCCAGGCTAAGACTGCACCAAGGTTCGAATTACAAAGAGACAACTCAGCTGACCAATAGAGAAGAAAGTGGGATGCAGGAGAGAGTGTGTGTGTGTGTGTGTGTGTTTCAATAAAAAGCTACTTTTTGTGCACCTTTTTGCTGGGACGATCTGAAACTGCAACAAAGTTGGGTCCCAACAAAAGTTACCTGAACTTACCGTCGGACTCAGACGTTGAAGGCTATGAGATCCAACAGGTTTTTCTTTTAAAACTGCTAATTTCTTTCAATCTCCGGCGCGAGGTTTCCAATGTCTTATATCAGAAGGAGCAGACAATGTGTAGCTCGTATTATTAGAATTGTACATTTTTCAGGACTGATGGTTCATTGTTTCCTCAACATTGTAAAGTTTACTGGCAGCAATGGGAGGGGTGGGCTGTTTTCACTGGAAACAAAGTTAAAATCCAGTTACAGTCCAACAGGTTTATTTAGCTTTCGGAGTGTTGCTCCTTCGTCAGGTAACTGTACAGCAGAATCATAAGACACAGAATTTGTAGCAAAATGATATATTGAACAAACTTCGACTGTTTTTAAGTGTTTCATCTTTAGAATGGGTTGCAGGTTTCAGTACATTAGTTTGTAAATCCCAAAACTTCTTTTAAGTCACAGTCTCGAGATAAATTAAGGTTTTACAAAGAGGTGCCATCTCAGCTCAGACAATGCATGAAAGATGTGAGGTTCGAGTCTGTCTTGAGTCAGACTGATTCTGTTTCCAAAGTAGGACTTTATAAAATATTACATGGATTGACTGTCTGCAGATTGTGCACTTTTTGAGCAAAATAGAAGGTATCTACAAACATAATTCTGCAAATGCAAATTCAGCCCGTGGTCTTATCTATGTGTGCATGCATGAGAGTGAGTGAGTGTGTGCATATGCGTGAGTCTGGCTGAGAGAGTGTGTGTTTTCGTGTGTGCATGCTTGGTAAAGTGAGAGTGTGCAGGAGTATAAGTCTGTGAGAGGATGTGTGTGTGGGTGAGTACATGTGTGTGCATTGGAGAGAGCGCGTATATCTGAGAGAGTGTCTGCCTTAGTATGTGAGAATGTATGGCTGTGTGTGAGAGTCAGAGAGGCAGAATGTGTACAGTGTAGTGGGGTCACCTGTAATGTAACATGAACCGAAGGTCCTGGTGGAGGCCATCCTCATGGGTTCCAAACTTGGCTATCAGTCTCTGCTCGGCCACGAGAAATGATTGAGCAGTTACACAATAGACACGGGAGAGGGCAGGGTGAGACTTGTCTTTCGATTTGCAAAAGGTGGAAGGTTCTGGATGATGTGAGGAGGACCTTCGGCTCAGAGGTGGAGCTGGAGGCCGGGCTGCAGACACACTGGGAAGGCAAGGCGGAAAGTTAATCAGATGTTTTTTTATTCCGGGAGATGGTCTTTCCCTCCGTAGAGAGACTTCCGATGGATTCATTGGACAGGGTCAGGAGGGTGTGAGCCCGGGTCAGGCAGGTAAAGGGGATCTGAGAGAGGGCTGCAGGGGGAGAAGCTAACTGTGGGGTGGTGGGAGTAAGAACAACGTTACGGAGTAGGAGGTAAGGGACAGAATAGTGATGGGGATTGCCTTCGTTCTCTGCAGTTGGCAGCAGGAGCACAGATGGCATCAGAATCTGGTGCCAGGATTCAGGAACCGATGCGTTCAGGGCTGGAGAAGTGGGAAAGGGAGGTGCAATGGGTGTGGCCCAACGATGTCAGCAGGAGACAGCCTCTGCTGAGGGCGCATGAGAAGTTAAAAGCTGCAAAGACAAAGCAGAACCTCAAAGCACTGGGTGGGATGGTGGCTTAGTGGTTTGCAATGCTGCTTAATAACGCCAGGAGTCTGGGTTTGATTCCACCCTTGGGTGACTGTCTGTGTGAAGTTTGGCATGTTCTCCCCCTTGTGTCTGTGTTGGTTATCTCTGGGTGTTCTGGCTTCCTCCCACAGTCCAAAGATCTGCACTTTAGGGTGGATCAGCTGTGCTAAAGTGTGCAGGTGAGCTTGCATCTTTTAGGATGACCATGCTAGTTTCGCGTCCTTCATTTGTAAATCCCAGAACTTTTTAAAATTTACATTCTCAAGATAGCTTTTAACAGTAGGTGTCATCTCAGCTCAGATAATGCATTGAAGGTGAGACATTAAAGTCTGCCTGTGTCCCAATGTTAGGTCAGACTGATTCTACTTCTAAAGTGGGAGCTACAGAATCTTACATGGATTTATGCAGTTTTTGAGTAATTCAGAATAGAATGGACTTCTGCAAGGAAGTGCACAAACAACTGACCAGGAACACGACAGGCAACTACCAGCTGATCTGACCAAAGAGCACAAACGTGAACTGACAGCATTCATCCAGACTTCTGATCCAATCCTTCCAGAAGCTCAGCACCCACAGACTAGTTGAATCCGTGGACATGTCAGTACTCTACACCAGCATTCCTCATGATGATGGCATCACGGTAACAGCCTCAGTACTCAATACCAACAACTGCCAATCTCTGAGCACTGTCCTACAACTCATCCACTTCATCCTTGACCACAACATTTTCACCTTTGGCAACCAGTTCTTCATCCAGACACATGGAACAGCCATGGGGACCAAATGTGCACCCCAGTATGCCAACATTTTCACGCAGAGGTTCGAACAAGGCTTCTTTTCTGCACAGGACCTCCAACCAACACTATACATCAGATATATTGATGACATTTCTTCCTGTGGACCCATGGTGAGGAGTCACTGAAACAACGATACTGTGATATTAACAAGTTTCATCCCACTATCACATTCACCACACTCTTTAGTATCTGTCTCATTTTTGAACACATGCAGCTCCATCAAGGATGGATTTCTCAGCACTTCTCTGTACCGCAAACCCATGGATAACCTGACAGTGCTATACTTCTCTCGTGTAACATATTAAAACATCCACCCCCTCTGGACAAGCCCTTCGCATACATCGGATCTGTTCAGGTGAGGAGGAACATGACAGACACATGGAAGTATACAAGCATGCTCTCATAAGAACGGGGTACAATGTTCAACTCATCAACTGCCAGTTCCAATGTGTCACAGCAAGAAACTGTAATGACTTCCTTTGGGAGACAGACACGAGCTGCAACCAAAACTGTATCCTTTGTTGTCCAGTACTTCTCAGGAGCCGAAACACTACGCCATGTTCTTCACAGCCTGCAACACATTATTGATGAGGATGAGCACCTCACCAAGACCTTCCCCACGCCTCCACTTCCCGCCTTCAAACAACCGCCAAACTTTAAACAGATAATTGTTCTCAGAAAACTGCCTGGCCTTCAGGACAACACGATACAACTCTGTCACGGCAGATGATGAAAGACGTATCAGAATGTTGACACGATTACCACTATTACACGTGGGGACACCACCCACCATGAGTGCAGCAGGTACTCATGTGACTCAGCCAACATTGTTTATCTCATACGCTGCAGGCAATGATGCCCTGAGTCTTGGTATATTGGTGAGACTGAGCAGAGGCTACAGCAACAGATGAATGGACACTGTACAACAATCAGCAGCCAGGAGTGTTCCCTCCCAGTCGGGGAACAGTACAGCGGTCTGGGACATTCAGCCTTGGACCTTCGGGTGACTATCCTTCAAGGTAGACTTCAGGATAGGCAACAACGGAAAGTGGCTGGGCAGAGGCTGATAGCCAAGTTCAATACCCTTTGAGACGGCCTCAACCGGGACCTTGGGTTCATGTCACGCTACACTATACATTCTCTCTCTCTCTCATACACACACGCGCGCGCGCGCACGCATTCACACACACCCTCTCGCAGACTTATACTCCATTATACACTCTCTCACACACACATGATCACTTGGTTTCTCCTGCACACACACACACACACACACACATATAAAAGTTTGTGGGTTGAATTTGTACTTGCAGAATCGCATTTTATTTTGCTCACAAACTCATACACATAAGATTCTGTAATACAACGATAGAAATAGAATCCGTCTGACCTAACATTGGGACACAGACAAACTTTAACTTAACACCTTCAATGCATTATCTGATTGAGATGACACGTATTGTTAAAAGCTAGCTTGACAACGTAACTTTTGAAAAGTTCTGGGATTTCCACGTGAAGGAATCAAAACTAACATGGTCATTTTAAAAAATGGTAGAGGTAAGCTAAAGTTGTTTAATATTCCATCCTATGACACTGCAATCCTGTTGCTATAAAGTCTGTGTGTTATGATTCTGCTCCACAACCAACCGAAGAAGGAGCAGCGCTTCGAAAACTAGTGATTCCAAATAAACCTGTCGGGCTATAACCTGGCATTGTGTGATTTTTAACTTTGAAAATCTGTCAGTAACGCCAACATCTCCATACTACGCATGCTACTCGGTGTCAGCAATGCATTGCGCATGTTCCAAGGTGTCAGCAAAATATTACGCATGCTCACGCATCAAGCGGAAACAGTCCGTGACCTTGTTTTGATGGACCAATGAGAAGCAAGGAAGGACCGGATGTAGATTGGTCCTCCTGCCAATCACAGCAAACCCATCGTCTGGATGCGGAAGTAGGACCATGTGCTTCTGAAGTTGCTGCTGCTGCTCCTCTCTCTCTGAATGAAGATTGAGCTTCACCCCAACTGCAACTTCCTTCCTCTCTCCAACATCTGTGAGTACAGCACACTTTTTTCTCACCCCCTTTTCCGTTCCGGGGTTGAACTGTTGACTTGCAGGAACTGAAGGGAAACGGAGTGAATCCAGGGAGGGGACAGACTCTGGGAAAGTTAGTCCAGGTCTTTTTTTTAATGGCAAATACAGGAGAATTGACATTTCAGGCTCGAGCCTTTAATCAGCAATGATGTGTGGATGAACAAAGGGGCCTCTGCGTCCTTCTAATCCAGTCAATGCAAGTTGTCAGACAGGTGCAGCAAGTAATGAGCAAGGCAAGTGGTATATTAGCAAGAGGAATTGAGTTCAGAAGTGGGGACGCCTTCCTGCAGTTTGGGCGTAATTGAATATATCCAAGGCTGAGGTCATCTGATTTTTGAACAACAAAGAAGTGATGGTTATAGGGGAGGCAAGACCAGTACAGGTCAGTTACAGAAACAGACCCTTCAGTCCAACTAGTCCATGCTGACTATGTTCTCAAACTAAACTGGACCCACCTGCCTGTGTTTAACCTATATCCCTCTGAACCTTTTATATTGGAGTCATAGAGATGTACAGCACAGAAACAGACCATTCGGTCCAATTTTTCCATGCCTATCAGTTATCCTAATCTAGTCTGTTTGCCAGCCCTGGGCCCATATCCCTTGAACCCCTTCTATTATAGACCAATCCAAATGCCTTTTAAATTCTGTAATTATACCAGTCTCCACCACTTCCTCTGGCTGGTCACTTCATATACCCACTACTGGTCTCACCAATGTCCTGTAGAGCTGCACATCACCTACCTCCCAACTCCTTTACTCAGTGCTGTAACCGATAAAGGAAAGCATACCAAATGCTGCCTTCACTATCATATCTACCTGGGACTTGACCTTCAAGGAACTATGAACCTGCACTCCAAGGTCTCTTTATTCAGCAACACTCCCCAGGACCTTATACACTTTTTATGCTAAGTCCTGCTTTGATTTGCTTTTCCAAAATCCAGGGCGGCACGGTGGCACAGTGGTTAGCACTGCTGCCTCACAGCGCCAGAGACCCGGGTTCAGTTCCCGCCTCAGGCGACTGACTGTGTGGAGTTTGTACGTTCTCCCCGTGTCTGTGTGTGTTTCCTCCGGGTGCTCCGGTTTCCTCCCACAGTCCAAAGATGTGCAGGTCAGGTGAATTGGCCATGCTAAATTGCCCGTAGTATTAGGTAAGGGGTACATGTAGGGGTATGGGTGGGTTGCGCTTCGGCGGGGCAGTGTGGACTTGTTGGGCCGAAGGGCCTGTTTCTACACTGTAAGTAATCTAATCTAATCTAATCTACTCTGTGAAAAGGCTCCCCTTCGGGCTCTTTTATGTCTTTCCCCGTTCGCCCAAAACCTTTAGTTCTGCACTCCCCCACCCCAGGGAGAAGACTTTGTCTATTTACCCTATCCATGCCTCTCATGACTTTATAAACCTCTAAGGTCATCCCTCAGCCTCCGACGCTCCAGGGAAAACAGCCGCAGCCTATTCAGCCTTTCCCGAGAGCTATGTTTTTCAAATTTGGCAACATGCTGGTAAATCTTTTCTGAACCCTTTCAAGTTTCACACCATCCTTCTGATGGGCAGGAGACCAGAGTTGCACCCAAATTCCAAATGTGGTCTCACCAATGTTCTGTAGAGCTGCACATCACCTACCTCCCAACGCCTTTACTCAGTGCTGTAACCGATAAAGGAAAGCATACCAAATGCTGCCTTCACTATCATATCTACCTGGGACTTGACCTTCAAGGAACTATGAACCTGCACTCCAAGGTCTCTTTATTCAGCAACACTCCCCAGGACCTTATACACTTTTTATGCTAAGTCCTGCTTTGATTTGCTTTTCCAAAATCCAGCGCTTCAAATTTATTTAAGTTAAACTTCATCATTCATATACTAATCCAAATGTCTTTTAAATGTTCTAAATGTATCTGCATCCACCCCTTTGTCTGGAAATTCATTCCACACACAAACCACTCTCTGGGGGGAAGAAAATGGCAACCCTCATATCCTTTTAAAATCTTTCTCCTCTCTCTCTTTCAAAATTTGCTCCGTAATCTTGAACCCCCAGCTTAGAGAGAGGATTTTGGCCGTTCACCTCATCTAAACCCCTCACGATGTTATAATCCTCCTCTGCTCCAGTGAAAAAATTTCCAGCTTATTAACCTGAATGTAGGTATATTCATGGCAGATCAGGCAGCATCCGAGGAGTTACCTGACCTGCTGTGCTTTTCCAGCACCACTCTAGTCTAGACTCTGGTTTCCAGCATCTGCAGTCCTTGTTTTTACCTTTTACGTTGGTATACTCAGATCTACTTATGATCTGTTCAATGCTGGTGCAAGTTCGACAGGCTAAATGGCCTATTCCTGCTCCCAATTTGCACACTCCTAGTCCAGAACAGCAAGAGACCATAAAACACAGGAGCAGAAATTAGGCCTCTCAACCCATCAGGGCTGCTGTACTCTTAAGTTCTGGCTGATAAGTTTCTCAATCCCATTCTCCCACTTTCTCCCTGTAACCCTCGATCCCCTTGATACTCAAGAACCTATCTATCTCCATCTTAAATCTACTCAGTGATCTGGCCTCCACAGCCTTCTGTAGCAATGAATTCCACATATTCACCACTCACCGGCTGAAAATGTTTCGCCTTATCTTTGTTCTAAAAGATATTCCTTTTACTCTGATGCTGTGCTCTCGGGTCCTAGACTCTCCTACCATTAGGAACATCTTCCCCATGTGCACTTTGTCCAGGCCATTCAGAATTCTGTCTGTTTCAATTAGATCTCCACCTCCCCCGAGTGTGGGCCTGTTAATCAGCATGAACCACACCCTTCAGGATGAGTTACAGCAGGAATTAGGTTCAGCAAAGTCAGAACGGGGGGAGTGTGTGTGGGATGGAGATTCTCAGCTTTTAGGGGATGAGAGAGGAAATAAAGTTCAATACAAATTAGAATTGATCAGATGGGCTGATGGGCGGAGGAATGGCAACATGAGTTTAATTTAGATAAATGTGAGGTGTTACATTTTGTAAGGCAAATCAGAGCATGACTTACATAGTTAATGGGGAGTGTTGCTAAACAGTGTCCTTGCAGGTTCATAATTCCTTGAAAGTGGAATTGCAGGGAGACAGGATAGTGAAGAAGGCATTTGGTACGCTTTCCTTTATTGGTCAGAGCATTGAGTACAGGGGTTGGGAGGTCATGTAAGGCCACTTTTGGAAAACTGTGTGCAATTCCCGTTGCCCTCATCTGGAAGAACGTTGTGAAACTTAAAAGGGTTCAGAAAAGATTTACAAAGATGTAGACAGAGTTGGAGGGTTTGAGCGATAGGAAGATGCTGAATACTCCAGGGATAATTTCCCTGTAGCATTAGAGGCTGATGGGTGACCTTACAGAAGTTTATAAGGGGTATAGATAGGTTGGATAGACAAAATCCTTTCCCCATGGTAGGCAACTTCAAACCTAGAGGGCATAGGATTCGCGTGTTGGACATAAAGAGTAAAGTTGTTAATTCTTACTTTAAATATTTACCTCAAACTTTTACATATTACTGCATGGGGTGAATCATTTCTGTGATTCTGGTTTAATTTATCAGAGGGGGTTACTCTGTGTCGTAATAGCACTGCAACGTAACAAAAGTGAATGAATTGACTGCACACATTGAAGAGAATAATTATGATCTGAGACTCCTTACAGAGACATAGCTTCAGGATGACAAGGATTGGATCCTAAATATTGAGGGGAGATGAGGCATTCAAGTCGAATGGGAAGCTAGGTAAAGGTAGCGGGTTGACGCTGCTAATCAAAGCACTGATCACAGGGTAGTCTGGTGTCAGCTCGGATTTCAGGTCCTGGTTTCTTTGTCCTCTATTGATCTCCCTGTTCCCACACAGTTGTTGTCCGTTCACAGCTCTGCTTCATTTCTGCTGAAGCTTTAACCTCCTTTGACACCTTCCGGAACAATAAAAGTCAATCAAAGTCCAACCCACAATCTCCCAGCCTGTCAACCATCCAGACACAGAGTATCATACCAGAAAATATAACAAAACAGGCGAAAAGTTAGAATTAAATAGGTGCTTGTGTCTGTTCATTGGCAAGTAAACTAGAAATAGGGGTCTGCCAGGATTCTTATAGTGCCCTAATTGAAGAATTGTCTCTCCCTTACATCTAAGTATTAGTACCCAGCTATGTTTTATAACAATGTTTACATCAACAGAAATAAAGCATCTGTTATGCAATAGACATAGAGATATACAGTATGGAACTAGACTTTTACTCTCTCTCTCGTGTGTGCGCACGTGCACACACACACACCGAGGTCTATGGGGTGAATTTGTATTTGCAGATACCATCTATTTTGCTCAAAAAATGCAGTCTGCAGGCAGACAATACATGGAATATTTTGTAAATTCCACTTTGGAAATAGAACCAGTCTTACTCAAAAACTGGGATACAGACAGACTCTGGCCTCACACCTTTAATGCATTGTCTGAGCTGAGTTGTCATCTTTTCTTATAAAACCTTAAGTTATCTCGAGTAGGTGTCTTATAAGAAGTTCTGGGGTTTACATATTAATGACACCAGCAACTCATTCTAAAGATGAAAGACTTTACAATCCAGGTTTCTTCAATGTATCATTTCAGTGGCATGACTCTGTAATGTTTTGCTGTAAACTCCGTGTCTTATGATCTTATACTCCACAACCACCTGATGAAGGAGCAGTGCTCTGAAAGCTACTGCTTCCAAATAAACCTGTTGGACTGGCGTCATGTGATTTTTATCTTTGCCCAGGTTAGGGTGGATTGGCCCTGCTAAATTACCCATGGTGCTCAGGGTTTTACAGGTGTGGGAGAATTGTTAGAAGCGATTTGATTCCACCTTCTCATGACTGTCTGTGTGAACTTTGGGATGTTCTCCCCCTTCTGTCTGCGCGGGTTACCTCTGGGTGCTCTGGTTTCCTTCCATAGTCCAAGGATCTGCAGTTTCGGATGGATCGGCTATGCTAAAGTGTCCAGGAATGTGCAGGTTAGAGTGGGTTAGCCATGGGGAACTGCAGAGCTGTAGGGTAAGTGGATGAGTCAGTGTGAATTTGATAGGTGAAATGGCCTGCAGGGATTATATAATTCTTCTCCTTTAGCCATATGTGGATTGAGAAATGACTGCTGTGGGAGGAGTAGGTTCCAGTTCATGGGACACTGCCCCAGTCCTGGGGAAGGTGGGAATTGTGCTGTCTCTCTCCCCACCCACCGCCCCCATCCATTCTCTCTCACCCTGCAAGTCTCTGCCCCCCATTTTCTCTCTCTCCCCCTCATTCTCTTCCTCCACCCTTTGACCCCCGAGTCTTTCCTTTCAGCCCCCACCACCCTCTGTTCCCCCCAGTCTCTCAATGGCCCCCACACTCTGTCACCCTGTCCATTCTGTCTCTCTTCCAACTCCCACTGAACGTTCTCATGCCTCAAGCTCTCTTTGATCGCTGTATCAAGCTCTTAGAAGAGAGAGAGAGAGAATGGTTGGTGATGAAACTGCCTGGGAGATCGGGGTGCACAAGAAATGGCTGATCTTTCAAACTGAGAATAGCTAAAATAATATATTCTGAAACAGCATTAAAGTTTGAACGCATGTTCAATTTTATATTAAGACAAAGCTGCAGCCATCTTTCTAAAACTTGCTTTGAACTATGTGCAGTTGAGGACAGGCTGTTCGGGGTGAATGAGGCTTTTGCTCGAAATGTCAGTTTTCCCGAAATGTCAATTTTCCTGCTCCTCGGATGTTGCCTGATCTGCTGTGCTTTTCCAGCACCACATTCTTGACTCTAATCTCCAGCATCTGCAGTACTCACTTTCGCCTGTTAGGGGTGAATGGCCGAACCCTAGTCTTGAAAAATTGGTTCTGTTAGAAGGTGTAGAGGTGTATTCTACCTTCAAGAGAGTTGAAAAGCGAGCAGAACCACCTGACATAGCACCAAACGTTCTGAACAAGGTAACAATTTAACATTTGGTCGAACAGCTCAGTAGCTGGGTTGCCTGGAGACAAAAACATACTCAATTTTGGCCAATCGATTTAAATCTTGCCCCAAAATACTGAATTCCAATCAAGTTTGAATTTAGTATTTTGAGAATATTGGTTAGCACTGCTGCCTCACACCACCAGGGTCGATTCCAGCCTTGGGTGACTGACTGTGTGGAGTTTGCACATTCTCCCCGTGTCTGCATGGGTTTAGTCTGGGTGCTCCAGTTTCCTCCCACAGTCCAAAGATGTGCAGGTCAGGTGAAGTGACTATGCTATATTGCCCATAGTGTTCGGTGCATTCGTCAGAGGGAAATGGGTCTGGGTGGGTTACTCTTCGGAGGGTCGGTGTGGACTGGTTGGGCCGAAGGGCCTGGTTCAGCACTGTAGGGAATTTAATCCAATCTAATATTAACACCAATGAAACGATTTGATGCTTTGGAGTACAAAATCAAAACAAAAAGTTCAACAGTTACAGGAGAACTGCCAAAAGACCAACAAATGTAGGCTGCGAGTGAGAACTCTGAGAGTACCTGTCCAGAGAAGGAGTCTGCACAGAGAAAAAACATCGACACTGACCTGGAGAGCAAATCTACAGAGGAAGGTCCAAAGAGAAGATTTAACAGCAGGCTGGGTTTGAAGTTTGAATCTTTCGGTAAATCTTAATCAGGGGTTTTTATTGGACTGGTATCATATAGGGGAAGGTAGAAGATAGGTTAGAGACAGGAGTTGTAAATAGTTGTTAATTAATTATTCTCCGTTAGACTTTAATAAATAAAGTTGTTAATTTTTACTTTAAATACTGACCTTTGGGAATAGTTTCTTGGTTCTTGAATTTTCAGATTACTGCATGGGTTAAACCTTCTCTATGTTGCTGGTTTAAATTAGGTAGGGGAGGTTGCACACAATGTTTTAAAATTTGAGGGCTTTCGTCCGAGATTTGAACTGGTTGAGACAGATTTGAATAGATTTGGCGGTACGAAAAATCCCAGCAGATTTAAACACTTGCAAGTTAGTGTCCTAGATCATTAAATAAAACTTTAAATAGTGACTTTTAGAAACAGTTCCTTACCTCTTGAATTTTCACATTACCACATGGGGTAAATCTTTTTTGGGTTTAAATTAGTTGGGGGGGCGGGTGGTGCAGTCCGTGTCATAACAGTTCTGACTATGTAGAAACAGTAGTGGAGCGTGGAAACAAACTGTTTGTTCCGTGCCAATCATATATCCTAAATTAATCTCGGCCCATTTGCCAGCTCTTGGCCCATATCCCTCCAAACCTTCCTGTTCATATACCCATCCAGATGCCTTTTGAATATTGTAATTATACCAGCCTCCACCACTTCCTCTGGGAGCTCATTCAATCCACGCACCACCCGCTGCGTAAAATAGTTGCCCTTTAGGTCCCTTTTAGTCCTTTCCCCTCTCACTCTCATATAAATCAATTGCTGCTTTTTCTGAACAGGCTCAGTGGCTGGCATTGCTGCCTTATAGCGCTAGGCACCCGGGTTTGATCCCAGTCTCGGGCAACTGTCTGAGTGGAGTTTGCACCTTCTCCCCATGTCTGCGTGGGATTCCTTTGGGTGCTCCTGTTTCTCCCCACAATCCAAAGATGTGCAGGTTTGGAGAGGGCACTTGTGGGGAATTAACTTTCACACTTTTTTTCTACTCCTTCGGTCCCTTTTAAATCTTTCCCCTCTCACCTTCAACCTATGCCCTCTAGTTTGGGAGTCCCCTACCCTGAGGAAAAGATGAGTAGTTAAATAAAATGCAAAAGGAATAAAATGTGGAGCCGCAGGATAAATATAAAATGTCGCTCCAGCCTTTCTTGTCTCCGAGTGTCATTTGGGCACAAAACCTGTCGGTAACACCAGCAACGTCACAGAGCATCTTGCGCATGCTCCTCGGTGACAACACACTACGCATGTTCGCCGGTGTCAGCAAAACCTGTGCGTGCTCCTGGCTGTCCGCGGAAACTGCGCGTGATCTTCTTTTGTTGGGCCAATAGGAAGCCGTGGAGGACTGGAAGGAGCGTGGTCCTCCTACTAATCAGAGACGCCCCTATTGTGTGTCTCTCTCAATCTCAATTTATGGAGGGGAGAGATTCTGGAAAAGTTGGGCCAGGTCTGTGTCTCAGTTGGCAAACTCATGGAAAATGCAGTACCACGATGTGAAGTGATAGCATTCCCTGTGGGGGGTGGGGAGGGAAAGCAGAAAGGAGATGCATTGTTTAAATGGTGATATATTGGGATGTGGAGAAAGTGAGGACTACAAATGTTGGAGATCAGAGTCAAAAAGTATGTTGCTCGAAAAGCACAGCAGATGAGGCAGCATCCGATGAGCAGGAGAGTCAGCGTTACAGGCACGAGCCCATCATCAGGAATGTGTATAAAGGGGCCTCAGCGTCCTTCCATACCAGTCAATGCCAGTTGTCAGGTAGGTGCAGCAAGCAATGAGCAAAGCAGGTGTTATCTTAGCAAGAGGAATTGAGATCAGAAGTGGGGATGTCTTCCTGCAGTTATGGGATCATTGAATATATTCAAGGCTGAGTTCATCTGATTTTGGAACAACAAAGAAGTGGACGTTTATGGGGGAAGGCAAGAAAATGGTTTTCAGACCATTGCAGAACAATTACCGAGTCAAACAGCACAGAAACAGTCCCTTCAGTCCAACTACTCCATGCTATGTTCTGAAACTAATCTAATCTCATCTGCCAGTGTTTGGCCTATATCCCTCAGTCACAAAGCTGGTCCTTTTTACTAAAAGCTGGTCCTTTTACTAAAAGCTGGTCCTTCTTCTCAAGGATGCTGTGTCCTTGGTTTTTCTTTCAGAGGGGTGGTAAAAAAACCCGGGCTCCGAAGTGACTGGTTTAGTACAGAGATGAAAAACAGTATTGGGAGGCATTTTTGGTTATATGTGAACAGATGAGACTTGAGGCCAAAGCTTTTGTTTTAGAAGTGACCTGTACAATGAAAGGGGAGTGGTCAGTCCTGAAAGCTGAAGTCTTGTTTGGGTGAGTTAAGCAGTGGACTATGTGGAGAAAGGCTGCTAATACTGTCTCCTTCTGCCCTTCTAACTTCAACTGTAAGCCTCTGTTTCAGTTTTACTTTGTTTAAGGGGTTTGTTTTTTTTTGGTACTGTTGTGTACCAGCATTGCGAAGAGTGTTAAGAGTGTCTCCACAGCTTGTACTGTACTTAGTAAAGTTTGGTTGTTCACAGAAGTTGGCGTATTGCAGTGTAAGAAGCTCAAGCAAAAGAACTCAACAAAGGAACCTAAGGGATAAGTCTTTCATGCAGAAAGTGGCATGTTTAAGGAAAGAGCTGTCAGAGGAAGTGGTGGGTGCTGGTACAATTATGACATTAAAAGGCATCTGGATGGGTATACGATTAGGAAGGGTTTAGTCGATATGGGCCAAATGCTGGCAAATTGGCTGAGATTAGGTTAGGTTATCTCGTTGGCACGCATGAATTAGACCGAAGGGTCTGTTTCTGTGCTACATATCTCTATCACTCTGGCTTGCCACTAACATTTGCCACATCTATATGTACAGTTTCTCTCTGGTGTCAGTGTCAATGCCTTGATATCTCATTCTTAACTGGACTGGCAGTGCTTGGAATATAATGCGGCAAAATGAGGGCAATTCACATAAAACATCCCCCTATGCACCGATAGTGGGAGCATGGGGATTCCAACCGGGGTTTACAGATGCCACTTTTAAACTCTGGAGATCCAGGGGTATCTCATGTTTAGGGGATCTATTTAAAGATGAGGTCCTGATGTCTTTTGAACAGCTGCGTCAGAAATTCGGATTACCTAATGGAGACCTCTTTCGATACTTCCAAATTCGAGATTATATACAGAAGAAGACCACGTTATCAGATAGTCTTTATAAATCAGATAGAGAATGTAGTGTCCTACGACCAGTGGGGGATATTCCATCAGTACTATTTATCATTTACTACATGATAAAGTATCGGGAGATATGTATAATCTGCTTAAAACCTGAGATCAGGATTTGGGACTAGAAATCTCTATAGAAACGTGGAATGATATTTGGGAAAATGCTAGAAGAATTACTATCTGTAACAGAACCCAGGCTATCCAGCTGAAGATACTTCATAGGGCCCATATAGCACCGGTTCGATTGGCAAAATTTAAGGCAGGAGCATCTCCAATGTGTCCTAAATGCAAAATAGAAGTGGACACTCATGTACATTGCCTATGGACCTGTCATAAGATCCGTAGATATTGGACTAAAGCAGCAAGTACCCTGACAGAAACTTTAGGAACGGAAATTAAAGTGGACCCTGTATCTCTCCTCTTGGGCTTTTCGAACCTTCCCTCCCTGGACACGCACGGGAAGACACTATTTTCTATTCTTTCTTTCGTGCAAGGAAAAATATTTTGGTGAACTGGGCGGCTGAGGGCCACCCTGGACTTTCAAATTGGCACAGATTAATTATGGAATGTATTCCCCTTGACTTTTCCTTACAAATATGGTGCACCGAAAGACCGAATTATTTTATAAAATATGGCAGCCCTTCTTGAATGACATAAATACAGATATTTCGGCTATCCTAACAAGGGCTTTTATTTCATTGAGATTACAAACCTGGCTGGTCCGGGGCCCCTCGGGGGAGGAATCCCGCACGAATACGGGTTTTATTATATCTGATGTTAACACATTCCGAGCATGTGACTTAAATATACACTCTGGTTAGTTGTAGGTTAGATTAGTAGATAGTTGAGTTTTGTTTGTTTTTTTTCTTTTTCGGTTTTTTTCTGTTTTTTGTTAAATTTTGGCTATTGTATATTTGAGTTAATTGTATATCAATGTTTATATCTGAGAGTTTTGTTTATTTTTGTAAACTTGTTAAAATGTTAAATTTCTAATAAAAAATCTATTAAAAAAAACTGGATTGGCAGTGATGACTTTTGTAATCTTTTCTTACAGACTATCTGAAGACAGAAGTTTCAAGTTAACAGATAAAGGGCTTATGTCCAAAATGTTGATTCTCCTGCTTCTCTGATGCTGCTTGCTGTGCTGCGCTTTTCCAGCGATGCAGTTTTTGACTCTGACTCTCCAGCGTCTCCAGTCCTCACTTTCACATCAATATCTGACAGTTACTCAATCCATCAGGACCGCAACAATTTTCAACTATGATTCTGTGAGAAAGAGCAAAGCGTTCTTTTTGGTCCCTGTTTGAGTACGGGGGACTGGTTGAAAGACACTACTGTTGCAGCGCACTGAGTGTGGAACCTGAAACAACTCTACTGCCTGGAAAGAAGAATTCATGGCAGGGTTGTACACGTGTGTGTGCAGCTGAAGCTTCGGCCATGGAGAAACCTGAGGAAACACGCCCTGTTGAGAAACCATGGAATTGTGGCGACTGCGGGAAGGGCTTCCATGTCCTACCTGTCCTGGCGGCTCATCAGTGCAATCACACTGGGAAGAGGCCGTTCTCCTGCCCCGAGCGGGCAAAGGGCTTTACTTGCGCTTGTGTCCTGCTGCCCCACCAGCATATACACACTGGTGAGAGGAAGTTTTACTGCTCCATGTGCGGGAAAGGATTCACTTGGGTGGACAACCTCCAGACCCACCAGCGAATCCATGCAGGGGAGAGGCTCTTCAGTTGCCACGAGTGCGGGAAAGCCTTCAGCAATTCCTCCAACCTGCTGACGCACCGGCGAGTCCACACGGGGGAGAAGCCATACAGCTGCCCCGAATGCGGGAAGGCCTTCAGCGATTCCTCCAACCTGCTGAGGCACCGGCGGGTCCACACGGGGGTGAGGCCCTTCAGCTGCCCAGAGTGCGGGAAGGCCTTCAGTAATTCCTCCTCCCTGCTGGTCCATCAGCGGGTCCACACGGGGGAGAGGCCCTTCAGCTGCCCAGAATGCGGGAAGGCCTTCAGTCAATCCTCCAACCTGCTGGCCCATCAGCGGGTCCACAGGGGGGAGAGGCCCTTCAGCTGCCCAGAGTGTGGGAAGGCCTTCAGTAAGTCCTCCAACCTGCTGGCCCATCAGCAGGTCCACACAGGGGAGAGGCCCTTCAGCTGCCCAGAGTGTGGGAAGGGCTTCAGTAAATCCTCGGACTTGCTGAGACACCGGCAAATCCACACGGAGGAGAGGCCCTTCGCCTGCTCTGAGTGTGGTAAGGCCTTCAGCAATTCCTCTGACCTGTTGTCCCACCAGCGGGTCCACACCAGGGAAAAGCCATTCAGCTGCCCTGAGTGTGGGAAGGGGTTCACCCGCTCCTCCAAACTGCTGGCCCATCAATGGGTCCACACCGGGGGGAGGCCGTTTGCCTGCCCCGACTGCGGGCGGAGGTTCACATTGTCCTGCAACTTGCGGAGGCACCAGTGCATCCAACAATCAGATTCCACCAGTGACACTGCAGTGGGTCACCCCCAGGGCTGAACCTCCCGCCCATTCTGACAGTGGGTGCAGTGAGCTTTTGTGTTTTGTGCTGGACTCACCCCCACCAAGCCCACCTACGTGGCTCAGGGGTGGCATGGTGACTCTGTGGTTAGTACCACTGCCTCACGATGCTGACCTGGGTTCAATTCCACCCTTGGGGAGACAGTCTGTGTGTAGCTTTCACATTGCACGCCCCACATCTGTATGGGTTACCTCTGAGTGCTCTGGTTTCCTTCCCCTGGTCTAAAGGTGTGCAGGTTAGGATGAATTGGCCCATCTAAATTGTCCCATAGTGTTCAGGGATGTGTAGGTGTGGTGCATTAGTTGGGGTAAATGTAGAGGAATAGGGATAGGGGAATGGCTGGGTTACTCTGCGGAGGGTCAGTGTGGACTTGTTGGGCGAAAGGACCTGTTTCCATACTGTAGGGAATCTAATCTTTAAAAAAAAAATTCCTCCAAGCAATCTTGATAAAATATGCCGAGTTGGACAAAGTATCCCATCAAGTTTGAGACAAACCCAGAGTTGAAGAAGTCAGAAGTGACATGACACCATGTTACAGTGCAACAAGTTTATTTGAAATCACAAGCTTTAGGAGCATTGCTCTTTCATGAGTGCTGCTCCTTCATCACTTCATCTGGTGCCGTGTGACTTCTGACCTTGTCACCCCAATTCAACACCAGCACCTCCGCATCAGAGTTGACGAATGAGATTGGATTTTATTCGGCCTGATTGTGAGATGTTCCATTTGGAAACTCAAAACTGTCTGACCAACAAAGAGATGCAAATCATAGAGTCCGACAGCAGGAGACAGGCCCTTCGGCCCAACATGGTCCACACCGACCAAACTGTCCATCAACACTAAGCCCATTTCCCTGCAGTTGGCCCATTTCCTACCATACCTTTCCTATCCACGTATTTGCCCAAATGCCTTTTAAATGTTGTTAATGTACCCACCTCAACCACTTCCGCTGGCATCTCATTCCATATGTGTACCACCATCCCTTTTATTCCCTTTTATTCTTTTTCCTCTAACCTTAAACTGACGCCCTCTAGCCCTCACTTCCCCAACCCCGTGCATTCATCCTCTCACGATCTCTTCACTTCTCTAAGGGCCTCTCTCAGACTCTTAATGCTCCAAATAAAAATATCTTAGCTTGTCCAACCTCTCCCTTTTACACAGACCCTTGAATCCTGGTAACATCCTTGTATATGTCTTCAGCACGCTTCCAAGTTGAATAACATATTTGTTATAGACACTGCCCTGTCTACCTATTTTGTTGGAAATATCGGACCTAATCCAAACTGGATAATCTGGTTGATGGGGCAGGAAACCACTTCCTTTCTTGAGAGACAAGTCTCCTGGAGAGAACTGGCTGGCTGACTGATCTACTGACCCTCAGTGTCCCACTGCCCTCAGTTATCTGGAGGGGTGTCCACACATTTGCCTAAGGTGGTGCTTGAAACCTTTATCATCTTTGGGATGGATCCCCATTCATTCCGTGCTATGGAGTCATGCAGCCTGGAAACAGACCCTTCAGACCAACCAGTCCATGATCCCCAACTAAACTAGTGCCACCCATCTGCTCCTGGCCTGTATCCAGTATGTTAATACTTTTGTTCATTTGTTCACCGTGAGAGTTGGATAAATAAATTGCTGATTGTTGATTTTAGTGTTGGGGGATTTATTCTTATCACTAGAGCAGGTTACACCACTTTTCATGCTAATTTTACAGATTATTGGGTGACACGTTCCTCTGGGTGTTTCTGTTTGAGATAGGTGTGGCTGTCAGCCTTTGCTTTATAAAAGTATTGACGTAATGTAGTGCTGAATGCAATGGAGTCAACATGAATCCCAGCCTCTCACTGTGGTTGTGGGTGAATCGTCTTAATTTGGCTCTTAACTCAGAAACTGCACACAATTAACTGCTGAAACAATGATTAACACTTTATTGTATGTAGCAACCATAAATAAAACTCCTCAAGTTTTCATTGGAGAAAAGAAGGTTTAGGGTGACTTGATAGAGGTGTACAAGATGATTAGAGGTTTAGATAGGGTTGACCATGAGAACCTTTTTCCACGTATGGAGTCAGCTATTACAAGGGGGCATAGCTTTAAATTAAGGGGTGGTCGGTATAGGACAGATGTTAGGGGTAGATTCTTTGCTCAGTGAGTAGTGAGTTCATGGAATGCGCTGTCAGTAGCAGTGGTGGACTCTCCCTCTTTATGGGCATTTAAGCGGGCATTGGATAGGCATATGGAGGATAGTGGGTTAATGTAGGTTAGGTGGGCTTGGATCGGCACAACATCGAGGGCCAAAGGGCCTGTACTGCGCTGTATTCTTCTATGTAACCAAGTTCAACCTCACTCACAACTTGGCTATCACCCAATTGATGGCAGAATTTAACTGAGTTTCCCCCAACAGTATCTGTCTCTGGAAGTGTCCAGGGATTCAGTGCAGCATTCTTCTTCCAAGTACTGCTGCTACATCATTCTGGTTGAATTCTGGTGGAGATTCCTCGCTTTCAAATCTGTGGTGTGATGCTTCTTTAGATTCTAACACCACCTCCCCATACTTCTGGAGATCTCCGGTCTGTAACTTACCTTCTTATCCTCGAGGTTTAGTGGTTTGTTTGATACAGCCTTTCCTGCAAAAAACCCCTTTCCGTCAGAGCCTTCCTTCCACAGACAAACTTAATTGTCCTTTTATCATGAGCTTATTAAACACTTCGCTCATCTGTCCCAGGAAACAGCTTGTTGTTTTGCGTCCTTCTTCCCAGGGATGGTTAACTACCAGAAATTAGGTCATTCAGCCTATTGAGTCTGCTCCACTATTCAATCGTGGCTGATAACGTTTCTCAACCCAATTCTCCCTGTAACCCTTGATATTTAAGAATGATTGAGTCTGCTCCACCATTCAATGGGCTGAATGGCCTAATTTCTGCCTCCTGATGTAGCAGTTTCTCAGTGGCCCTTTTGTTTCTTGGTCCAGAAAGAGTTCCTGCTGATTCAGGGAGTTGGAAAGTTCTGCAGTTTACAGGACAACACCACATTCCCCTCTGCCTCCTCCTGAGATACTGGCAATTCCCAAGATCCCTTGGTATCCCTGAAAACAATCGAGGTGTCTGGAAATCTCTGCTGCTACTCTGGAACAAAAGGATTATGGGGAGAAAATTCAGAAATCTGATGTGCAAAGGGACCATGGAGTTCTACTCCAGGATTCTCTCAAGGTAAACTTACAGGTTGAGTCAGTAGTTGGGGAGGCAAATGCAATGATGGCATTTATTTTGATCAGACTTGAATATAAAAGCAGGGATATACTTCTGAGGCTCTGTAAATCTCCGGCCAGCCCACAATTAGAGTACTGTATGTAGATTTGGGCCCCATATCTCAGGAAGGATGTACTGGCCCTAGAACATGTTCAGAGGAGGTTCACAAAAATGGTCCAGGATTGAAAAATTTAACATATGAAGAACATTAGAGGACTCTAGGTTGATACTTCATGGAGTTCAGAAGGATGAGAGGGGATCTAATTGAAACCTACAGAATAATGAACGGTGTGGATGTTGGGAAGGTGTTTCCATTGGTAGGACAGACTAGAACCTGACGGCTCAGCCTTCGCGTCAAGGGAAGACCCTTTAGAACAGAGGGAAGAGAGGCTCCTTCAGCCAGAGTGTGGTGAGTCTATGGAATTCACTGCCACAAGGCTGTGGAGGCCAGGTTACTGAATATATTTAAGACGGAATAGATAGGTTCGTGAGAATCAAGGGGATCAAGGGTTAAGGGAGAGAATGGGGTTAAGAAACTTATCAGCCATAATTGAATGGCGAAGCAGACTCAATGGGCTGAATGGCCTAATTTTTGCTGCTATGGTCTTATGATATGCTGATGTGTGGAGGGATGAGAGGGGGGAAAAGAGATAAAGAGAGAAAGACAGTTAAGGTGAAGCTCGATAGAGATGAAGGAAATATAAGAATTGTATGATAAATGGCAGAACACATAGGAACACTGGCATACAGAGAGATCTGGGCATATAGATCCGTGGAAGTGGTAATGCAGGTGGGCACGGTGGTCAAGAAAGCACACAGCACGCTTCCTTGAGTGTAAGAGTTACGTTACAGCTGTTTATTCTGGCCACATTCTGAATATTGTGTGCAGTTCTGGTCACTGTGCTACTGGAAGGATTAGATTAGATTAGATTACTTACAGTGTGGAAACAGGCCCTTCGGCCCAACAAGTCCACACCGCCCCGCCGAAGCACAACCCACCCATACCCCTACATCTACCCCTTACCTAACACTACGGGCAATTTAGCATGGCCAATTCACCTGACCTGCACATCTTTGGACTGTGGGAGGAAACCGGAGTACCCGGAGGAAACCCACGCAGACACGGGGAGAATGTGCAAACTCCACACAATCAGTCGCCTGAGGTGGGAATTGAACCCGGGTCTCTGGCGCTGTGAGGCAGCAGTGCTAACCACTGTGCCACCGTGCCGCCGTGCCCATGTGGGCGCTCTGGTAGAGGGTACAGGCAAGGTTCACCAGGACATTGCCTAGTCTGGAGGGCTCTCGTTAGGAGCAGAGGAGGCATAAACCTGGATTGTTTTCTTTGGAAAAACAGAGGCTGAGAGGAGACCTCGACAAAATGCTGAAATACACAGATTGGCTGGACAGGGGTGGCAGGGTAGCTCAGTGGTTTGCACTGACGCCTCACAGTGCCAGGGACCTGCGTTCGATTTTAGTCTCAGGCAACTATCTGTGTGGAGTTGGCACATTGTCCCTGCACCCCACCTCCAATATCTGTGTGGGTTTGCTTCAGGTGTTCCGGCTTCTTCCTACAATACAAACGTGTATCGGTTAGGGTGGATTACTGAAGCTAAATTACCCATAGTGTCCAAGGAGAGGCAGGTTAAGTTGGATTGTCTGTATGTAAACTGCCCCAATGTTCAGGGATGTGTAAGTTCGGTGCATTAGTCAAGAGTAAATGTAGATCACAGGGGTAAGGGAACGGGTCTCTATATGTTAATCTTTGGAGGGCTGGTGTTGACTTGTTGGGCTGAATTGTCTGTTTCCACGCTGGAGGGATTCTATGATAGTCAGAGGCGTTTTTTCCCTCCAAAGTGGAAAGGTCAACTAAAAGAGGGCACAGGTTCAAGGTGAGAGGGGGACTGTTTGGGGGACAAGTGGTGGGGGTGGGGAATTTCTACAGAGGGGTGGTGGGTTTCTGGAACGCACTGCCAGTGGAGGTAGTGGAAGCAGGCACCTTAACAATGTTTAAGGTGTATCTTGATAGACACATGAAGGGGAGGTGAACAGAGGAACAGAAACCACACATGGGCAATAAATTGCAGGTCTAAGTAAGGATTAAGAATTAGTACAGGCTTGAGGGGGTGTGTGTACCTAAACCAAGTGAGAAGGGCCTGTGACTGTGCTGTATTGTATTGATACAGCTTTCCCCCACTATTTGAAAGTAGAGTGTTCCTTTCATAAGCTAAAATGGCCTAAAGCGAAGAAGCAATTACCATGAATTAATTTATATTATGCCTTTCTTTGTAAAAGCGACAATCCTCTTCGGATTTCTTTCGGTTTGTGAGAACAGGTATTAATGTAGGTCTTTTGTGAAAGTGAAGTAGTGTAAAGTGAACTTTCGAAATGTGGGGGATACCCTTATGCTGATGGAGGGGAGATGGGGGAGCAATGAAGAGGGGTGGATGGAGGCTCAGATGGAGAATAAACACTGAGACACCAATTGAGCAGCCCAGCCTGGCCCTGTGCTGGAGACTCAATGGGACAGAGACAAATGTATCTATTTCAGGTATACCTGCAGTATGCTCCATCCAGGATCAAAAAAAAGTCCTTCATCTGCTTCAGCATACAGGACAGATGAGCAGTTTCTCCCCAATGTGGACCAGGAGGTGATGCGACTGAATGAAGCCTTTCCTGTGCTGAATGTAGGTGAATGGCCGCTGCCCTGTGTATAAATGCTGATGAATATCGGGCAGGTGGGGAAGGAAAACCGCTCCTACACTCCCTGCATTTTCATGATTTCTCCATGGTGCAGGTGTCCTCTTATTTCTCCAGGTTCAACAATCAGTTGAAACTCGCTCACACTTACAGCATAAGTGTGGTGTTACTGGTGAACTGGTAATTGGAGGACTCTCATTCAGTCTGTAAAGCATGTTCCAGTCACTACTCTGGTGTGTGGGTATGTGAGACTCTGAGTTTCCAGTCACACTGACGTTTAAAACCTAACAAAGCAGACAGACCTTCTCCCCTTTGTTTTCAAGGCTATCAATATCAAAGTCCTGGTGAATCAAGCGACTGTCAGACTTCGATGTGATGTTTGGTCTGAGATTTCTGCCTCCAAATTCTTCTCTTGTAATATTCCTGTGGAAAGAGATTGCAAAGGTCATCGCTGTTAGTCCACAATAGAAAATCAAAACACACAATTCTAGTTTCTGTGGATCATTCTTTCCTCTCTTAATACCCAAGATCTTTGTGCTGATCTATATGTAAATGTATACAGCAGGGTAATGTGGTGGATTGCATACTCCATGAAGAGTCCACTCAAGTTGCTGAATGGACATCTATCATGCGGTATTGACGTTCTTACTGAAGATATACAATATGCTGCAGTGCGATATTATGAGCCCAGAAACACTGAAAATCAGGCTTTTAGAGCCATAAACATTCCATCAAATATGTACCATATACCCCAGACTTATCTGTCTTATATTAACGCACGGTTGTCTTAGATTCCCAGAAGACTCGGATTTACGTGTGAGTTTCTGTAAAAGAAGCCGTCGTTTTGGACTCCTTCCATGCCATACTGACTATTACTGGAAATACAGCCATACTACACCAGGATTCATTGATCAATGACGTGAGGTTTATCTTTACCCTCTTATAATTTTCTGTTACATAAATGTTTCGACGAATGTCAATGCTTTTCACCAGTCATACAGTCAGAGACATAAAGCACAGAAACAGATCCTTCAATCTAACTTGTCCATGCCGACCGGATATCCAAAATTAGTCTAGTTCCATTTGCCATCACTTGGTCCATATCCATCTAAACCCTTCCTTTTTATACCCATCCAGATGCCTCCACCACTTCCTCTGGCAGCTCATTCCATACACGCATCGCCCTCTGCAAAAAATGGTTGACTGCAAGGTCCTTTCAAATTTTTCCCCCCTCGCCCTAAACCTATGCCCTCTAGTTCTGCACTCCCCATATCCCAGGGAAAAGACCTTGTCTATTCACCCCATCCACACTCCTCAATTTTCATAAGCCTCTTTAAAAAACACACACTCAGCCTGCGATGCTCTAGGGAAAACAGCCCCAGCTTATTCAGCCTCTCCTTGTGGTTCAAACCCTCCGACCTAAACAACAGCCTTGTGACTCTTCCCTGAATCCTTTCAAGTTTCACAACATCCTGCCTATAAGAGGGAGACCAGAATTGCACACGATATTCCAGAAGAAGCCGACTGAAACTGACTTTTGCAGAGTCTGATCCCTGCTTGGATTCATACTCTCTGCCTCCCGTTGCTGCAAGTGAACAGTGCTTCCCCCCTTCTCTTTTCTCCCAGCATAAGGAATGGAAAGGGGGAGACATTGCTTCACTCCCAGATTTTACCCAGAAGAGCCCCCCCTATTGTCTGAATGCGCAAGTTGGACCATGAGCTTCTGAAGCTACTGCTGCTCCTCTCTTTCTGAATGAAGGTTGAGCTTCACTCCAGACTGCAACTCCCTTTCTCTGTCCAAACATCTGTGAGCACAGCACATTTTTGTTGAAATAAGGCATCTTTCCTGAATGTTACAATTGAAGGGGTGTCTTCCCCCTGATATTCAAAGGGATGGTAAGTCAGAGAAGGACCACGCCTTGTGTTGTGTGGCATGTGTGACAGTTGCAACAGGATGTCCCAACTCCTATGCTCAATTCAAAGTTTGTGAGAAGATTTGTAGCTCGGGTGCTCGTTGTTCTGGTTCTGTTCGCCAAGCTGGGAATTTTTGTTGCAGACGTTTCATTCCCTGTCTAGGTGACATCCTCAGTGCTAGGGATCCTCTTGTGAAGCGCTTCTGTGATGTTTCCTCCAGCATTTATAGTGGTTTGTCTCTGCCACTTCTGGTTGTCAGTTCCAACTGTCTGCTGCAGTGGCCGGTATATTGGGTCCAGGTCAATATGTTTGTTGATATAATCTATGGATGAGTGCCATGCAAGAGAACAGCCAGGGAATTCCTAGAGGCATGGCCTCTAGGCATTTTTCCAGCGCCACATTTTTCAACTCTGGATCTGGAACAAGGTGTGTGGTATGGGGGGGGGGGGGTGGAATAAAGAAACTGGTGAAATTTACATTGATCCCATGTAGTTAGTGGGTCCCAAGGCAGAAGACGAGGTGTTCTTCCTACAAGTGTCAGGTAGCTCGAGCTTGAAGGGGGAGGCAGCAGAGTACTTGCGTGTCCTTGACAGATTGGAGGGGAAGTTAAAGCGTTCAGCCACAAGGCAGTGGGGTCGTTTAGTTTAGGTGTCCCAGAGCTGTTCCCTGAAATGTTCTGCAAGTTGGTGTCCAGTCTCCCAATATGGCAGAGACCACATCGAGAGCAAGGGACGTATAAATAAATCTTATAAACAAATTGTACAAATCTTAGCCTGCCAGGGTTATTTTCTTCAATTAAGTCAAAGAAAATTTTAATTAAATTGGGTGACTACATGAAATGGTTTGTTGGTCAGACTCAAATGAGACAATGCCATGAATATCAGTGAAGTGCTTTTTTTGTCAGAACCACAAGTTCTTGATTTATTTTCACAACTTACTGATATTCACATCTGCACATTCAATGTCAAACTCTGACATCAGAAATGACATGACACCATTAATTTTTTCTTACAATAATCCAACAAACAAATTAATAACACACAGTGAATACCAAGTCTCATTAATATGAAATTAAATTTGACCAAATAAAATGTAAAATCAAATGGGAGATAACAAATGGGGGAAGGTCAGAAGGCAAGAAATGCAGCATCATAGAAGGTGCTCCTCCAGGGAGTGTATTTTACCAACTACAACTGCTCAATATAAACAAACACTCTGACATGATCCTCCGGTTTTAATGTAAACCATAGCCCCATACAGTAGGTACCATTTAAATAAGTTAATAGATACAAGCCTTGAGCAAATCCAGCCTCCAGCCGGACCCCCCGCTTCTTGGAGCTCGGACCTTCCTCCAGCTCCGGGGGGTTGTTGAGCTCCTGGGCTCCGGCCGCCGCCAAAGAAGCCGCGGGCGCCGGCTCTCTCTCCTCCACCGCCGACATTTTTAATTTGTTTTCTCGTTCACCCGGTAACCGTCACCTCCCCCTTCCCGGGCCCCGGGAATTATACACAAATAAACAATAAACCCCACCGGGGACTGTCTCCTTTTCTTCACAACTTTTGTTTGAAAAGGTCCGACTTTAATTTGAAATGTATTTTAAAGGTATTTTCTGAGGTAAACGATGCCTGTCTGCCCCCTTCCTCCGTCAGAAACCGCCCGCTGAGTCGATGAGAAAACCGCAGCCTCGCGCCGCCATCTTTGTTTTTCTTCATTATTCCGTCTCCTCCTTCAGTGACGCGCGTCATCCGCGTCCCCTCCAATCAGAGCGCACCTTACTCCACCTGACCAATGGCAGCTGGCATTCCGTGTCGTGTTGGTCCAACCTTCTGTAATCTCTCTCTCCGATTAGTCGGTACCGACCACAAGCTTTGGGATTGGTTGGGAATTTCACAATCATGTCAGTGTATCCGCCCTTTTCATTCCCGTTCATTCGTTCAACAGCAGATGACCCAATTTACTGCAACGGGCTCTGGGGCTATAGTGGTAATGTCACATATTCAGGGAGAAGATGTGATTTTTAACGTTATCAACCAATTCAACTCTGGCACCTCCACATCCATTCATTCAACCGAGAGGGCTCAATTTAGTGTAATGGGCTCTGAGGGTATAATATTTGTATCCCATGTTGGGAAGAAACCTCTCCCCATTCATTCAGTGGAAGAGGGCCTATTTGCTGCAGAGGTTTTTTAAGGCGCAGTGGTAGTGTCCCTACCTTCGAGCCCTGAAATCCCACTGCTATGAGGATGCGTAATAACAATTTTTTTAGTCATAAGTCACATGACACCAGGTTATATTCCAGCAGGTTTGTTTGGAGGGGATCTTACAGAAATATATTAAATTATGAAAGAAATAAAAGTAGGATGTTGCATTGGTAGGTGAGACTAGGATAAGAGCACATGGCCTCAAGATTAGAGGAAGCAGGTATAAAACTGAACTGAGAAGAAACTTCTTCACCCAGCGGGTTGTTCATCTATGGAATTCCTTGCCCAGGGAAGTATTTGACATTACTTCAGCAATCACTAGAATCAGGAGATACGTTTTTGAAAAATAAAAGAATTAAGGGATATGGTGAAAACGCAGGTGAATGCAGCATAGTCCACGAAAAGATTAGTCATAATCTTATTGAGTGGTGGAGCAGACTCGAAAGGCCAGAAGGCCGACTCTTGCTCCTAGTTCTTATGTTGAAATCACAAGCTTTTGGAGTGTAGTCACTTCAGCAGATGAAGTCATGAAAAAACAAGTGCAGGAAAGAGAATTTAGATAAATGAAAGACAGAGCATCTCAACGCTCAATTACTTACTCCCATTCCTATTTCTGATGATCTTACTACACAGCAAGTTGTGTTTTCCAAACATTAATTTTATTTCCATTGTTTAAAATCAAATATTTAAGATGAACAGTTTGTTTTTCGTCACTTGGACACACTGTGAATATCATAAACCCTCTCATGAGATATCACAGGAACAATTCATAAACTAGATTTGTCACTGAGTCACTCAAGTAGATATTAGAAAGAAGAAAAAATCCCAACATGTGCAGGATGCTAACGAAAAGTTAGCAACCTGAAATGGTAACAGGAGCAAGTGAACAGCCCCAATCAGGAAACTCATATTAGATTAGATTAGATTGCTTACAGTGTGGAAACAGGCCCAACAAGTCCACACCGCCCCGCCGAAGCGCAGCCCACCCATACCCCTACATTTACCCCTTACCCAACACTACGGGCAATTTAGTATGGCCAATTCACCTGACCTGCACATCTTTGGACTGTGGGAGGAAACCGGAGCACCCAGAGGAAACCCATGCAGACATGGGAAGAACGTGCAAACTCCACACAAGTTGCCTGAGGCAGGAATTGAACCCGGATCTCTGGCGGTGTGATGCAGCAGTGCTAACCACTGTGCCACCGTGCCGCCCACTACAGTACCTTGTATTATTCTTCACTGAACACTGCAATTGCTTTCCTTTTCAGTTTAATGATCCATAATTGAAGCTGACTCCAACACACTCTCTGGCAGACAGTTCCAGAGGTCAAAGTAATTTCAATCATTAACGAAGTTAGTTTTGGATCCATCCCAAAGACAATTCCGATGGACTTTTGCTTCCAAACATTTACAGTAAGTTCTTGGTATGGACACATTTCCAACTTAATAGGTTTATTCCAGTTTTATAACATATTGGGGTGGCACACTGCTTAGCATTGCTACCTCACAGCATAAGGGACCCAGGTTCAATTCCAGCCTCAGGTAACTGTGTGGAGTTTGCATGTTTTCCCTGTCTGCACAGGTTTCCTTCCGCTGTCCAAAGAGGGGCTTTGGTACATCTGTGTGGACCTCCTCCAGTTAACTGAGGGCAATGGGGCACTTGAGGATCAACAGATCAGACAGTCAGTCAGCAACTTCTCTCCGGGAGACTTGTCTCAAGAAAGGCAGCGGTTTCTTATCTCATCCATTCTCCTACCCTCCACAAACTCCACACAGACAGTCGCCCCAAGGGTGGAATTGATCCTTGGTTCCTGGTGCCATGAGGCAGTGCTAATCACTGAGCCACCATGCCACCCCTGAGCCGTGAGGTTGCAGTCCAATGGAAAACAAATACAGTGCACCAACTCTCCCACTGCACCCACTGTCAGGAGAATCAGTCCTGGGGGGGACTCATGGCAATGTCAGCGTTGGAATCTGATTGTTGTGAGCGCTGGTGCTTCCGCAAGTTGCGGGAAAATGTAAACCTCTTCCCGCACTCAGGGCAGCTGAAGGGCCTCTCCCCAGTGTGGACTCGCTGGTGCTTCAGCAGGGCAGAGGAATCACTGAAGACCTTCCTGCACTCGGGACAGCTGAATGGCCTCTCCCCCGTGTGGACCCGCCGGTGGGTCAGCAGTGTGGAGGAGCGGGTAAAGCCCTTCCCGCACTCGGGGCAGTAGAACGGCTTCTCTCCGGTGTGGATGCGCTGGTGCCTAAGCAGGGCAGAGGAATTGCTGAAGGCCTTCCCGCACTCGGGACAACTGAATGGCCTCTCCCCTGTGTGGACCCGCCGGTGGGCCACGAGGTTAGAGGAAACAGCAAAACCCTTCCCGCACTCGGGGCAGGAGAACGGTCTCTCGCAGGTGTGGATCCGCTGGTGGGTCAGCAGGTTGGAGGGCTGGGTAAAGCACTTTCCGCACTGGAGGCAGGAGAAGGGCCTCTCCCCAGTGTGGACCCGCTGAATTGATTCATTGTCACGTGTGCCGCGATACAGTGAAAAGCTTTGTCTTGTGAGCATTACAGGCAGATCACAGAGTTAAGTAGCAAAGATATGTAAATAATAAATAAACAGCTGCAAAAACAAAAACACAGGTCCAGGTGAATGTTAAGAGTTTGAGAGTGCGTTCAGTATTCTAACGACAGTGTGGTAGGAACTGTTTCAAAATCGGCTGGTTCAGGTTTCTGTACTATCCACCCCGATGGTAGAGGTTGAAGAAAAACATTGCCCGGCTGTGATGGGTCTTTGAGAATGCTGGCAGCCTTTCCTTGACAGTGGGCCTGATAGATGGATTATGTAGATGGGAGGTTGACCTTTGTGATTGTCTGGGCTAAGTTCACCACTCTGTGTAATTGTCTCTGATTTTGAATGGTACAGTTGAAAGCTTTGACCTCCAAGAGGTTTTTGTGTTAAAGCTGGTCATTTCTTTCAGCCTCCTGCACTAAATTTCCAATGTCATGTATCAGAGCAGTGAATGACTAGCTAATATCATTTGAAATTGAAAATTTTTCAGGAGTGCGGTTACTGCATCATTTCATCAGCATCGTAATGTTTACAGACAGCACCGGGAGGTATGGGCTGTCTCCACTAGAAATGATGTGGAGGAGCCAGTGTTAGACTGGGGTAGACAAAGTTAAAAACACAACACCAGTTATAGTCCACTAGGTTTATTTGGAAGCACTAGCTTTCAGAGCGATGCTCCTTCATCGGGTAGCTGTAGAGCAGGATCATAAGACACAATTTATAGCAAAAGATCACAGTGTCATGCAACTGATGGGATATACTGAACAAACCTAGAATGATAGTAAGTCTTTCATCTTTTAGAATGGGTTGCAGGTTTCAGTTCATTCATATGTAAACCCCAGAACGACTTTTAAGTACCCATTCTCAAATGTTTTATAAAGGTTTTATAAAAATAGATGACATCTCAGCTCAGACAATGCATGAAAGGTGTGAGGTTCAAGTCTGTTTGTATCGCACTCTTGCTTGAATCAGACTGGTTCTATTTCCAAAGTAGGAATTTATAAAATATTACATGGATTAACTGCCTGCAGATTGTGCACTTTTTGAGCAAAATTGAAAGTATCTGCAAATGCAAATTCACCCCATAGACTATTATCTGTGCGTGAGTGTGTGTGTGTATTTGCATGTGTGCATGCTTGGTAAAGTGTGAGTGTGATTGGAGTATAAGTCTGTAAGAGGGTGAGTATTTTGGTTGGGGTGGGTGGTGCGTATGTGTGTGTGTCTGAGAGACAGCATGTTTATGACAGAGTTGTGGATAAAAGCGAGGGGTTGCATTTTGCTAAAACAAGGGCAGGACTTGTACAGGTAATGGTAGGGCACTGGGTCATGTTGTAGAACGGAGAGACATGGTGGCTTTCAGGTACATTGTTATTGAAAGGTGCATTGCTGGGACACAGGATGGTTAAGGCGGCATTTAGCAGCATTGCCTTCATTGTTCACACCGTTGAGATAGGAGTTGGGACATCATGTTGAGGATGTCCAGGACGTTGGTGAAGCCACTTTGAGTACTGAGTACAGTTCTGGTCACTCTGTAATAGGAAGAATACTATTGGAGGGGGTTTGGAAAACATTTTCCAGGATGTTGCCAGGACTGGAGGGATTGAGTTATAAGGAGAGACTGGGACTTTTTTCAGTGGAGTGCAGGAGGTTGAGGGGTGACCTTATTGAGACTTAGAAAATCATGAGTGGTGTCGGTAAGACAAATAGCAAAAATAGCGACAAGCATGTACGGTTACATCAAGCTACAGGAGAACACAATTGTGGCTCTACTCTTTTTTTTCCCCTATTAGCATTTGACCAATTAAAATCTGTCAGTAACAGCAGCATCTCCAGAGCATACTGCACATGCTCCTCGGTGTCAGCAAGGTCTGTGCGGGTTAGCCGGTGTCAGCAAAAACTGCATGCTCGTCGCTGTCCCCGGAAACGGTTCGCGACCTTCATTGACCAATGGAGAGGATTGGCGGACTGGAAGGAAACTTATCCTTCTGCCAATCAGAGCCCTCCTACTGTCTGAATGTGGAAGGTGGACCATGTCCTTCTGAAGCTGCTGCTGTTCCTCTCTCTCTAAATGAAGATTGAGCTTCACCCCAGACTAACTTCCTTCCTTTGTCCAACATCTGAGAGTATGGCACTCTTTTGAGTTGAAACTTTATTGCTGGAACAGCACAGCAGGTCAGGCAGCATCCAGGGAACAGGAGATTCGACGTTTCGGGCACAGACCCTTCTTCAGGAATGGCATTCTTTTCTCATCCTCTTTTTCCATTTATTTTTCATTCGGGGCTTCAGTTTTTGACTTGCACCAACTGAAATGGAAGAGAGTGAATCGGGGGGGGGGGGGCAGACTCTGGAAATGTTGGAGAAATGACTACTGCAGATGCTGAAGATCAGAGTCGAGAGTGTGGTGTTGGAAAAGCCCAACAGGTCAGGCAGCATCAAGGGAGGGTATGAAGGAATGGAGACTTTCATCTTCTGCAGAATGAGAGAAAAAGAGTTCACTATAAATTAGAATTGATCAGATAGGCCAATGGGAGATGGAGTTTAATTTAGAGAAATTCATTTTGGTCAAGCAATCCAGGCAGGACTGACTGGGGAGTGTTGCAGAATAAAGAGACCTTGGAGAGCAGGTTCATACTTCATTGAAAATGGAGTCTCGGGTTGACAGAATAGTGAAGGCAGTGTTTGGTATGCTTTCCGTTATTGGTCACAGCATTGAGTATGGGAGGTCACGTTGTGGCTGTGCTGGACATTGATTAAGCCGCATTTGGAATGCTACATCCATTTCTTGTCTCCTTTCTATCGGAAAGATGTTGTGAAACTTTGAAAAGGATCAGAAAAGATTTACAAGGCTGTTGCCAGAGTTGGAGGGTTTCAGCTACAAGGAGAGGCTGAGTAAGCCAGGGATATTTTCTCTGGAGGGTCAGAGGCTGAGGATAAATAGACAAGGTCGTTTCCCTGGAGTCAGTGGCGGGGGGGGGGGGACGGGGGGGACTGGAGACATAGGTTTTCAGTGAGAGGGGAAAGATATGAGTTCTGAGGGGCATTTTTTCCATGCAGAATGTGGTGCATTTAAGGAATAAGCTGCCAGAGGAAGTGGTGGACACTCGTACAATTGCAACATTTAAAAGGCATCTGGATGGATTTATGAATAGGAAGGGTTTGGAGGGATATGGGTCAGGTGCTGGCAAGTGGGACTAGATTGGGTTAGGATATCTGCTCCGCATGGACAGGTTCGAGTGAAGAGTCTGATTCTATGCTGTACATCTATGACTCTGTCTATTTGATTACAGATGCTGCTCCTCTCTCTGAATGAAGATTGAGCTTCACCCCAGACTGCAACTTTCTTCCTCTGTCCAACATCTGTGAGCACAATACTCTCTTTTCTCACCCACTCTTTCAATTTATTTTTTCATTCTGGGGTTCAATTGTTGACTTGCAGCAACTGAATGGAAAGGGAGTGAATCCAGGGAGGGAACAGACTCTGGAACAGTTGGTCCAGGTCTGTGTCTCGATTGACAATATAGACATTCAGGAGGCTGGAAGAACATAGCAAGCCAGGCAGCATCAGGAGGTGGAGAAGTTGACGTTTCAGGTGTAATCCTTCTTCCGGATGGGGGATGGGTGTAGAACAAGATGCAGATAAAGGGGTGCTGGGGTCAAGGTGTTGAAGTGGGGATTGGTGAAGACAGAGGGTACAACCTGATGGTCGATGGGAGAAAGGAATCTGGTTGGTGGCAGGGAAGAATGAATGGGAGGGGCAGAGGCCGTGAAGGGAGTTGGGGATGGGAGGGGAGAAATTAGACAACTCCAGGTGGAAGATGAGGTGTTGTTCCTCCAATTTGTGGATTGGATCATTGTGGCAATGAAGGAGGCCAAAGCCGGTCATGTCAGAAAGGGAGGGGGAACAGGAATGAAAATAGGTGGTGACTGGGACATCTGGTCAGCCTCTGCAGATCCTCTTGCCCTTCCTTGTTTTAGCAAAATGCAACCCCTGGCTTTTATCCACACCTCTCTTATGCACATACTCTCTGACACATGCACATATTCTCTGACACATCCCCAATACTCACCCTCGCATAGGCTGATACTCCATAACACTCACTTCACCAAGCAAGCACGCATGCAAAAACACACTCACGCACAAACTCACATGGAGACACCTGTGCTGCCCTGCATAGTTTGCAGAAATCTCTTCTCTCCAGAGAATCCCAACAGTGTGGAAGCAGGTTACTCGACCCAACAAGTCCACCTGACCCTCCAGAAAGTAACCCCCCTACCTCCATTTCTCTACATTCACCCCTGACTAATGCACCTAACCTGGACATCCCTGGGCACTATGGGTAATTTGAGTATGGCCAATCCATCCTAACCTGGACAAAGTTAAAAATCACATAATATATTGGGTGTGGGCGTTTGCACTCCCTTTTTGATTTTCTTAAAAACCTCCTCCTCTGCTTTTGGTTGCACTTCAGTCCCACGCTCCGGATCTTCGGGCACCCGGTACGGAGGAGGGAGGGCAGGTCTGAAGACCTCCTCGTGGGTCTGCTCCTGGGCCTGGCCAAACTGGCCATCAACAGGTCCAGGCAGCGGGCCGTGGTGGGGGTCGTTAGGGCCGACTGCCTGCCCCTCTTCCGCGGTTACGTTAGAGCTCGGTTGTTCTTGGAAAAGGAGCACGCGGTGTCCACCAACACCCTGGAGTTGTTCAGGGAGAGGTGGGCGCATTGTTTCCCCCTCTAACTCTATTTTGATTTGGTCCCTACCCTCCCCTTCACTGTTTTGATCACACAGCGCTGCCCTTTGATGTGAAGGGCAGTGCTTGTCACTGGCCACTCGGGTGTTTTCCTATCTTTCTGGTGGTGGAAATTGAATAAAGATTCATTCACTTTGTGTCTCTCACTGTGTCTCACACCTGCACACACACACCATGGGTGCTAGGGAAAAAAATAAGCACTACCGCGGTTAGGCGGTAGTGTGGGGGTTTAAAAAAAACGGAGTAAGAAAAAATAAACAGGAGTAAAAAAAAAATTACGTAACACCAAGCTATTTGGAAGCACTGGCTTTTGGCACGAAACTCTTTCATCAGGTGGTTGTGGAGAATAAGATCATAAGGGACAGAATTTATGGAAAAACATTGCAGTGTCCTGCCACTGAAATTATATATTGAATAAACCTGGATTGTTAAGTCTTCCATCTTTTCAAATGGGTTGCAGGCATCATTAATATGTGAATCTCCAACTTCCTGTAAGGCACTTCTCAACATAACGTCAGGTTTAGTAACAAAGATGACATCTCAGCTCAGACAAAGCATTAAATGTGTGAGGTCAGAGTCCAAACCTTGTTCTATTTCCAAAGTCAAATTTACAAAATATTATATGTATTGACTGTCTGCAGATTGTGCATCTTTAAGCAAAATAGAATGTATCTGCAAATAAAAATTCACCCCCATGGACTTGTGTGTACGCGCGCGTGAGAGAGAGAAAGTCTACTTCCGTGCTGTACGTGTCTATCTCTATTTGATAAGATGCTTCATTTCTGGTGTAAATATTGTAAATCATAGCTGGGTACTAACAGTTCGATGTAAGGGTGAGAGGATCCTCAAGTTGGGCACAATCAGAATCCTGGGAGAGTCCTATTTCTGGTTTGCTTCCTAATGAACAGACATTAAGCACTAGCACCTATTTGTTTCTCATGTTGTTTCATTTTTCTTGTTTGATTCACTGCTATGACTACACTTTTGTGTCTAGTTGGTTGGGAGACTGGGAGATTGTGCATTGTGCTTTGATTGACTGACTGAATATTTTATTGTTCCAGAAGGTGTAAAAAGAGGGGGTGGGCGTCAAAGCTTCAGCAGAAATCCAGTAGAGCTAAGAACAGACTGACATCTTATTCTCTGGGAACAGGGAGATCAGAGGACAGAGAAATGAGGACCTGAAATCAGAGCGGATACCAGACTACCCTGTGGTCAGTGCTTTGATTCGCAGTGGCAACCCTCTACCTTTACCTAGCTTCCCATTTGACTACCACCTCGATATTCAGGATCCAATCCTTGTCATCCTGAAGCCATGTTTCTGTAAGGAGTCACAGATCATAATTATTCTCTTCAATGTGTGCAGACAATTCATTTACTTTTGTTACAGTGCAGCACACATGCAGAAACACCACTTTTTGTTTCCATTTGTGATCTTCAGAATCCAGTTTTGATTGCTGGTATATTTACTCTCCTTGTCCCTTTCTATCATTCTCTGATGCTCATTTCCCACATCACGACATTGCTCACCAGCCTTGATTTGGATTGACCAGGCAAAATTGCTCATCATGTCCAGGGATGTGCAGGTTAGGTGGGTTAGCCATGGGAAATGCAGGGTTATTGTTTCATAGTAATAGAAGCAGGAGTAGGCCATTTGGTACATCCAGCCTGCTCCGCCAATCATTAAAATAATGGTAAAACTGTCTATCGTCTCAGCTCCTCCTCCCTGCATTATCCAAACTATCCTTAATTAATCTACCTGCAAAAACCTAACCAACTGTGTCTTCAATATACTTAATGAGGCTGTCTCTACTGCTTCCTTGGGCAGAGAATTCCATAGATTGACTACTATCCAGGAAAAATAGTTCCTCCTCATCTCTGTCCGAAATCCAGTCCTCCAAATTATGTGGCTTAGTCTCATCCACCAGCAGAAATATCTGGATAGGGTAGGGTTTCATCCCTACAGTGCAGTGAATTCCCACTTTCCACCAAAGTCCCATACATAACTGGATATTAATCTACCTACATCGAGGTGGATAGGCTGGGACTTTTCTCACTGGAGCACAGGAGGTTGAGAAGTAACCTTAGAGATTTATAAAATCATGAGGGGGGGCGGGGGGGGGGGGGAGATGAGGTGACTGGTGGATGTCATTCCCCACGGGCGGGGATTTTAAGATTAGAGAGCAAACTTTGAAGGTGAGAGGAGAAAGATTTTAAAAAGACTTCAGGGGCAGCATTTTTTTTTAAAAAAGAGTGGTTTGTGTGTGGAATGAACATCCCAACACAGTGGTGGATGCAGGTACAGTAACAACATTTAAAAGACATTTGGATAAGTACATGAATAGGAAAGGTTCAGAGGGATATGGGCCAAACACAGGCAGGTGTGACTAGTTCAGTTTGAGAACATAGTCAGCATGGATTAGTCGGACTGAAGGGTCTGTTTCTATGCTGTATGACTCTGTAACAGTTCTGTACTGGACTTAAAAGCCATTTTCTCATCTTCCCCCATAAACATCCTCCTCTTGTTCAAAAATCAACTGAACTCAGCCTTGAATATATTCAATGATGCCCTAACTGCAGGCAGGCATCCCCATTTCTGAACTCATTTCCACTTGCTAATATACCACTTGCATTGCTCGCTGCACCTGACGACTGGCATTGACTGTTGTAGAAGGACGCTGAAGCCCCTTTGTACATCCACACGTCATTCCTGATGAAGGGCCCGTGCCTGAAGTGTCAACTCTCCTGCTCATCGAATGTTGACTGAGCATTTCCAGCACCACACTTTGACTCTGATCTCCAGCATCTGCTGTCCTCACTTTCTCCATATCCCAATGTCATCATTTAAACAATGCATCTCTTTTCTGCATTTTTTTTAAACACAGCAAAGGCTCTAACTTCACATTGGGGTACTGTATTTGCCATGTGTTTGCCAATTGTGGTCTTCGGGAGACAGAGGGTAAACTTAGGGAACGGTTCGCCGAGCGTCACAGCTGGGTCTGCATAGGCCGACCGGACCTCCCAATCACCACCCATTTTAATTCCCCTTCCCACTCCCTTTCTGACATGACCATCTTAGGCCACCTCCATTGCCGCAACAAATCAAACTACAAATTGGAGGAACACCACAACATCTTCCATCTGGGCAGCCTACAGCCTGGAGGACTCAACACTGAGTTCTCCAATTTCAAATAACCTCCTTCCCCACTCATCGAATCCCTTCCCAGGCTCTTCCCCATCCCTCCCTGCCCCCAACCAGATTCCTTCCTTCCAGTGACCAATCGGTTTGTACCCTCTACTTGTCTCCACCTATCCCCAATTCACCACCCTGCTTCCAGCACACCCTTGTTCTGCAGCTTTCCCAACACCCACCCCCAGTCCTGAACAAGGGTAACACCCAAAGCAAGGAACATGCGCAATGCTTGTTGACACAGAGGAACGTATGCAATATGCTCAGTGGTGATGCTGGTATTATTGACAGATTTTGAAGTGTCCAAATGCCAATAGGAGAAGAAAAAGGTGGTAGAACAACTTTTTTCCCCATCTGGCTCGATATTTTGTGGCTTTTCCGTCTTGTCTGGCTGCTCAACTTTCTTATGTCTTTTCCCTAGTGTAGGGGGTGAAGGTCTGCACTAGAGGGCCTAGGTTCATGGTGAGAGCAGAAAGATATAAAAGGTACCTAAGGGGCAACGTTTCCATGCAGAGGGTGGTGCGTGAATGGAATGAGCTGCCAGAGGAAGTGGTGGAGGCTGCTACAATTAAAGCACTTAAAAGGTCTCTGGATGGGTATACGTATAGGAAGGGCTTAGAGGCAGATGAGCCAAGTGCTGGCAAGTGGGACGGGATTAATTTAGGATATCTGGTTGGCATAGACTGGTTGGACCGAACGGTCCGTTTCCGTGCTGTACATCTCAACCATTCTTAATAATAAAAATGTATACTTTGACAAATTACAAACTATATCCATGTTAATAAGGCTCAGTACACCACACACTTCACTAACCATTCTCAACAGGTCCTGCCCCTTCAATGACTGAGGAACATCCGCCTCCAGAATGCTCACCGGCTCCTGCCTGCTGTACAGCCGGCCGGTGTGGCCGTGACACAGCAGCTGCGCCAGGAAGGCGGCGGTGCCCAGTGACGGGTGTCTGCCCCGGGCCGCACGGCGCCATTTTCCTAACGGCCGCCCTCCCGCCGCTTCCCCGCTCGAGCGACTTCTCCTCCCAACCGCCTTCGCCCCCGCGTGACGTCTGCACGGGGGATGGGCGGGGCCGGGGGAGCCTCACCGTCACCAAGCAACAGCCACCTCGCGCTACAACTGCTGCTACCTGAAGCGGGAAATCTGCATTTTAAAAGGGACATGGACATTTAATGGGCTATTTCTGCAAATAGATTGAAATGGACAAAATTACATTCAAAGGGATGTGGGCACATTCAAAGGGATGTGGGCACATTCAAAGGGATATTTTAATATGCAAAATGACGCAGTCATATCAAAATGAATCTACATTTCAAAGAGACGTTGCCCTATTTATCAGTAGAAATGACACTTTAAGAGACAGTCATATCTAAAGGGGTAAGTATACATTAACGAGGGGCAAGATTGCGCTTAGAGGAACACAACACATTTAAAGGGCATAACTACATTTGAAGGGGCATTTTTATATTTAAAAAGACACATTGAAATCTCATAATTAAAAGTACATGGTAATATTTAGAAAGCGTGACCATATTCGAAATAGTGCAGCCACTTTATAAGAAAAGAGATTTGGGCTGGGGGGCGGGGGGTAAGATTTACTTTTTAAGAAAATAAGCAAGTTATTGCGATTTGGAATGATCTTGAAGGGGTGATGGCACCAGTAAGTGGCAAAAGCTAATACAAAATTCTTGAACAGAAAATGATTCCAGATATATGTGGATGCAGGGAAATAATTCAACAAAAGAGCCATTACAAATTTATGGAGCAAACAATAACCTTTTGAGAGCTATAAATTGGAGCATCAATATTTAAGTAGGATTGTTCACAACTGAATGACATTACCAGACTGAAAATTCACAGCCTAAAAAATGTTTTGGCATTTGATGAAGTTATTTGGGCAATAGCAAATGAAATATCAAAGAAATACAAAGTTATAAGGAGGGATACATATCTTGTTTAACGAAATACAATGGCAGTGCAGAGAATTTCAGAAATGCGCAATAAATATTCACAGTGTACCCCTTAATCAACTCATTCAAGAATTTCAAATTGTGTTTGAGGCAATTCAATGGTAAATGGCAACATTTGTTTGTTAATACACTCACCATAAATTGTGAATATGATTTTGATAAAAATAATCTGGTTAATCCCAAATGGAGCAATTAAGTGCAAAGTTACTTTCAACCATTTAATAAAACACTGTATTTTCATATGAAATAAAATTTGCAATGTTATAAAATCTTTAGAAAGGCGGCACGGTGGCACAGTGGTTAGCACTGCTGCCTCACAGCGCCAGAGTACCGGGTTCAATTCCCGCCTCAGGCGACTGACTATGTGGCGTTTGCACGTTCTCCCCGTGTCTGCGTGGGTTTCCTCCCAAAGTCCAAAGATGTGCAGGTCAGGTGAATTGGCCAGGCTAAATTGCCTGTAGTGTTAGGTTAGGGGTATGGGTGGGTTGCGCTTCGGCGGGTCGGTGTGGACTTGTTGGGCCGAAGGGCTGTTTCCACACTGTAAAGGAATCTAATCTAATATTAAACAAAATAGCTTTCCTGGGTGTCAATATTTACAACAGTTATGCAGCTATTATTTGGCAATTAACCAACTAATTGAAATAATTTCAGAATAAATTAGCTGTTTCATTATTATACATTGAGATATTTTAATTAAAATGTCACAAAGGAAATCTTTAACACAAAGCAAAGTTAGATAAAATACAAAAGTATCTTGCAGAATTCACTTCAAATCATATCTGTTGAATCACAAAAAGATGATGCTCAATGTACCAAATGATGGACAATCACTTGTAATGATGGAAAAAATATTGTAAAGAATGTATATCTCTCAATTATATCTTAAATGAATATGTACTCTGCCTTGGACAACAACAACTGAAAGTTTTTTTTTTGACAAATTGAAAACTACAATAGCAAAGCTTTAGAAAATCCACCACGGAGCCAAATCTTGAATAAAAGTTTTTTTCAGGCTTCTCCAGCTTCAATTAGCTGAAGAAGAAAAAAAATGCTTCTGGTTGGAGACGTGAATAAAAACGAATCAGAGGACTATGGACCAAATGCTAGCAAATGGGTCACTAGATTAATTTAGGATATTTGGTTCTCTGGATTGAGGGGTTTGTTTCTGTGCTCTACAACTCTATGACTCTATTTCTACATAGTCAGAATCAATTTCACAAAACTAGGATTAGGCCATTCATCCTTTACAGCCTGTCTTGGGCTGTGGCCTAACTACGCACGTTTCAATGCAAGTTTCAGAAAGATTTCAGCAGCTCTTTTCAAAAAGTGAACATACTTACAATGAGAATAGTTACATTGATATATTCAGAAACAATGTTAAAGATCAGCCATTTCAGAATGTCATTTAAACATAGAGCTTTTCTAACAATAGGTGTGAATTCTGTGTGTCCCAGTATCGAGTCAGACTGACATTGTTGTTCGAAAAGCTCTGCATTTAAATGACATTCTTGAAGGTAATTTAAAACAAGTTCTGGGATTAACGTACCAAAGAACAGAAGCCCATTCTAAAATATGAAAGATTTAATCTAAAATTGTTTAGTGAAGGACATCTCCATGACCGTGGACTCCTTTGGCTATAAATTGTGATCATGACCTTACTGTCCACGACCAGCTGATGAAAGAGCAGCACTCTGAAATGGAGTGATCAGTAAAAATGTCTCATTTGGATCACCCAAGGTTGGAAATGGAAGCATATCTCTTCAAGGTTACAGTTTGATTTGCCCTTTCAACGTTCTTGAAATTTAAGGGGTTCCATTGTCGGGTTCAATTCTGATCCATTAAAATCAGTATCCAGTCTCATCGGAGTGCAGAACCAACTCAACTGACGGAACAAACACAACAACTTTTCGATTTGCTTTTTAGATGTGACATCTTCTCTCCGTCCCTCTCTGGTGACCCAACAGGACTACCAGAGCTGGAAGTACCATTCTCGAAATACGATTGCTAACCTACAGTTTTCTTTTAAAGGATTTCAAAGCTGCTAGCCTGATCTCGCACAAAGCACAAAAACAGACTGTTCACCCGTGCCTGCGCAGAGGAGAAATTTCAGGAGAAACAGATCACAAAATAACAACTGTTACCAGTCCCACAACACGTGTTTCCTTGGACAAAGTTAAAAATCTCATAACACCAGGTTATAAACCAACAGATTTATTTGGAAACACTAACGTTTGGAGCACCGCTCTTATCAGGTTGGTTGTGGAGAATGAGATCATGATCATGGCATTTATAGCCAAAGGAGTCCAGTGCCATGGAGATGTGATATATTAAACAATTTTAGATTAAATCTTTCATCTTTTAGAATGGGTTTCTGCTCTTTGGCATGTTAATTCCAGAACTTGTTTTTAATTACCTTCGCAAGAAAGTCATTCAAATGCACAGCTTTTCTAACAATAGGTGTGAATTCTGTCTGGGTCCCAGTGTTAAGTCAGATGGACATTTTTCTTAGAAATGTTGTGCATTTAAATCACATTCTTGAGAAGGTAGTTTTTAAGATTAGGCTGGATTGGCCATGCTAAATTACCCTTATTGTTCAGGATATGCAAGGTAGGGTGGATTAGCTATGAGAAATATGAAGTAAGGGGGTGGGTCTGGGTGGCAATGGTGCTAAATGCCTTCGTAACCATTCAGTCTACCAGTTCTTTGCAGGTTGCATAACTATGTATCTGAACCCTCCCAGGTCTCTGTTTTAACTATACAAGTCCTGTCCTTCCTCGTTTTAGTAAAATGCAATCCCTTGCTTTTATTCATACCTCTCTCATATACGCACACCCTAACATGCTCACACACTCACAGACTTATACTCCATCATACTCTCACTTTACCAAGCATGCACACACTCTTACATGCACTCACACACAAACTCACATGCACACACACACACACAACTCTATGGAGTGAATTTGTATTGGCAGAATTATATTTGTAGATCCTTTCAATTTTGGTCACAAAATGCACAATCTACAGGCAGTCAATCCATGTAATATTTTATATATTTCTACTTTAAAAACAAACTAGTCTGATTCAAGTTTGGGATACTGACAGACTCGAACCTCACAACTTTAATGTATTGTGTGAGATGAAAGGTCACTTTTTAAAAAAAATATAAAACCATAAGTCATCTCAAGAACATGACTTAGATGTTGTTCTTGGATTTACATATTAATGAACTGAAACCTGCAACCCATTCTAAAAGGCATCAGTTGCATGACACTATGAATTTTCCGATAAGATTTGTGTCTTATGATCCTGCTCCACAGCTACCTGTGGAAGGACCGGCGCTCCGAAAGCTCGTGCTTCCGAATAAATCTGTTGGACTAGAACCTGGTCTTGTGTGATTTTTAACTTTATCCACCCCAGTCCAATACTGGCACTGCCACATCGTTTCTAGTGAACACAGTCCATACCTCCCAGTGCTGCCAGTAAACTTTACAATGTCAATGAAACACAGTACCTGCACTCCTGAAAAATTTACAATTTCTAATGATACTAGCTACCCATTCACTGCTCCACCCGATGCACAACATTGAAAACTTAGTGCAGGAGGCTGAAAGAAATGAACAGCTTTAAAACAAAAAACCTCTTGGAGCTCAAAGCTTTCAATGAGAGTCTGAGCCTGCGGTAAGTTCAGGTAATCTTTATTGTGACCCAACTTTGTTAAAGCTTCAGATCCCCCCAGCAAAAAGGTGTAGAAAAAGTAGCTGCTTTTTAATCAGCTCAAGGTCAAAGCACGCATACTTCTCAACCCCCCCCCCCCCCATCCCACCTCACTTTCTTTACTGTTGGTCATCACCAAGTTGTCCTTTGTAATTGGATCCTTGGTACAGCCGTAACCTGGAGGAAGTATTGCCTCACTCAGCAATTTCACCCCACCCTAAAAACGGTTTCATCATCAGATTCTGAAATCCAGATTTCTGACCGAATTCCAATTCCGTGATCTGCTGCGGCTGGATTCAAACTCAGGAGTCCCAGGAACTGGGTTGATAGTCCAGTCCCTAATGGCACTCGGTTGTTGCTCCTTCAATCATCCTGCGATAGCACATGAACTCGTTGGTGCCTCCACAGGTGGGAGGAGCGGGTGAAGGCCTTCTCCCCCGTGTGGATCCACTGGTGGGTCTGGAGATTGGAGGAATCGCTGAACCCCTTCCTGCACTCAGGGCAGCTGAAGGGCCACTCCCCTGTGTGAGCCCTCTGGTGTCTCAGCAGGATGGAGGAATTGCTGAAGGCCTTCCCGCACTCTGTGCAGGGGAATGGCCTCTCCCCCATATGGATCCGCCGGTGGGTCAGCAGAGTGGTGGAACTGCTGAAGGCCTTCCTGCACTCGGGGCAGCTGAAGGGCTTCTCCCCAGTGTGGAGATGCTGGTGCTTCCACAAGTTGCTCACCTGACTAAATCTCTTCCCCCACTTCGGGCAGGTGAACGGCCTCTCCTCCGTGTGGACCCGCTGGTGAGTCAGCAGATGGGAGGAATTCCTGAAGGCCTTCCCACACTCGGGGCAGCTGTAGGGCCTCTCCCCAGTGTGGACCCGCCAGTGGGTCAGCAGGTCAGAGGAATGTCTGAATGCCTTCTTGCACTCGGAGGAAGAAAACGGCCTCTCACCAGTGTGGAATCGCCTGTGTGGCTGAAGGTTGAAGGAATTGCTGAAGGCTTTCGCGCACTCGGGACACGGGAACGGCCTCTCCCCTGTGTGGACCCGCTGGTGAGTCCGCATGGCAGAGGCCTGGGTAAAGCCCTTCCCACACTCAGGGCAGCTGAAGGGCCTCTCTCTGGTGTGACTGCGCAGATGAGTTTCCAGGGCAGATGGGACATAGAAGCCTTTCCCGCAGTCACCACACTTCCATGGTTTCTCCACAGGGCGGGATTCCTCAGGTTTTTCCATGGCCGAAGCTTCAGCCGCACACAAACGCATGTAGAGCCCCTTCGCACCGTGATTTCATCTTAACAGGCGGTATAGCTGTTACACGCTCCACACTCAGTGCACTGCAACAGTAGGTCTCTCATCCAGTCCCACTGATACTGGAAATGTACTCGAACAGGAACCAAAAAGCTTTGCTCCTTCTCACAGAATCGCAGTCAAAAATCGTTGTGGTCCTGATAGATTGAGTGACTGTCAGACATTGACACCAAAGTGAGGACTGCTGACTCTGGAGAGTCACTGTCAAAAAGCACGGCACTTGAAAATTCACAGCACATCAAGTAGCATCCGAGGAGCAGGAGAGTTGACGTTACAGTTGATTTTGAAACTTCTGTCTTCAGATCTTCAAACGCTGTAAAAAGAGAATATAAAAGTCATCACTGTCAGTCCAGGGTAGAAATTCAGAACAAGCAATTCTGCTTTCTGGAGAACACTCTTTTCTTTTATTATTCCACAAAATTGAAAGTGCCATCCCATTCTCTCTCTCCCCTTCTGTTCTCACTCCACTTTAACTAATTCTCCTGAAGGTGCTGATTCAGGATCTTACAGGAGCAGAAAAGCAAAAACATCAAGACTTATCTCTCTGAAACTCCACCTGAAAGTTAATATCTTTCACGTCATTGGCATAATGCTGAGAGTGAGCAGGTCTGATGTGGAAAGCAAAATAAAGTGTGCCAATTCAGGATGAACCTGCAATGCAGCTTCTTGAAGAACATCCTCAAGAAATGGTTAATGTCCCCCGGAAGGGGAGCATAATGAGACACCAAGGTATTAACACCGACACCAGAGAGAGAAACTGAACACACAGACGTGGCAAACGTTAGTGGAAAGTCAGAGTCATATACACACAGAAACAGGCACAGGCACTTCAGTCAAACTCTTCTGTGCTGACCAGATAGCCTAAATTAATCTAGTCACATTTGCCAGCACGTGTTCCCTGGCCCTCTGAACCGTCCGTATTTATACACCCGTCCAAATGCCTTTTAAATGCTGTGATTGTACCAGCCTCCGCTACTTTCTCTGGCAGGTCATTCCGTACACACATTCACACCCGCCCAAACCTCGTGAAATAGTTGCCTCCTTAGGTCTCTTTCAAATCTCCACGCCCCCTCCCCCGCCGCCCTCGCCCTAAACCAATCACCCTGTCGTTCTGGACTCCCCCACCCCAAGGAAAAGACCATGTCTATTTACCCTATCCATGCTCCTTATGATTTTATAAACGTCTATAAGGTTACCCCTAAGATTCTGGCGCGGGCTGGGGAAACAGCCCCACCCTATCCTTCTGTCCCTCCTCACCCGGGCAATTAAGACACATACCTGAGTTTGCAGAGTCTGCGCCCTCCCTGGATTCACTCCAGTTGCTACCAGTGAACAGATTTTCTCCCTCTTAGATTGAAGAGTTGCCCAGCGAAAGGGTTTTACTCTGAACCGAGCAGAGTCACTTCCGCGTTGTGACGTCATCGATGGGTCGAGGCGGCGGAGGGAGAGACAGGAAGGGGAGGGGCGAGCAGCGGGGACAAGAGGAGAGTGAGAGGGCGGAGCGAGGCCGGGACAGTGGGAGGAGCAAGTGTCGAGCGACGGACCACGAGATGGGGCGTGACGAGACGAAGGGGCGGGGCGAACGGCGGCTCCGCAGTGCGCCTGCTCCGGACTAACGGCCCGCACTGCTCTGCACAGTTTGCAAAAATCCTTTCACTTCAGAGAATCCGCACAATGTAGAAGCAGGTCACCCGGCCCAATGGGACCACACCGACCCTCCGAAGGGTAACCCACCCACATCCATTCCCCTTCCCCTCCTGCCCGATATTTACCCCCCGAATAGACATCACCTGCCCATACCTGGGCACTATGGGTAATTTAACATGGCGAATCCACCCTAATCTGCACATCCCTGGACCATGTGGGGCAATGTAGCATGGCCAATCCACCCTCACCCTTCACAGATGAACTACTCTCCGGGAAAAACTGCTCCTCCTCATCTCTACCTTAAATCTACTCCCCCTAATTTTATGGCCGAGTCTCATCCCCCAGCAGGAACTACTAGACAGGGCAGGGAGCTGGTGGGCGTGGGTCGGGATGGCATGCTCTTCAGAGGGGTTGAATGGCCTACTTCCACACTGTAGAGATTGAATGATTTACTGCAGTCGTGTTTGCCCCGGATCACAGCGCGCAGAACCTCCCACCTTCCACCAAATCAAAAGACAAGTCCCACCCTGCCCTCTCGTATGTGTGTTATTTGTCTGCTTAATCGTTTCCAGTGAGCACGGCCTAAACCCCGCTGCTGTCAGTAAACTTTAAAATGCTCAGGAAACAATGAGGTATTGAAAACCGTAAGGTTTCTAATGATAACAGTGACTGATTCACTCCTTCTGATGTACAGCAGTGGAAATACAATGCTGGAGGCTGAAAGAAATGAGCAGTTTAAAACAAGAATCCACCTAACCCTTCACTCAGCTCCCCACTCAGCACACTGTACTTACTGCCGGTAAACCTTAAAGCACTTCATCCCCACAGTGCAATGAATTCCCACTTTTCATTAAAATTCTGGATGTACTCATTCACTCAGTTGCTGTCCCACAAATTAAAGATTTCACTGTAACTTGTTCTGTGCAATGAACCAGAATTGATCAGGGACCTCGAAGTGAAGGAGCCATTGGGAAGTAGTGACCATAATACAATAAGCTTCAATCTGCAATTTGAGAAGGAGAGGGTACAATCGGAAGAGACAATATTTCTGTTGAATAAAGGGAACTATGGAGCTATGAGGGAGGAGCTGGCCAAAGTTCAATGGTGCAATACCTTAGCAGGGATGACAGTGGAGGAACAATGGCAGATATTTCTGTGTATAATGCAGAAGATGCAGGATCAGTTCATTCCAAAAAGGAAGACAGAGCCTAGGAGGAGGCATGGGTGGCCATGGCTGATGAGGGAAGTTAAGAAACATATAATGTTAAAAGAGAAAAAGTATAACATAGCAAAGATAAGTGGGAAAATGGAGGACTGGGAAGCTTTTAAAGAACAACAGAGGATAACTAAGAAGGAAATACACAGAGAAAAAATGAGGTATGAAGGTAAACTGGCCAAAAACATAAAGGAGGATAGTAAAAGCTTTTTTAGATATGTGAAAGGCAAAAAAATGGTTCAGACTAAAATTGGGCCCTTGAAGACAGAAACAGGGGAATATATTACGGGGAACAAAAAAATGGCAGAAGAATTGAATTGGTACTTCAGATCTGTGTTCACTGGGGAAGACACAAACTGTCTCCCTGAGGTAACAGTGGCTGAAGGACCTGAACTTAAGGGAATTTATATTTGCCATAATTTGGTGTTGGAGAGACTGTTAGGTCTGAAGGTCGATAAGTTCCCGGGGCCTGATGGTCTACATCCCAGGGTACTGAAGGAGGTGGCTCGAGAAATCGTGGATGCGTTGGTGATTATTTTCCAGAGTTCGATAGACTCGGGATCAGTTCCTGCGGATTGGAGGGTGGCTAATTTGTACCACTTTTTAAGAAAGGTGGGAGAGAGAAAGCAGTAAATTATAGACCAGTTAGTCTGACCTCAGTGGTGGAAAAGATGCTGGAGTCTATTATAAAGGATGAAATTACGACACATCTGGATAGTAGTAACAGGATAGGTCAGAGTCAGCATGGATTTATGAAGGGGAAATCATGCTTGACTAATAATCTGGAAATTTTTTGAGGATGTACCTCTGAAGATGGACGAGGGACATCCAGTAGATGAAGTGTACCTGGACTTTCAAAAAGCTTTCGATAAAGTCCTACATCGGAGGTTAGTGAGCAAAATTAGGGGGCATGGTATTGGGGGCAAAGTACTAACTTGGATTGAAAGTTAGTTGGCTGATAGGAAACAAAGAGTAGTGATAAACAGCTCCATTTTGGAATGGCAGGCAGTGACCAGTGGGGTACCGCAGGGATCAGTGCTAGGACCGCAGCTTTTTACAATATATATTAATGATATAGAAGATGGTATTAGTAATAACATTTGCAAAGTTTCTGATGATACTAAGCTGGGTGGCAGGGTGAAATGTGAGGAGGATGTTAGGAGATTACAGGTGACCTGAACAGGTGAGGTGAGTGGTCAGATGCATGGCAGATGCAGTTTAATGAGGATAAATGTATGGTTATCCACTTTGGTGGCAAGAACAGGAAGGCATATTACTACTTAAATGGAATCAATTTAGGTAAAGGGGCAGTACAAAGAGATCTGGGTGTTCTTGTACACCAGTCAATGAAGGTAAGCATGCAGGTACAGCAGGTAGTGAAGAAGGCTAATAGCATGCTGGCCTTCATAACAAGAGGGATTGAGTATAGAAACAAAGAGGTTCTTCTGCAGCTGTACAGGGCCCTGGTGAGACCATACCTGGAGTATTGTGTGCAGTTCTGGTCTCCAAATTTGAGGAAAGACATTCTGGCTATTGAGGAAGTGCTGCGTATGTTCACGAGGTCAATTCCTGGAATGGCGGGACTACCTTACGCTGAAAGACTGGAGCGACTGGGCTTGTATACCCTTGGGTTTAGAAGACTGAGAGGGGATCTGATTGAGACATATAAGATTATTAAAGGATTGGACACTCTGGAGGCAGGAAACATGTTTCCGCTGATGGGTGAGTGCTGAACCAGAGGACACAGCTTAAAAATACGGGGTAGACCATTTAGGACAGAGATGAGGAGAAAGTTCTTCACCCAGAGAGTGGTGGCTGTGTGGAATGCTCTGCCCCAGAGGGCAGTGGAGGCCCAGTCTCTGGATTCATTTAAGAAAGAGTTGGATAGAGCTCTCAAGGATAGTGGAATCAAGGGTTATGGAGATAAGGCAGGAACAGGATACTGATTCAGGATGATCAGCCATGATCATATTGAATGGTGGTGCAGGCTTGAAGGGTAGAATGGCCTACTCCTGCACCTATTGTCTATTGCTCCCAGAAAGGGCAAAACATCTTTGAAAGCTGCTCTGAAAGTGCTCTGACTCTTCTGCTTTCAGCAAAGCTGATTAGAGTTATAAAGCATGGAAACAGACCCTTCGGCCCAGCTTGTCATGCCAACCAAATATCCTAAATTAACCTAGTCGCATTTGGCCCATATCCCTCTAAATCCTTCCTAATCATGTACCTATCCAGATGCCTTTTAAATGTTGTCATTATCTGGTAGTTTGTTACACACATGCACCATCCTCTGCATGAAAACCTTGCCGGTCACATCCCTTTTAAATCATTCCCCTCTCACCTCAAACATATGCCCTCTAGTTTTGGACTCCCCTACCCTGGGAAAAAGTGCTTGGGTATTTACCCTATCCATGCCCCTCATAAACATCTATAAGATCACCCCCATAGCCTCCAATTCTCCAGGGAAAATATCCCTGGCCTCTTCAGCCTCTCACTGTAGGTCACAAGCATGGCAACAGCCTTGTAAATCTTCTCCAACCACTTCCAAAGTTTCACAACCTCTTTGCAATAGCAGGGAGACCAGAACTGAACACAGTATTCCAAAAGTGGCCGAAACAATGTCTTATACAGCTGCAAAATGCAACACCTCTCATTTCTCTAAATAAAACTCTGCTTGAAATGCTTCAAGATCTTAACCATATCCAATGGGCTGATGAGTGGCAAGTAACATGAATGCCATGCAAATGTCACAGAATGACTCATCCCCAAAAGAGATAATCTGACCACTGACCTGTGATATCAACAATGTTACTGTCACTAAATACCCCACGATCAACATCCTTGGGGTTAACCATTGAACAGAAACTCAACTAGATGAACCATACATACACAGTGGCTACAAGAGCAGGTCAGAGGCCAGAAATACTGTAGTGAGTAACTCACCTCCTGACTCTCCAAAACCTATTCCAACTTCTACAAGCCACAAGTCAGCAGTGTAATGGAATACTCCCCACTAGCTTGGATGGGGTTGCAGCTGCAACTGTATTTGAAACGCTTCATACCATCCAGGTCAATGTTGCCTGCTTGATTGGTACCATATCCACTGTTCAGAAGCAGTAGTGTGTAGTATCTACAAGATGCACTGCAAAAATTTACCAAAGCACCTTACAAATTGCCTTTCAAACTAACAGCCACTTCCATCTAGAAGGACCAGGAAACAGATACATGGGAACAAAACCTCTTGCAAGTACCCCTCCAAGCCACTCACCATCTTCGCTTGGAGATGTTCCTTCAGTGTCACTGGTCCAAATCCTGGAATTTCTTCCCTCAAGACGTTGTGGGTCATCGTACAGGATGTGTACTGCAACAGTTCAAGAAGGCAGCTCACCACCACATTCTCAAGGAGAACCAAATGCTGGCCAGCCAGTGACACCCATGTACCAGAAGTAGATTTTAATAAATTATTTAAACAGGGTGTTGGAATCTGCAAACTAAAGAAAATCAACGTTAAGAAGGGTCAGATGGAGTGCATTGATTCGGTGCTTATTTTAGAGCAGATAAAAAGCGATTATACTGACACTGAATTGGAACTAGAGTTTATAGTTAAACACCTGTAGTGTTCCACTCAATGTATAAATCTAAAATCGATGAATGATTTACCCCTGACGTGTACTTCATTAAGGAGGAGAAAGTGAGGACTGCAGATGCTGGAGATCAGAGCTGAAAATGTGTTGCTGGAAAAGCGCAGCAGGTCAGGCAGCATCGAAGGACCAGGAGAATCGACGTTTCGGGCATAACTTCATTAACACGTGAATAGGACAGTTAAGAAGGCATATGGGATACTGGATTTCATGACATTAATGGCGCCTTCAATTCCCACGATCCCATGCGATCGAGAAACCTCTCTATGGGCCCCTGGCAGTGCGCATGCGTGCGGCGAGGCAAAGTTACTGAGTGCGGGAGAGTAATGGCGCCGGCGGCTGAAGGAACAAGAACAGGAGCCGCTGGAAAAGCTGAGCAGGTCCGGCAGCTCGTGTCGGGAGGAATGTGAGGAGGTGTTTCGGGTCCGGGGATCCTCCTTCAGAACAGGACCAGGTTTCAGGAACATCCCGGGGAGGTCGCTAGGCCCGAGCGCCAAGACCTGGCTCCTGCCCCCGGGGAGAGGAGACAGTGAGACAGGGTAGGATTGGGAACCGCGGGAGGAGGGAGACTGGGGAGTTTATAAACTCCTAGGGGGAGGCCTGAGGCCGTGAAGAAAACCTCCCCAGGCCGACTTCACCACCGAAGGAGCTCTCGTGTTGCCGGGGTAACAGGGCGCCATCATTGTAAGGTTAAGGTGCATGTTGACTTGGGGCGGGGAGTGCGGGCGGCCATCTTGGTGAGGGCACCATCAGCTGTCATTTCCGGGAGAGAAGTCACAGTTGGTGTCATTCAACTAGAATTTCCTCATTTCACTCTGAGAGACCTGGCCCTGAGCTTGGTTTGTGTGGCCCTAAAACAGGAAAAGGGAGTGGGAGAGAGAGAGAGAGAGATCTAGAATGACACGAAGGCGGACTGTGAATTTGAGGTGAATGAATCTGATCATTTGTGGAGCTGGAACCGAAACTGGGTACTTCCAAGATCGCAGTGACCAGGAGAGCATTAATGTGTTGATGTTATTTTCAGTTTGTAGACAGGAGAAAAGAGAACGCCAAGAGTGGAGGAAAGACATGATGAAGATGGATTTGAAATTCAATGCAGGAGGAGGGAGAACTTGAGCCAGCACCCAGCCCATATCCCTCCGAACCCTTCCTATTCATATACCCATCCAGATGCCTTTTAAATGTTGCAATTGCACTAGCCTCCTCCACTTCCTCCAGCAGTTCATTCCATACACTTACCACTCTCTGCATGAAAATGTTGCCGCTTACAACTCATTTAAATCTTTCCCCTCTCACCCTAAACCTATGTTCTAGAGTTATCAACCACCCCACCCCAGGGAGAAGACTTTGTCTATTTATTCTATCCGTGCACCTCATCATTTTATAAACCTTTATAAGGTCATCCCTCAGCGTCCGACTCTCCACGGAAAACCGCCAGCATGTTTAACTTCTCCCGATAGCTCAAATCCCTCAACCCGAGCATGGGATGTTACCTGTGTTTTATGATAGAAGCAACATATGTGGTTAATTGGTCTGCCATCTCTTTGTTCCACATGAGAACTTTGCCTGTTCTAGTTGTTATTGTTTTCTCTAATTTTTTTCCTCTTCACATTCCCCATTTTCCCCTTTTGACCAATCCTTTTGTTGAAACCTGAACTGCTCCCAGTCTTCAGATCTGCTACTTTATTTTGAGCCAATTTGTACGCCACTCCTTTGGATCTAGCCCTATCCATCATGTCCCTTGTTAGCCGTGGCTGTGCCACCTTCTGTGTTTTATTTTTTCAGACAGGAATGGACAACTGTTGCAGTTCCTCCAGGTGCTCTTTAAATGTTTGTCATTTCTTTCAATAATGTTCCTTCATTTGTTGTGGCCTGTTTGTGCCTGTAATTTCCTTGCTTTAGATTTAAGTCCCCAGTCTCAGAATCACCTCTGTTCCTCTCCATTTTAATGGAAAGTTCTCTCACTCAGTTCTTCACTCTTCCGCAAGAGGCCTCTTACAGCTACATTGCCAATTATTCCCTTCTCATGAAGAAATTAATATTTTGGAATTAAATTGCCATTGTTCAGCAGAACCATAGCCACTTTTGTAATGTTGTGTGCAGTTCTGGTCTCCCTCCTATCAGAAGGATGTTGTGAAACTTGAAAGGGTTCAGAAAAGATTTACAAGGATGTTGCCAGGGTTGGGGGGTTTGAGTGATAGGGAGAGGTGAAGCAGCATGACGCTGTTTCCCCTTGCGTGCTGGAGGCTGAAGTTGATAAAATCATGAGAGGCATGGATGGGGTAAATAGTCAAGGTCTTTTCCTTGAGATGGGATACTCCAGAATGTAAGGGTAATAGGTTCAGGGTGGGCAGGTGGGGTGGGGAAGGGAAGGTTTAAAAGGGACGTAAGGGGCAACTTTTTCATTCAGAGGGCGGTGTGTGTAAGGAATGAGCTGCCAGAGGAAGTGGTGGAGGCTGGTGCAATCACAACATTTAAATTGCCCGTAGTGTTAGGTAAGGGGTAAATGTAGGGGTATGGGTGGGTTTCGCTTCGGCGGGTCGGTGTGGACTTGTTGGGCCGAAGGGCCTGTTTCTACACTGTAATCTAATCTAATGTAATCTAATGTAATCTAATCTAATCTAATCTAATCTAATCTAAAAAGGTATCTGGATGGGTATATGAATAGGAAGGTGTTAAAGGAAAATGGGCCAAGTGCTGGCAAACGGGCCTAGATTATTTCTGGATACCTGATCGGCATGTTAACTTTCTCTCTGGTGTAGGTGTCAATACCTTGATGTCTCCTTTTCTCCCCCTTCCTGGGGATGTTAACCATTTCGTGCCTCATTGTTCGTAAAGAAGCTGCATTGCAGGTTCACCCTGAATTGACACAGTATTTGTTTCCCAAAATCAGACCTGTTCAGTCTCAGCAGTATTCCAGTGTTGGGAAAGATATTAACTTTCAGGTGGAGTTATCCAAAATTCAGAGAGATGTCAGTCTTGACATTTTTGCTTTTCTGCCCCTGTAAGATCCTGAATCAGCATCTTCAGGAGAATTAGCACGGAGTGAGAACAGAGGGGGAGAGAAGAGAGAGAGTGGGATGATGCTTTCAGTTTTGTGGAGTAACAAAAGAAAAGAACGTTCTGCGGAAAGTAGAGTTGCTTGTTCTGAATTTCTACCCTGCACTGACAGTGATGATTTTTGTAATCTCTTTTTACAGATTATTTGAAGATCTGAATTTGGAAGTTTCAAAATCAACAGATGAAGGGCTTATGCCTGAAACATCGACTCTCCTGCTCCTTGGATGCTGCCTGACCTGCTGCGCTTTTCCAGCGCCGCACTTTTCAACACTGAGTGTCCAGTGTCTGCAATCCTCACTTTGATGTCAATGTCGGACAGTCACTCAATCCATTGGGAATGCAACAATTTTCAACTGTGATTCTGTGAGAAGGAGCAAAGCTTTTTGGTTCCTGTTTCTGTATGTTTTCAGAATCATTGGGACTGGATGAGAGACCGTACTGTTGCAGCGCACTGAGTGTGGAGCCAGAAATAGTTATACAGGCTGGAAAGAGGGATTCACGGCAGGGAGGGGCTCTACACATTTTTGTGCGTAGTTTTGGCCATGGAAAAACCTGAGCGATCCCGCTCCGCAGAGAAACCATGTAAGTGTGGTGACTGTGGGAAAAGTTTCCATTTCCCGTCTGCCCTGGAGACTCATCGGCGCACTCACACCGGGGAGAGGCCGTTCCCCTGCACAGAGTGCGGTAAGGCCTTCAGCAATTCCTCTGACCTGCTGAAGCACCAACGAGTCCACACGGGGGAGAGACCCTTCAGCTGTCCCGAATGCAGGAAGGGCTTTACCCAGGCCTCCAGTCTGCTGACCCACCGGCATGTCCACACCGGGGAGAGGCCGTTCCTTTGCACCAAGTGCAGGAAGGCCTTCAGCAATTCCTCAGCCCTGCTGAGGCATCAGCGGGGACACACGGGGGAGAGGCCCTTCAGCTGCCCTGAGTGTGGGAAGATATTTAGCAATTCCTCCGCCCTGCTGAGGCACCATCGGATCCACACGGGGGAGAGGCCCTTCAGCTGCCCCGAGTGCGGGAAAGCCTTCAGCAATTCATCCGACAGACTGAAGCACCAGTGGGTCCATACTGGGGATAGACCCTTCAGCTGCCCTGAGTGTGGGAAGGGCTTTACACAGGCCTCCACCCTGCTGGTCCACCAGCGGGTCCACACTGGGGAGTGGCCATTCACCTGCTCTCAGTGTGGGAAGGGATTCACCCGCTCTTCCCACCTGCAGAGGCACCAGCGAGTTCACATGCCATGGCAGGGGGATTGAATGAGCAATGGCAGAGTCCCATTATCGACTGGACCCCTGGGTTTGAATCCCGTCGTGGCAGATGGCGGAATTGGAATTCGGTCAGAAGTCTGGAGTTCGGAATCTAACGATGAAACCATTTTTGGGGGAGGGGGCGTGAGATCCCCCATCTGAATCACTCATGCCCTTTTTAGGTGAGGTCACCCTGTTAGGAGTCTTTTACAGGCCTCCTAATAGTCCTAGAATCATTGAAGAAAGGATAGGGAAGGTGATTCAGGAGATGAGTGACAGTAATAGGGTGGTTGTTATGGGGGACTTTAACTTTCCTGATATTGATTGGGAAAGCTATAGCTCAAGTTCGTTAGATGGGTCAGTGTTTGTTCAATGTGTGCAGGAGAGTTTCCTGACACAATATGTAGACAGGCCAACAAGAGGTGAGGCCATACTGGATTTGGTTCTGGGTAACGAACCAGGCCAGGTGTTAGAATTAGAGGTAGGTGAGCACTTTGGGGATAGTGACCATAATTCGGTGATTTTAACACTCGTGATGGAGAGGGATAAGTGTGTACTACAGGGCAAGAGTTATAGCTGGGGTCAGGGAAATTATGATGCGGTGAGGCATGACTTAGGATGTGTGGCTTGGAAAAGTAGACTCCAAGGCAAGAGTGTAAATGATATGTGGAGCTTGTTCAAGGAGCAACTATTGAGTGTCCTTGATAATTATGTACCTGTCAGGCAGGGAGGAAAGGGTCGTGCGAGGGAGCCGTGGTTTAATAAGGAATTGGAATCCCTTGTTAAATGGAAGAGGGTGGCCTATCTCAAGATGAGACGTGAAGGTTCAATTGTGGCGATTGAGAGGGTAGCCAGGAAGGACCTGAAGAGAGAGCTAAGAGCAGCAAGGAGGGGACATGAAAGGTCCTTAGTCGGTAGGATTAGGGAAAACCCTAAGGCTTTCTATAGGTATGTTAGGAATAAAAGAATGACTAGGGTAGGAATAGGTCCAGTCAAGGATAGTAGTGGGAAGTTGCGTGTGGAGGCGGAAGAGATTGGGGAGACACTGAATGAATACTTTTCTTCAGTATTTACTCAGGAACAGGGCATTGTCGTCGATGTGAATACTGAGTCACAAATAAGTAGAATGGATGGCTTTGAGGTATGTAGAGAAGAGGTGTTGGAAATCCTGGAAAAGGTGAAAATAGATAGGTCCCCTGGGCCTGATGGCATTTATCCTAGGATTCTCTGGGAAGCAAGGGAGGAGATTGCAGAGCCATTGGCCTTGATTTTTATGTCCTCTTTGTCTACAGGAGTAGTGCCAGAAGACTGGAGGATAGCAAATGTGGTTCCCTTGTTCAAAAAGGGGAGTAGGGATAACCCTAGTAACTATAGGCCGGTGAGTCTCACTTCTGTTGTGGGCAAAGTCTTAGAGAGAATTGTAATGGATAGGATCTATGCACATCTGGATAGGAATAATGTGATCAAGGATAGTCAGCATGGTTTTGTGAAGGGCAGGTCGTGCCTCACAAACCTTATTGAATTCTTTGAAAAGGTGACGAAGGAGGTTGATGAGGGGAAAGCGGTAGATGTGGTATATATGGATTTTAGTAAGGCGTTTGATAAGGTTCCCCATGGTAGGCTACTGCAGAAAATACGGAGATATGGCATTGAGGGTGAGTTGGAGGTTTGGATTAGGAATTGGCTGGATGGAAGAAGACAGAGGGTAGTAGTTGATGGCAAAGTTTCTTCATGGAGTGCCGTCACTAGCAGTGTTCCGCAAGGATCTGTTTTGGGACCATTGCTGTTTGTCATTTTTATAAATGACCTGGAAGAGGGGTTAGAAGGTTGGGTGAGCAAGTTTGCGGATGATACGAAAGTCGGAGGAGTTGTTGACAGTGAGGAAGGATGCGGCAGGTTACAGCAGGATATAGAGAAGCTGCAGAGCTGGGCAGAAAGGTGGCAAATGGAATTCAATGTAGCTAAGTGTGAGGTGATTCACTTTGGGAAGAATAACAAAAAGATGGGGTACTGGGCTAATGGTCGGATACTTGGTAGTGTGGATGAGCAGAGGGATCTTGGTGTCCATGTACACAGATCTCTGAAAGTTGCCACCCAGGTAAATAGTGCGGTGAGGAAGGCATATGGCGTACTGGCTTTTATTGGTAGAGGAATTTGAGTTCCGGAGTCCTGAGGTCATGATGCAGTTGTATAAGACTCTGGTGCGGCCGCATCTGGAATATTGTGTGCAGTTTTGGTCGCCATACTATAGGAAGGATGTGGAGGCACTGGAACGGGTGCAGAGGAGGTTTACCAGGATGTTGCCTGGTATGGAAGGAAGATCGTATGAGGAAAGACTGAGACACTTGGGGCTGTTTTCATTAGAGAAAAGAAGGTTTAGGGGTGACTTGATTGAGGTGTACAAGATGATTAGGGGGTTAGATAGGGTTGACAGTGTGAACCTTTTCCCGCGTATGGAGTCGGGTATTACAAGGGGGCACAGCTTTAAATTAAGGGGGGGGGGTAGACATAGGACTGAAGTTAGGGGTAGGTTCTTCACTCAGCGAGTCGTAAGTTCATGGAATGCCCTGTCAGTAGCAGTGGTGGACTCTCCCTCTTTATGGGCATTTAAGCGGGCATTGGATAGGTATATGGAGGATAGTGGGTTAGTATAGGTTAGGTGGGCTTGGATCGGCGCAACATCGAGGGCCAAAGGGCCTGTACTGCGCTGTATTCTTCTATGACTTAAGGTTTTATATAAATAGGTTTCATCTCAGTTCAGACAATAATGAAATGTGTGAGGTTTGAGTCTGTCTGTATCCCAATCTTGAATCAGACTGGTTCTATTTCCAAAGTAGGAATTTACAAATATTACATGTATCAACTGCCTGCAGGTTGTGTGCTTTTTGATCAAAATTGAATATATCTGCAAATGCAAATTCACCCCATAGACCTGTGCATGCATGAGAGCGCGTGTGTCTGTTTGCGTGTGTGCATGCTTGAAGCGTGAGTGTGATGGAGGAGAAGCCTGTGAGAAGGTGTGAGTGTCTCAGAGAGAGTATGTGTATGAGAGAGGTATGGATAAAAGCGAGGGGTTGCATTTTGCTAAAACAAGGAAGGGCAGGATTTGTATAGTTAATGATAGGGCCCTGGGTTGCGTTGTAGAACAGAGACATGGTGGGTTTCAGGTACATTGTTCTATGAAAGTTGCATCATTGGTAGACAGGGTGGTTAAGAGGCGTTCAGTACACTTGCCTTCATTGTTCACAGCGTTGTGTATAGGAGTTGGGACATCATGTTGGTAAGACCACTGTCAGAGTATTGAGTACAGTTCTGGTCGCCCTGTTATCGCATGTCGGAGAAATTTGCCCAATAAGTTAGAGATCACAAAGCGTGGTTCAAAGTGAAATTGACAAACACTTTATTACAAGCAATGTCACTGGAAGAGAAACTGACTAGACTGACACAGAACTGACAGTCTGTACAGGTAGATCAGAATTTCTCTTCTAAGAGCTGAGGATGAGACCAGTTTTTATAATAATGCTGTACAATAAGGCTGATTAAGAAATGGGGAATATACAATGTATCTGGAAATGGAGTAATCTAGTTACAAGGATGCTAATTGGAAAACAGTTATCAGATGAATGTCCTGTTCCTTCACAGTGTAACATGCTGACTATCGATGGTTCCATTCCTCTTCACAGGTAGGTGTTAACTTCTCCTCTGAAGTGGTGAGGTGCTTCCATTTCTTGTTCCAGAAGCAAGTCCTTGCTGGTGGCTCTCTGTCTGACCTGCTCTTTGTGTGGCTTTGGTATTGTTGGGTTGTGAAACTGCCCTTGGGGCTTTGAGATACCTGTGGTGCTCTGTCATTGTTAGTGAGGTTGAAGTGTATTCCTTTGTCCGTGTGTGCTGTCTGGTTTGGCTTGCGAGCCTGCATGGGCATTCTGGGTGTTTTAGGTACAGTTTGGCCAATTTTGCTTTTGTGGGCCTATTGTGGGTTGGCAGAGTGGCAGATCTTTTTCCACAACTTCCCCCCCCCCCCCCCCTTTTCTTTTTGTTTTGCTTAGGGGAGGGACAAAAGGGGCAATGTAGCCGGAGCCAGGGGGATTGTCGGGTGGGGGTCTCGGTATCAGACAGGTAGCTCTCAGTGTCCGAGTCTGGTCCAGGAGAGGCTATTTTAGGAGCAGGGATGTTCTCCCAGTGGATCTGTGCTAGCTGAGCGGTAAGGGGGACAGAGGGTAACAGAATTGTACATAGGCGTGAACAGCACAGTCGGATAGCCATGGCTAGCACTCTAAGCCTGGCAATGATAGTGATGAGGGCTATCAGTCCCTGCAGTCAGGCTCTGCGCGTGCCCTCTTTCACACCGAGTAGGTAGTCCAGGGCCATCCTGTTCTGCAGAGTCACAGTACAGATGGCAAAAGCCTCCACATTCAGCTGGGCGAATGCATCTCCTGTGGAGTTTGCCACCTCCTGTACTGTGACAGCGAGTTCGTGGGCTTCTACCTGTAACTAAGGTTGCGGAGTGGGGTGACATCAGGTAGAGAGCTGCTTCAATGACAGCGAGGGCTTGTCTGCTGCGTGGCATGGGCTTGGGGAAGGGAGGGGACTGGGAGTGATAAATGAATGGTACCGCATACCCAACATTGTAGCTCCCAGTCCAGGAGAACGGCAGCCAGGGGTAGGCTTTGTGGCCACAGATAAAATAGGTGTCGTCGGTCTGGAGATGGGGTGTCTGGGTCTCTGTCCAGCTGGTGAGGAAGGTGGTATTCTGGGTGATCCTGTTGAGGACCTGTCGGTTTAAAATGCTGCCTTCTGCAGCGGATCGGCGTGCTGCGGGAGTTAGGAGCAGGGAGTCAGTGCACCAGCTCCAGTCAGCCTCCCATCCAGATGGCTGTGTGTGTTTCAAACAGATGGATCCTGCAGGTGGCCCGTGTGTGTTAGTGTCAGCAATGGTCTGGGCTGGGGGCTCATGGGAGAGGTTGTAGGCCGGGTAAAACCACCCTTTATATTTTTCCAGGTGGTAACCCGCAGACCTCCAGCGGGCAGGGCTGTTGCCCCCATATTTGGTCATTGCTGGTGGTATTTTGAGTGTGGTAACTTCAGGGGACCAGTCTGGTTCCAGGCACCATTCTGCCATGTCAGAGATATTTAAGGGGATTGAGGCTAAGGAAATGCCCCCCGTGAGAGTGGACAGGGACCTAGTGCAGATCCAGCAGCGGGTCTGATTAAATCGCTGGGCATACCCATGGGCCATTTTGAGGAAGGTGTTGGCCTGCAAATCACAGTGGGTTATGAAATGTTCTGCCCCTTGGCCCTGTTTACCGGCAAGCCACAGTGTGATGGTCAGACAGATCAGATGGTGATGGCTGCCGCGAGCAGCTGGATTCATCCTCTGTGTTCGGAGTGGTGCCTTCCTCTGTGTGGTCCCTGTTCAGAGGTTGTGGAGCCCTCTTGCAGCGGGTGGTATGTGTCCATTCGGGCCATCCTTCCGGTTTCACAGCAGTCCGGGTTGTCATCAGGATCAGGTACAGACCTTTCCACCGAGGGGAGAGAGAATCTTTTTCTAGTGATTTTATCATGACATATCCCCAGGTCAGAACAGATGAATGGGCAATGATTGGGGTGTGGGAATGCAGTCCTGACCTGGTTGTGTGAGCACTAATGCTCCTGCTAAGGGCCTGGACATACTGTAGTGGGGCCTCTTGTGTCAGAAGCAGGGCTGTGTCTGTGGTGAGTGTCAGGGGTCTGGTGGCAGTGGGCATAGGCTGCCCCATAAGTACTTGAAAAGGGGTGAGCACAGCTGTTCAGTTTGGATGCGCATGTGTAGCATAGAGGGCAAGTGGCAAGGTGTCTGACCAGGTCAGTCCTGTTTTCTGGGTGGTTTTAGTCAGTGTGGTCTTCAGGATGCCATTCATCTGCTCGACCATGCCTGACGACGGGTTGGTTGGGGATGGGGTGTCGCCATGGTATCTCTAGTGCCTCGCTAATGCTGGTCACAAGCTAAGCCGTGAGTGAGTCCCCCTCTCCGTCTCTATGCTACTCGGAACTCCAGGTCTGGGGTGACATCCTTTAGAAGACATTTTACGACCATACATGCATCATCCTTTCTTAAGGGAAATGCTTCCACCCATTTGGAGAACATATCTCTGATGACCAGGATGTACTTGTAACCCTGTTTTTGGGGCATGTGTGTGAAGTCAATCTGTAAGAGGCTGAAAGGCCCCTCAGGAACTGGCAGGTACTTGGCAACTGGCTTCACTGCATTGTTCTGCAGGCAGATGAGGCACTGTGACAGCAGGACTTGGGCAGCGGCAGTGAATCCTGGTGCATACCAGGACTGCGTTACAGTGTGTATCATGCCCCTCTTGCCCATGTGGCCAATGCTGTGGGCTGCTAGGGCCAGTGTGTGTACGTGGGCACTTGGGCAATTGATGCGGCCATCAGGGTGTATTAGCAGGTTGAGGGGAGGAGATTGTGTGGCCCCAATGCAGGCCCAACTGTCCTTTTCCTGCTGTGGAGCAGTTTCTTGGGTAGCTTGCACAGCATCTATGGGGTCAGGGAATACTGGGGCCTTTGCTATTCTGGGAGCCTGCAGGATGTAGATGGTGGGGTGCAGTGCGACTTCCGGGCTGCTGTGTCAGCTGAGGCATTCCCGAGGGTGACCGGGTCAGTGGCAGAGGTATGGGCGCGGCATTTGATAATTGCTAAGGCTGAGGGTAACAGGGCTGCTTCCAGGAGATTAGAAATCAGCGTAGCGTGTTGTAGTGGCCTCCCTGCTGACGTGATGAAGCCTCTCTGTTTCCAGAATGTGCCAAAATCGTGGATGACTCCGAAGGCATATCTGGAGTCAGGATAAATGTTTGCTGTGTGTCCTTTAGCAATGACACCAGCCCTAGTGAGTGCAAACAGCTCTGCAGCTTATGCAGATGTGCCATTTGGCAGTGCAGCTGACTCTAGAACTGTGAAAGGAGTGCAGAGGGCACATCCTGCCAGTGTGCAGTGGTCTGAGGGCCTGAAGGATGAGCCATATGTATAGAATATGAGGTCAGAGTTGTCTAGAGGTGTTTCAGAGAGGTCAGGGCATGGGGCAACGACCTGCTGGACAAGGTCTAAACAGTTGTGTTCATCCGTAAGAGTGGTCAGAGTGAGTGGGAGCAGGGTGGTGGGGTTCAGGGCAGGGGCACGTTGTAGGGACAGGATAGCTTTGGATAGTAAAGCAACCTCATATCCAATTCTCTGGGTGGCAGTGAAATGTTGCTGCTGGAAATGGAGTAATCTAGTTACAATGATGCTAATCGGAAAACAGTTATCAGAGGAATGTCCTAATTCTCTACACAAAGCAACATTCTGACAGTATCGATGGATCAGGAGCTTCCATTCCTCTTCGCAGGTAGGTGCTAATGTTTCCTCTGAAGCGGTGAGGTGCTTCCATTGTCCTGTCCTGGGAGCAATGCTCTTGCTGGTGCCTCTCTGTCTGACCTGTCCTTTGTGTGGTTTTGGTATTGCTGGGTTGTGAAACTGCCCTCAGGGCTTTGGGATAGCTGTGGTACTCTGTCATTGTTAGTGGGTGCTTTAGGTGTACAGGTATTCCCTTGCTTGCAAGTGCTGTCTAGTTTCACTTGTTAGCCTGCTTGGTCCCTGCTAAGACATTCTGGGTGTTTTGGTACAGTTTGGCCAATTTTGCTTTTGTGGGCCTATTGTGGGTTGCCAGGGTGGCAGATCTTTTCCCACATACAATTACCAGGAATACTTGGAATCCTGAGAAGGATTCAAGTGAATCCTAGAGAGATGTTGCATCCCTTGGACTATTCCCAGAAAGTGAATGAACTATCAAGACTCCAATTAATTGGTAATTTTTATTTGTTTAAAAATGTGAAAACTTAATGGAGAGTTCTCCCAGTTAATCATTGGGTATTCAAATTTCTCTTCAGAATTAAAGATCATAACAAAACTGGGTGTCATTGTGGGATGTTGAATCTGTAGTATGTGCTTGGTAAAATTTGGATGAACAATATTTCAAAGTGAATTTTATCGTGTTAAGTACTAAGACTTTCTGGAGAGGAAAGATTTGCCCTTGTGTGTTTTGCAACACTTAATCAAGGTCAGTTCAATAGAATACGCAGACAAGTTGATGCTCGAGTTGAGAGCTGTGGCAAAATATCAGAAATAATGCAGGCAGTAGCACGGCAATTAGGGTTAGAAAGTTAGCTAAAAGAATTATAAAAACAGGTTGGAAAGTTTTGTCAGCTTTTCTTAAAAAAAGTTAACAAAATGAGTCTGGGGATTCAGTAATGGAGGATAAAGAGATGGCACATGAATTGAAAAGAGTTTGAATCTGACTTCACTAGAGAGGATACAAATAACACCCTGGAACTAGCTGTAAATCAGGAATTGAAAGGGAGGGAGGAACTGAAGAAAATTACAATCACCAAGGAATTAGATTAGATTAGATTAGATTAGATTACAGTGTGGAAACAGGCCCTTCGGCCCAACAAGTCCACACCGACCCGCCGAAGCGAAACCCACCCATACCCCTACATTTACCCCTTACCTAACACTACGAGCAATTTAGTATGGCCAATTCACCTGACCCTGCACATCTTTGGACTGTGGGAGGAAACCGGAGCACCCGGAGGAAACCCACGCAGACACGGGGAGAACGTGCAAACTCCACACAGTCAGTCGCCTGAGGCGGGAATTGAACCCGGGTCTCTGGCGCTGTGAGGCAGCAGTGCTAACCACTGTGCCACCGTGCCGCCCACTATGCCAGCGTGCCGCCCACTAGTACTGAGTAAACTGTTGGAACTACGAGCTGATAAGGCCCGGGTATTTGAAGGAATTCATCCTCGACTCTGAAAGAGAAATTAGCGAGTGAAATAAGACCATAAGACATAGGAGTGGAAGGAAGGCCATTTGGCGCATCGAGTCCACTCCGCCATTCAATCATGGCTGATGGGCATTTCAACTCTACTTACCCGCATTCTCCCCGTAATAGTTAATGTATTGGTTTTAATTTTCCAAACCTCATTAGTTTCAGGGATGGTTTCTTTAGATTGGAAAAATCATTTCTTCAAAAAGGGAGACAGAGAACAGGAAACTGCAGACCATTTAACTTAACATATGTAATGGGGAAAATGTTCAAAGCTATTATCAAAGATATTATGACAGGGCACTTGTATAAGTTCAAGGTAATCAGGCAGCGTGAATGTGTTTTTGTCAATGGGAAATAATGTTGTAATAATTTTTTGAAGAACGGCCTCTCCGCACTGCGACTGAGCTGATGAATCTCCAGTGCCCACAGGGAATGGAATCCCTTCCCTCAGTCCCCACATTTCCACAACTTCTCCGCAGTTCTGGTGACTTTTTGGCTCTGTGTTTCCAATAAACAATTGAAAGTGTGATCACACTCAGGAAACGTGTACAGTCACTCCCTCCTGCGAATAGTGTCATGTTCCTTCAGTCTGTGTAACTGGTTAATGCGCTGCCCATAGTCAGCTCAGAGACTCTCTCAACAAGGGGAAAAGACGTACAAAGGTTGAGCAGCGAGACAAAATGCAAAAGCAATAAAATGTCGAACCACGGGGAAAACATATTGTGGCTCGACCCCTTTTTCCCCCATTGGCATTTGGACACTTAAAATCTGCCAGTAACACCAGCATCCCGATAGAGCATACAGCGCATGTTTGCCGGTGTCAGCAACGCCATGCGCATGCTCGCCGGGTGTCAGCAAAACACTGGGCATGTTCATCGCAGTCCGCACAAAAAGACGCGCGATCTTCTTTTGATTGACCAATAGGGAGTACAGGAGGACCAGAAGGAGTCTAGTCCTCCTGCCAATCAGAGCCACCCCATTGTCTGAATGCGGAAGTTGGACCCTGAGTTTCGGAAGCTGCTGCTACTGCTCCTGTTTCTCTGAATGAAGATTGAGCTTCACCCCAGACTGCAATCTCCTTCCTCTGTCCAACATCTGTAAGTACGGCACTCTCTTTTCTCACCACCATGTCTTTATTTTCATCCAGGGCTTCAGTTGTTGACTTGCAGCAACTGAAAGGAAAGGGAGTGAATCGGGGTGGACAGACTCTGGAAACGTTGCTCCACGTCTGTGTCGCAATTGGCAAAATAGACAGGCAGGAGACTGGAAGAACAAGCCAGGTAGCATCAGGAGGTGGAGAAGTCGACGTTTCAGGGGTAACCCTTCTTCAGGATTGGGGATGGGTGCAGATAAAGAGTGTCCTTGGGGCAGGGTGGTGAATTGGGGATAGGTGAAAGGTCTGACCTGGTTGGTGAATGGGAGGAATAAATCTGGTTCGTGACAGTGATGAGTGGAAATGAAGGGGAGGAGCTGAGAAGGGAGTCGGTGGGTGGGGGGAATGGGAAGTGAGGTTATTTGAGACTAGAGAACTCAATGTTGAGTCCTCAAGGCTATAATCTTTGAGGAGAAAGTGAGGTCTGCAGATGCTGGAGATCAGAGCTGGAAATGTGTTGCTGGAAAAGCGCAGCAGGTCAGGCAGCATCCAGGGAACAGGAGAATCGACGTTTCGGGCATAAGCCCTTCTTCGGGCATAAGCCCTTCCTGAAGAAGGGCTTATGCCCGAAACGTCGATTCTCCTGTTCCCTGGATGCTGCCTGACCTGCTGCGCTTTTCCAGCAACACATTTCCAGCTCCTCAAGGCTATAGGCTGCCCAGGCGGAAGATGAGGTGTTGTTCCTCCAATTTACTATTTGGTTCATTGTGGCAATGGAGAAAGCCTAAGATAGTCTTTTCAGAAAGGGAGTGGGAAGGGGAAATGGGCAGTGACTGTGGACCCGCCTGCGACGTTCAGCAAACCGTTCCCAAGTTTATGCTCAGTCTCCACAATGTAGAGAAGACCACAATTGGAAAACATGAGAAAAAGAGTACAACAATATGAAGTTGTGAAAAAGAGCAGAAAGGAAGTGTATTATTTAAATGGTGATATGCTGAGATGTGGAGAAAGTGAGATCTGCAGATACTGGTGATTAGAGTCAGTAAGTGTGGCGCTGGAAAAGCACAGCAGGTCAGACAGCATCTGAGGGGCAGGACAGTCGATGTTTCAGGCACAAGGGAATAGGGAATGATATGTGGATATAGAAAGGGAGTTCAGTGTCTTTCTACACCAGTCACTGCCAGTTGTTAGACAGGTGCAGCAAGCAATCAGCAAAACAAGTGGTATATTAACAAGAGGAATTGTGTTCTGAATTGTGGATGCCTTCCTGCAGTTAGGGGTCATTGAATATATTCAAGGCTGAGTTTATCTGAGTTTTGAGCAACAATAAAGTGGATGTTTATGGGAGAAAGCAAGAAAATGTTTTTAAGACAAGTACAGAACAGTTACAGAGTCATACAGCAAAGAAACAGACCATTCAGTCCAACTAGTCCACGCTGAATATATTCACAAACTCATCTAGTCCCACCTGCCAGTGTTCGGCCCATATCCCACCGAACCTTTCCTATTCATGTAATTAACCAAATGTCTTTTGAAAGTAACATCACTTCCTCTGGACATTCATTCCACACATGAACCACTGTATTTAAAAAAAAACTACCTCAAGTCTTTTCAAAACCTTTCTCCTCTCTCCTTTTCAAAATTTGCTGCCTAATGCTGAAACCCCCACCTGAGGGAAATGACACCTGCCATTCACCTCATGTATACTTCTCATGATTTTATAAACCTCTATAAGGTCACTTCTCAACCTCCTGTGCTCCAGTGAAGAAAGTCCCAGCCTATCCACCAAGATGTAGGAAGATTCATATCCAGTTATGGTCTGTTCAATGCTGGGGCAGGCTCGAAAGACCAAATGGCCAACTCCTGCTCCCAATTCTCACGCTCTGTGTCCAAAGTTAAAAATCAAAAACACAGGATTATGGTCCAACAGGTTTATTTGGAAGCACTAGCTTTCAGACTGCTGCTCCTTCATCGGGTGGTTGTGAAGAATAAGATTGTAAGACACTGAATTTATAGCAAAAGTTTACAGTGGGATGTAACTGAAATTATATATTGAAAAAGACCTGGGTTATTGTTAAGTCTCTCCTCTTTTAGAATAACCATGTTGGTTTTAGTTCTTTCATATGTAAATAGCAAAACCTTTTTTAAAAGTTACATTCCCAATTGGTATCATGTTGTCTCAGATAACGTATTGGAAGTGTGAGTTTCCCTGTTTGAGGCTGCCTGTACCACAACGGTTAGACTGATTCTAATCTTAAAAAATGGATTAACAGAATCTTACTTGGATTCATGCAGTTTGTGTCCAGGACAGCAAGAGACCATCAGATATAGGAACAGCAATTAGGCCATTCTGCCCATTGGGTTTGCTCATACCATTCAATCGTGGCTGTTACGTTTCTTATCCGCGTTCTCCTGCTTTTTCCCCGTAACCCTTGATCCCCTTGATACTCAAGAACCTATCTATCTCAGTCCTAAATATCCTCAGTGACCTGGCCTCCACAGCCTTCTGTGGCAGTTAATTCCTTAGAGTCATTACTCTCTGGCTGAAGATGTTTCTCCTTATCACCAATGTAAAGGTCTTCCCTTTACTCTAAGACTGTGCCTCGAGCCCTAGTCTCTCCTCCCAATGGAAAGATCTTCCCCACATCAACTCTGTCCAGGCCGTCCAGTATTCTGAATGTTTCAATTAGATCTCCCCTGAGTGTGGGCCTGTTAAACAGCATGAACCAGACCCTTCAGGATGAAATACAGCAGGGATTAGGTTCTACAAAGTGAGAAGAGAGGGAGAGTGTGTGGGATGGAGATTTTCAGCTTTGGGAGAATAAGAGAGGAAGCAGAATTCACTCTCAATTAGAATTGATCGGATGGTCCAATGGTCCAAGGAGTGTCAGATGGAGTTTAATTTAGAGAAATGTGAGGTTTTTCATTTTGGTCAAGCAATCCAGGCAGGACTGGCACAGTGAAGGGGAGTGTTGCAGAACAAAGAGACCTTGGAGTGCAGGTTCATAGCTCCTTGAAAGTGGAGTTGCAGGTAGACAGGATAGTGGTGGTGGTGTTTGGTATGCTTTCCTTTATTGGTCAGCGTATTGAGTATAGGCATTGGGAGATCATGTTGTGGCTGTACATTGGTAAGGCGACTTTTGGAATAGTGCGTCCAGTTCTGGTCTCCCTGCTTTCGGAAAGAACTTGTGAAACTTTGAGAGGGGTCGGAAAAGATTTGCGAGGATGTTGCTAGACTTGGAGGGTTTGAAGTACCCTGGAGAATCGGAGGCTGAGGGGCAGCCATATAGAGGTTTATAACGAGCATGGATAGGGTGAATATCCAAGGTCTTTTCCCCAAGGTAGGAGAGTCCAAAACTAGAGGGCATATGTTTGAGGTGAGAGGGGAATGATTTAAAAGGGCCCTGAGGGGCAACTTTTTCACGCAGAGGGTTGTGCATGTATGGAACGAGCTGCCAGAGGAAGTGGTGAGGCTGGTACAATTATCTTTAAAATGCATCTGGCTGGGTACATGAATAGGAATGGTTTAGAACCATAAGAGCCATCTGCTGGCAAATGGGACTAGATTAATTTCAGATATCTGTTTGGCACAGACAGTTTGACCAAAGGGTCTGTCTCCGTGCTGTATGACTAATTGTCTTCGGTGAAAGCAGGAGTGTGGTTGTGAAGACTGGACTTTCAGAGCAACTTTCAAAGATTTTTTTGCCCTTACTGTGAGCAGAAGAAGTTACAATGAAATATTTGATTTGTGAGAGAGCAACTGAGTGAGTGTGGACATTTGGGATTTTGGTGGAAAGTGGGAATTCATTGCACTGTGGGGATCAAGCCCTCCCTATCCAGTCATTTCAGCTGGTGGATGAGACTCGGCAGTTCATGCAGGCAGTCAATCCAGATAATATTTTATAAATTCCTGCTTTGGAAATAGAAACAGTCTGACTCAAGATTGAGATACAGGCAAACTCTGACCTCATACCTTTAATGCATTGTCTGAGCTGAGATGCCACCTTTTGTTGTAAAGCCTTATGTTATCTTGAGAGGGTGCCTTACAGGAAGTTCTGGAATTTACATATTAATGATACCTGCAATCCATTCTAAAAGATGAAAGACTTAACAATCCAGATTTGTTCAATATATCATTTCAGTGGCAGGCCACAAATGTCTTTCCATAAATTCTGTGCCTTATGGTCTTATTCTCCACAACCACCTGATGAAGGAGCAGTGCTCCGAACGCTGGTCCTTCCAAATAAACCTGTTGGACTATAACCCGGGTTTGTGTGATTTTTAACTTTGCCCAGGTTAGGGTGGATTGACCATGCTAAATTATGCATAGTGCCCAGGGATGTGCAGGTGAGGGTGGATTGGCCGTGTTAAAGTACCCATCGTGCCCAAGGAGGTGCAGGTTTGTGTGGGTTAGCCATGCTAACTTACACATAGTGTCCAGGGATGTGCAAGGTAGGGTGGATTGGCCAAGGGATATGGGCCAAGTGCTGGCAAATGGGACTAAATTGATTTACAATATCTGGTCAGCAAAGACGAATTGGACCAAAACGTCTGTTACTGTGCGGTATACCTTAATGACTCTGGCTTTCTACTAAGGTTTGCCACGTCTCTTCTGTTCAGTTTCTCTCTGGTGTCTGTGTTAATACCTTGATGTGTCTGGTTATTCCTCAAGCTGCATTCCCGATTCATCCTGAATTGACACATTTTGTTTTGCTTCCCAAAATCAGACCTGCTCACTCTCAGCAGTATCCCAATGTTGTGAAAGATGTTAACTTTCAGGTGGAGTTATCCAATATGTAAGTCTTGACGTTTTTGCTGTTCTGATCCTGAATCAGCACCTTCAGGAGAATTACTTGGAGCGGAGTGAGAACAGAGAGGGGGAGAGGGAGAGGGGGAGAAGGATGTTGCTTTCAATTTTGTGGAATAACAAAAGAAAAGAATGCTCCATTGCTTGTTCTGAATTTCTACACTGCATTGACAGTGATGACATTTATAATCTCTTTTTTCCAGAGTATTTGAAGATCCGAAGACAGAAGTTTCAAAATGAACAGATGAAGGCCTTATGCCCGAAATATTGACTCTCCTGCTCCTCGGATGCTTCCTGACCTGCTGTGCTTTTCCAGCGCCGCACTGTTCAACACTGACTCTCCCCCATCTGCGGTCCTCACTTTCACGTCAATATCTGACAGTCTCTCAATCGATTGGGGCAGCCACGATTTTTTTATTACAATTCTGTGAGAAGGAGCAAAGCTTTTTGGTTCCTATTTCAGTACATTTTCATTATCAGTGGGTCTGGATGAGAGACCCTACTGTTGCTGCGCACTGAGTGTGGAGCCTGAAACTGTTATCCGGCCTGGAAAGAGGAACTCACAGCAGTAAGGGGCAGTACATGCGTTTACTTGTGGCTGAAGCTTCGGACATGGAGAAACCGTGGAAGTGTGGTAACTGTGGGAAAGGCTTCCGTACTCCGTCTGACCTGGAGATTCATTGGCGCATCCACACCGGGGAGAGGCCGTTCTCCTGTCCCAAGTGCGGGAAGGGCTTTACCCAGGTCTCTGCCCTGCTTAGGCACCAGTGGATCCACACGGAGGAGAGGCCTTTCAGCTGCCCTGAGTGTGGGAAGGCCTTCAGCGATTCATCCTCCCTCCTGACCCACCGGCGAGTACATACGGGAGAGAGGCCCTTCAGCTGCCCCGAGTGCGGGAAGGCCTTCAGCAATTCCTCCACCCTACTGAGGCACCAGCGGGTCCACACGGGGGAGACCCCCTTCAGCTGCCCCGAGTGCGGGAAGGCCTTCAGCCGTTCCTCCAATTTGCTGACCCACCAGCAGGTCCACACGGGGGAGAGGCCCTTCAGCTGTCCTGATTGCGGGAAGGCCTTCAGCTATTCCTACTCCCTGCTGAAACACCAGCGGGTCCACACGGGGGAAAAGCCCTTCAAATGTTCCGAGTGTGGAAAGGCCTTCAGCGATTCCTCCTCCCTGCTGACTCACCGGCGAGTCCATACGGGGGAGAGGCACTTCAGCTGCCCTGAGTGTGGGAAGGCTTTCACCCGCTCCTCCCACCTCCGGAGCCACCAGCGACTTCACGTACCATCGCAGGGGGACTGACAAAGCGACTGCCGAGTGCCGTTATCGACTGGACTATTAACCCAGTTCTGGGATCTGTTGGGTTTGAATACCACCGCGGCAGATGGCGGAATTGGAATACGGTCAGAATCTAACGATGAAACCATTTTCTGTGGGTGGGGGGGAGGGGAGAGAAAACCCCAATCTGATTCACGCCCTTTTTCGGGAAGGGAACTGTCGTTGTTGGAAAGGATTAACTCAGTCGTCCCAGCTGCATCCTTTACCCGGTCTGGCCTACACGTGACTCCAGACCCACAGCAGTCTGTTTCACTCCACACTGCCCCCGTTCCCGGCCCCATGGGTTAAGGCTGTACCAAGGATCCAATTACAAAGGGACAACTATGTGCTGACCGATAGTAAAGAAAGTGAGGTGGGGTGGGGGCGAGGGAGTGTGTGCGCTTTGACCTTGAGCTGTTTAAAAAGCCGCTACTTTTTCTACATCTTTTTGCTGGGGGGGTGGGGGGGGGTGGTGGGATCTGAAGTTGTAACAAAGTTGGGTCACAATAAAGATTACCTGAATTTACTGCTGGGCTCAGACTCTCATTGAAAGCTTTGAGCTCCAGATGTTTTTTTGTTTTAAAGCTGCTCATTTCTTCCAGCCTCCTGCACTAAGTTTCTAATGTCGTGTATCAGATGGAGCAGTGAATGAGTAGCTAGTATCATTAGAAATTGTAAATTTTTAAGGAGTACAGGTACTGCATCGTTTCATCAACATTGTAAAGGTTACTGGCTGCACTGGGAGGGGTGGGCTGTGTTCACTCGAAACTCTTATCTTTAAAATTGAGAATAGCTAAAATGATATATTCAGAAACATCATTGAAGTGTGAACGCATTTCAGTTTTTTAAAAGAGCTGCTGAAATCTTTCTGAAACTTGCACTGGAATATGTGCAGTTAGGCCACAGCTCAGGACAGGCTGTAAGGGGTGAATGACCTATTCCTCATTTTATGAAATTGGTTTCCAGCTATGTAGACATAGTCATAGAGTTGTACAGCCTGAAACAAACCCTTCAGTCCATACCTTAAATGAATCTGGTGACCCATTTGCCAGCATTTGGCCTATGTTCATCTGTACCCTTCCTATTCGTATCCCCATCCAGATGCCTTTTAAATGTTGTAATTGTACCAGCCTCCACCACTTCTGCTGTTATTCCATACACGCACCACCCTCTGCGTGAAAATGTTGCCCCTCAGGTCCATTTCCCCACTCACCTTCAACCTATGCTCCTTTAGATTAGATTAGATTACTTACAGTGTGGAAGCAGGCCCTTCGACCCAACAAGTCCACACCGACCCGGCGAAGCGCAACCCACCCAGACCCATTCCCCTACATTTACCCCTGCACCTAACACTATGGGCAATTTAGCATGGCCAATTCACCTGACCTGCACATTTTTGGACTGTGGGAGGAAACCGGAGCACCCGGAGGAAACCCACGCAGACACGGGGAGAATGTGCAAACTCCACACAGTCAGTCGCCTGAGGCGGGAATTGAACCCGGGTCTCTGGCGCTGTGAGGCAACAGTGCTAACCACTGTGCCACTGTGCCACCCACCTTGGGGTGGACCTTGGGGAAAGACCTTAGGTATTCACCCTATCCATGCCCCTTACAAATGTCTATAATTTTGAGGAGGAGAAAATGAGGACTGCAGATGCTAGACATCATTTCCCACACCCCCCTAGTTTATCCCAGTCCCATGCCTTCAACTCAGCACTGCCCTTCTGATCTGTCTCTGTCCATCAACTTTTCAATCTCAGCTCCACCCACTTCTCCAACCTATCCATCGCCAAACCGTTACTACCTGATGCCTGGAGGAGGAACGCCTCATATTTTGTCCTTGCGGGCAAGGTCGCAAGGCAGATGTGGATTTCAACAGTTTCCTCACTTCCCCCACTTTATTCCAATCCCAAGCCTTCAATCAGCGCTGCCCCTTCTGACCTGTCCATCATTTTTTCCTATCTATCTGCATCATAACCCCCTCTGACCTATCAGCTTGCCACCCCCCCATCCCATCACTCACTCACACACACACACACACACACACACACACACACACACACACACACACACCCCTTCATCTACCTTTGGCATTCTCAGCTACCTTGTCCCCCAACCCCACCTTCTCCCCATTTATCTCTCAGCACCCCCGGCCCACAAACCTCGTTCCTGATGAAGGGCTTATGCCCAAAACATCAATTCTCCTGCTCCTTCGCTGCTGCCTAACCTGCTATGGTTTTCCAGCACCACACTCTCGGCATAATTTTAAGGTAATTGGAGGAAGGTTTCGGGGAGATGTCGGAGTAGGTTCTCTACTCAGCTAGTGGTGGCCGTGTGAAATGCACTGTCAACAGTGGTAGTAGAGTCAGATACATTAGGGACATTTAATCGACTCTTGGATAGGTACATGAAAGTTAGTACAATAAATGGTATGTAGGTCAGTCTGATCTTAGAGTAGGATAAAGGGCCGGTACTGCATCGAGTGCCGAAGGGCCTGTACTGTGCTATGTACCTAAGTAGAGTCAAAAATGTTGTTTTATCAGCAGTACAGTCAGATCCGAGCAAACAAGGACATGCAGGTCATACTGCACTTAGACAGAGTGAGGCATACAGGGTTACAGCTGCACAGGAGGTGCGCAGAAGCAAGGTCAACATTAGATTTCAAATTGGAGAGCTCCATTCAGCAGTCTAATAATGGTAGGGAAGAAGCTATTCTTGAACCTGTTGGTACATGTGTTCAAGCTTCTGTTTCTTCTGCCTGACAGAAGATGGTGCAGGAGATCATTCCCGGGGTGGGAGGGGTCTTTGAGGTTGGTAGCCTTTCCACGACAACAAGAAGTGTAGATGGATTACATGGGTGGGAGGTTGGCTTCCGTGATGGACTGTGCTGGGCACACCACCTTCTGTAGTTTCTTCCGGTCCTGGGCAGAGCAGTTGCCGTAGCAGGGCACGATGCACCCAGATTCAATGCTTTCTGTGGTGCATCTGTAAATGTTGGTGAGTGTCATTACGGACATGCCAAATTTCTTGATCATCTTGAGGAAGAAAAGGCATTGTTGTGCCTTCTTGACCGTTGCATGGGTAGGTTAAGATATTTAGCCACTCCTTTCTCATTCTTACTAACTCCTTTTACTTGATGCAGTCACAGTCAGTTTCATACCTTGTGCTAATCTCTTTTGAAGGCCTTCTTCAGAAGGATAAAATATTATAAGGGGCAAAGGTAGTGTACATACATAATATGAAATCTTTAAACTTGAATTCATTTTAAAGAGCAGAACGTATTTATGGTTAAAAATAGGTAAACTTAACAGGTTTTATGAAGGTTGAGAGTGGGAAGTATGTGGAGGTGCATGTTAAAACAGGACCGAGTCTGCATGGCTTTGACAACAGGAGGTCATGTCTGACAAATCTATTAGGATTCTTTGAGCAGGTAATGAGAAAGTTAGACAAAGGGAGAGCCAGTGGACGTGAGCGATTTGGATTTCCAGAAGGCCTTTGACAAGGTGCCGTGCAGGAGGCTGCTAAGTAAGATAAAATTCCCTGGTGTAGGAGCAAGGGACTGGCACGGATAGAGGATTGGCTGACTGGCAGAAGGCAGAGAGTTGGCATAAAGGGGTCCATGCTGAGAATGCTTGGACAGGCCAGGAGAATGGTCAGAGAAGGGGCAGATGGAATACAATGTGGTAAAGTCTGAGGTTATGCACTTTGGTGGGAAGACCAGAAACAGAGACTGTTTTCAAAATGGGAAAGGCTTCGGAAATGTGAAACAGAAAGGGATTGGGGAATCCCAGCTCAGGGAGAGGATCGTACCATTCATTTGGGGTGATGTGGAAAGGATCGTACCATTGAGACTTTGGAGAATTGTACCCTGAATGGCCGTGGGGGAGTAAAGGATTATACCATTCAGAGGGGGACGATTGCATCATTCGAAGGTGGAGGGGTGTGGAGGAGGAAAAGGGGAGGGGAGGATTGTACCATTCACATCACGGGGTGTGGATTGTACCATTCACAGGGAGAATTATTTATTTTTATTTTTCAGAATTTCCAGGATACAGGACATATGCCAATTTTCCCCACCAGAAATCGACTGAAACTGGGTGCACTAAAAAAATCCAGCAGGAAGATTCAATAAAAAGGTCTCGTTTCGGTCATAGCAGTTATAGACTTATAGAGTCACACTGCACACAAACAGACACTTCAGTTCAACTCATCCATGCCGACCAGATGTTCCAATCTGGCCCAGTCCCAAGTTCCAGCATTTGCTCCATATTCCTCTAAATCCGAACTATTCATCTAGACACCTTTTAAATGTTGTAATTGTACCCACCTCCACCACTACCTCTGGCTGCTCATTCCATACGCGCTCTACCTTCTGCGTGAAAACGTTGCCCCTTAGTTCCTTTTTAAATCTTTCTCCCTCTCACCTTAAACTTATACCTTCTAGTTTTGGATGACTCTATCTTGGGGGAAAAGACCTTGGCTATTCGCCCTATCCGTGATTTTCATGATTTTATAAACCTCTCAGGTCACCCCTCAGCCGCCTCCACTCCAGGGAGAACAGCCTCAGCCTAGTCAACTTCTCCCTATCGCTCAAATCCTCCAACCCTGGCAACATCCTTGTAAATCTTTTCTGAACCCTTTCAAGTTTCACAACATCCTTCCAAGAGGAAGGATTCCGGAATTGTACACTTATTCCAAAAGGGGCCTTAACATTCTCCTGTACAGCCACACCATAACCTCTCAAATCCTATACTCAATACTCTGACCAATAAAGGAAAGTATACCAAACACCTTCTTCACTATCCTATCTACCTGCAACTCCACTTTCAAGAAACTGTGAACCTGCTCTCCAAGGTCTCTTTGTTCAACAACACTCCCTAGAACCTTCCCATTAAGTGTAGATGTGCTGCTCTGATTTGTTTTTCCAAAATGCAGCACCTCGCATCCATCTAAATTAAACTCCATCTGCCACTCTTCAGCCCATTGGCACATCTGATCAAGATCCCATTGTAATCTGAGGTAACCTTCCTCATTGTTCACTACCCCTCCAACTTTGGTGTCAACAGCAAACCTACTAACTATACATCTATGTTCACATCCAAGTCATTTGCATAAAAAAAAACAGAAAGGAGTGGACCTAGCACCGATCCTTGTGGCACTCCAGTGGTCATAAGCCTCCAGTCTGAAAAACAACTCTCCACCACCACCTTCTACCTTTGAGCCAGTTCTGTATCCAAAGGGCTAGTTCTCTCTGTATTCCATAAGATCTAACCTTGCTAACCAGTCTCCTTTGGGGAATCTTGTCAAACACCTTACTGAAGTCCATATAGATCATGTCCATTGCTCTGCCCTCATCAATCTTCTTTGTTACTTCTTCAAAGCACTCAATCAAGTTTGGGAGACATGATTTCCCATGCTGAAAATGTGTTGCTGGAAAAGCGCAGCAGGTCAGGCAGCATCCAAGGAACAGGAGAATCGACGTTTCAGGCATAAGCCCTTCTTCAGGATTTCCCAAGCACAAAGCCATACCGACTATCCCTAATCAGTCCTTGCCTTTCCAAATATGTGTAAATCCTGTCTCTCAGGTTTCACTCCAACAACCTGCCCACCACTGATGTCAGGTTCCCTGGCTTTTCCTTATCACCTTTCTTAAACAGTGGTACCATGTTAACCAACCTCCAGTTTTCCGGCACCTCTCCTGTGACTATCAATGATACAAATATTTCAGCAAGGGGCCCCACAATCACTTCCCGTAGCCTCCCACAGAGTTCTCGGGTACACCTGACCAGGTCCTGGAGATTTATCCACCTTCGTGTTTCAAGACATCCAGCACCACCACCTCTGTAATATGGACATTTTTAAAGATGTTATAATCTATTTCCCTACATTCTATATTTTTCATGTCCTTCTCCAGAGTAAACATTGATGTAAAATACTTATTTAGTATCTCCCCCATCTCCTGTAGTTCCACACATTGGCTGCCTTGCTCATCTTTGATGTGCCCCATTCTCTCCCTAGTGACCCTTTTGTCCTTAATGTATTTGAAAAAACCCTTTGGATTCTCCTTAACCCTATTTTCCAAAGTTATCTCATGTCCAGTTTTTGCCCTCCTGGTTTCCCTTTTAAGTATACTCCTACGACCTTTATACTCTAAGGATTCACTCAAACTATCCTGTCTATACCTGACAAATACTTCCTTCTTTTTCTTTACCAAACAATCAATTTCTCCAGTCATCCAACATTCCCTACACCTTCCAGACATTCCTTTCACCCTAACAGGAATGTACTGTCTCTGGACTCTCGTTATCTCATTTCTGAAAGCTTCCCATTTTCCAGCCGTCTCTTTACCTGAAAACATCTGCCCCCAAACAGCTTTTGAAAGCTCTTGCCTATTACTGTCAAAATGAGACATTCTCCAATTTAGTATTTCAACTTTTAGATCGGGTCTATCCTTTTCCATCACTATTTTAAAATTAATAGAACTATGGTTGCTGGCCCCAAAGTGCACCCCCACTGACACCTCAGTCAGCTGTCCTGCCTTATTTCCCAACAGTAGGTCAAGTTTTGCACCTTCTCCATAGGTATGTCCACATCCTAAATCAGAAATCTTTCTTGAACACGCTCAACAAATTCCTCTCCATCTAAACCCCTAAACCTATGGCAGTCCTGGTCTATGGTTGGAAAGTTAAATCCCCGACCATAACCATATAAGGGGAAATGAGTTTAAAACTGGGCACAATCCTCCAGGTGCAGTTTCAGCAATGCTATGTTTGGTTGCAGCAACACTTCCTTCCTTTTATGTTCTATTCCTTTAGCGATAAAAGCGAATGCTGCATTCACTTTCTTACTTATCTACTGTACCTGCATGCTGGTTTTCTGTGACTCATTAATGAGGATACCCAGATCCCTCTGCACCAGGTCACCCCAAACCCTCTCTTAGATAATAGGTTGCTTTACTGGGTTTTGTTTTGACCAAAATGCATGACCTCACACTTATCCACCTTAAACTCCATCTGCCACATTTTGGCCCACTCTCCTAACCTATCCAGATCCATTTGTAAGGTTCATATATCCTCATTGCAATCTACCATCACGCCTATTTATGTGTCATCCACAAATTTGGCAAATGAGCCTTTTATACATATATCCAAGTCACGAATGTAGATTGTAAATAGCTGGGGTCCAAGGACCCAACCCTGTGGCATCTGACTAGTTACATCTTGCCATCCAGAAAAAAGAACCTTTAATTTGGACTGTCTGTCCTCTGCCCATCAGCCAGCCACCTATCCAAGCTGATAAATCAGCCCATATCGCATATGATCTAACCTTGTGAATTAACGCTTTGAGTGGCACTTTAGCAAATGCCTTCTGAAAAGCCAGATATATTACATCTACAGGATCCCTATTATCCACTTGTTACATGTATGAAGAATTTAGTCAAATCTGATTTGCCCATCATAAAACCATGCTGACTCTGATGGATAGAGTTTTGACTTTTCAAATGTCCTCATATTGCTTCCTTGATAATTGACTCTAACACCTTCCCAACAACAGATGTGAAAATAACTGGTCTTCAATTTCCCACATATTGCCTGCCTCCCTTTCTGAATACAGGCATTACATTAGCATTTTTCGAATCCACTGGAACCATAAGATCCTAAGATATAGGAGCAGAAACCAAGCCATTCAATCATGGCTGAAACGTTTCTCAACTCCATTCTCCCGCTTTCTCCCCATAACCTTTGATCATGACAATCAAGAACCGACCTATATCTCTATTAAATAAACTCAATGAATCTTTCTCATGTCCAGGGAATTTTGGAATATTGTAACTAATGAATCCACAATCTCCACTGGCACTTCCTTTAGTACCCTAGGAAATAGGCCATCAGGCCCAGAGGATTTGTTTGCCCTCAATCCTAACAGTGTACCTATCAACGTTGATTGTTTAAGTTCTACCTTTTCTATAGCCTTTGACTTGCTAGTTCCAATACGAATGGTACTGCTGTCCTCCAACGTGAAAACTGAGGAAAGGTATTGATTTAGCAGCTCTGTCATTTCAGTGTTCCCTTTATTAACTCACCTATTTCACCTTCCAAGGAACCAACATTTACTTTAGCGACTCTGTTCCCTTTGGCAGACCAACAGAAGCGTTTGATATTTTATGCTAGACTTCTTTCATAATTTACCTTACCTATTTCTATTCATTTTTGAAAATCCCTTTGTTTGTGTCTGGAAGTTTCCCGATGTTTCAGCTTTCCAAAGGTCTGGAGTAACATTCCTGAACAGGCTGGGGGCGGGGAAAACCAACCCCCATTGTCCCCTATTGGTTGGAGGGCTCCCCAGCCACGCCCCCTCAGTTGGTGACGCCATTGTGAGGACCACGCCCCCTGTGTGGCGCATGTGCAGTGTAGGTCCCGCGGCCGGACAAAGACAGTGTTACTGAGTGCGGGAGAGGAATGGCGCCGGCGGCTGAAGGAACAAGAACAGGAGCCGCTGGAAAAGCTGAGCAGGTCCGGCAGCTCGTGTCGGGAGGAATGTGAGGAGGTGTTTCGGGTCCGGTGATCCTCCTTCAGAACAGGACCAGGTTTCAGGAACATCCCGGGGAGGTCGCCAGGCCCGAGCGCCAAGACCTGGCTCCTGCCCCCGGGGAGAGGAGACAGTGAGACAGGGTAGGATTGGGAACCGCGGGAGGAGGGAGACTGGGGAGTTTATAAACTCCTAGGGGGAGGCCTCAGGCCTCCAATAGAAGCCCCACAGGCCCAGTGTTTACTTCACCGGCGAAGAAGCTCTCGGGTTGCCCGGGCAACCGGCCGCCAGCTTTGTGAGGGTCAGGCGCCTGTTGTCTTGGGACGGGGTTGTTGGATTGTTGTATAATATTGATCTCCTCTGTACTTTTAATCTTAAATATTTTTAAAATGTACACTGGCTTCAATTTATGAATTCTAAGTACAGAAGCAAAATATAAACATCTCCTTACATGTATCCCAACATGTGCATAGGAGCCAAGACTGCCTCAAGATTTACTGAGGTGCTGAATCAATAGCTCTTTCCCTTTTGATTGACGAAGGTGGTGCCCAGCAGACTCCTGCACACAGCCTGTTCTGTCAGCCTTTATGGGAGAGATAGGATAGCAAAACCGAGACACCCATGTGGCCAAGTAATTTGAAGTCACACTTTGCTGCTTTAGTCTCCTCAAATGCATGCCATTCAGCATAATGTTGAGGCTACAGGGGTACCAAACTCCCTAGGACAGCCAGGATGGATAACAAATAGGAGAGCTGAAGTGTTATCCCCTTCAAGCCAGTAACTTCTTCAAAAATCACCAAGTTAGGTAAATGCAATGTCCCCGTCAGAAATCCCATGCTGACTCTTCCTGATCAATCCACCTCTCTCCATGTAACTACTAATTTTGACCAGAATATCTATTATTGCTTTTCCACCAAATTTAAACTGGCTGCTCTGTAAGTACTGAGATTATCTTTACAACCTTTCTTAAACAAGGCTGCAATGTTGGCAGTTTTCCATTCTTTTGGCACCTCCTCCAAGTCCACGGAAGACTGATGGCAAGTGGTCCCACAATTTCTGTCGTCCCTTCCTTCAAGATTCTTGGATATATTTCATCAAGTCCCAGTGCCTTGTCAACCTTTGTGCCAACAGCTTATCAAAGACTTATTTCATATTAATTTTGAACTCATACAGTGACAAGGTCACCTTGTTGGTTGCCTCGTAAGATCCTGATTCGGCATATTCAGGAGAATTAGTTAGAGTGGAGTGAGAACAGAGGGGGAGAGAGAGTGGGATGGTGCTTTTAATTTTGCGGAATAAGAAAAGAATATTCCGCAGAAAGTAGAATTGCTTGTTCTGAATTTCTGCCCTGGACTGATGGTAATTACTTTTGTAATCTCTTTTTACACAGTATTTGAAGATCTGAAGACAGAAGTTTCAAAATAAACAAATGAAGGCCTGAAACATTGACTCTCCTGCTGCTTGGATGTTGCCTGACCTGCCATGCTTTTCCAGCGCCACACATTTTGACTCTGACTCTCCAGCATCTGCAGTCCTCACTTTGACGTCAATGTCTCTGACAGTCACTCAGTCCATCAGGAGTGCAACAATTTTCCACTATGATTCTGTGAGAAGGCGCAAAGCTTTTTGGTTCCTGTTTCAGTACTTTTCAGCATCAGTGGGACTGGATGAGAGACCATACTGTTGCTGCGCACTGAGTGTGGAGTGTGTAACAGCTATACGGCCTGGAAGGAGGAATTTATCGGAGGGAGTGGCTGGACACGAGTTTGTGTGCAGCCAAAGCTTCGGCCATGGAGAAACCTGAAGAATCCCGCCCTGTGGAGAAACCGTGGAAGTGTGGCAACTGTGAGAAAGGCTTCCGTTTCCCATCTGCCCTGGACACTCATCGGCGCAGTCACAGTAGGGAGAGGCCGTTCTCCTGCCCCGAGTGTGGGAAGGCCTTCAGCAATTCATCCAACCTGCTGAGGCACCAGCGGGTGCACACAGGGGTGAGGCCCTTCAGCTGCCCTCATTGCGGGAAGAGATTTACCCACGCCTCCATTTTGCTGACTCGCCGTCGGATCCACATGGGGAAGAGGCCGTTCTCCTGCCCCAAGTGTTGGAAGACCTTTGGCGATTCCTCTGCCCTGCTAACCCACCAACGGATCCACATGGGAGGGAAGGCCCTACAGCTGCCCCGAGTGCGGGAAGGCCTTCAGTAAATCCTATGACCTGCTGAGTCACCGGTGGGTCCACACAGGGGAGAGGCCATTCTCCTGCCTCGAGTGCGGGAAGGCCTTCAGCAATTCCTCTGCCAGGCTGCGGCACCAGCGGGTCCTCACAGGAAAGAGGCCGTTCCCCTGTACTGTGTGTGGGAAGGCTTTCAGCAATTCCACCAACCTGCTGACCCACCAGCGGGTCCACACAGGCGAGAAGCCCTTCACCTGCTCTCAGTGTGGGAAGGGTTTCACCCGCTCCTTCAACCTGCGGAGCCACCAGCGAGTTAACGTGCCATCACAGGGGGATTGAAGGAGCGACGGGTTGGTGGTAGTGGTGTTGGGTGGGACAGTGTGTGTGCTTTGACCTTGAGCTGTTTTGAAAAAAGAGCTACTTTTTCTACATCTTTTTGCTGGGGTGATCTGAAGCTGTAACAAAGTTGGGTCGCAATAAGGTTAGGCAGCATCTAGGGAACAGGAGACTCGACGTTTCGAGCATTAGCCCTTCTTCGGGCTAATGCCCGAAACGTCGATTCTCCTGTTCCCTAGATGCTGCCTGACCTGCTGCGCTTTTCCAGCAACACATTTCCATCTCTGATCTCCAGCATCTGCAGACCTCACTTTCTCCTCGCAATAAGGTTACCTGAACTTAACACCGGGCTCAGGCTCTCATTGAAAGCTGTGAGCTCCAAATGGTTATTGTTTTAAAGCTACTCATTTCTTTCAGTCTCCTGCACCAGGTTGCCAACGTCGTGTATCAAATGGAGCAGTGAATGACTAGCTAGTATCGTTAGAACTTGTAAATTTTTCAGGGGTGCAGGTACTGCTTTGTTTCATCAGCATTGTAAAGCTTACTGGCAGCACTGGGAGGTACCTAGTTCTTTGAAAGTTGCATCACTGGTAGACAGCACCATTGCCTTCATTGTTCACGCTGTTGAGTTTAGGAGTTGGGATATGATGTTGAGGTTGTGCAGAATGTTGGCGAGGCCACTTTTAGAGTACTGAGTACAGTTCTAGTGGCCGTGTAATAGGAAGAACTCTATTAGGGTTCGGTAAAGATTTACAAGGATGTTACCAAGACTGGGAAGTTTGAGGTATAAGGAGAGGCTGGAGCACAGGAGATTGAGGGGTGACCTCGTTGAGATTTATAAAGTCATGAGGAGTGCAGGTAAGGAAAATTGCAAAGGGCTGTTCCTTAGCTTCAGGGAGCTCAAAACTAGGGGGCATTTTATTTTTTAAGTGAAAGGAGAGAGATTTAAAAGGTAACCTGAGGGGCAACGTTTTGACAGAGTGGTTTGCATGTGGAATGAACTTGCTGAGGATGTGGTGGATGCAGGCACAGTTACAACATTTAAATGACATTTGGATGGGTACATGAATAGAAAGGTTTAGAGGGATATGGGCCAAATGCAGGCAAGTGTGCCTAGTTTAGTTTGGGAATCCTAGTCGGCATGGACGGGTTGACCGAAGGGTCTGTTTTGTGCCGTACACCTCTATGAACCAGAAGCGATCTTATTGAAACTAGTAGAATTCTGAAAGGGGCTTGACAGGACAGTTGCAGATAAAATGTTCCTTTGTGGGGGGAGTCATTGAATCCTGACAATGTGGAAGCAGGCTATTTGGCCTATCTATTCCACTCTGGCCCTCCAAAGAGCATCCCACCCAAACCCACCCCGTTACTCCGTATTTCCCATGGCTAATCCATCGTAACTTGCACATCCCTGGCAATGGGACTCTGTGTGACACCCTCTCCAGCTATGTCGAGGGCATCTTGAAACCCATTGTACAGGGAAACCCCCAGCCTCTGTCACAACACTACAGATTTCTTAGAGAAATCCAGCACCCATGGACTAGTCGAACCAGGAACATTCCTCGTCACAATGGATGTTTCAGCACTCTACACCAGCATCCCCCACAATGATGGCATCGCGGCAACAGCCTCATTACTCAACACCAATAACTGCCAATCTCCAAACACCATCCTACAACTGATCCGCTTTATCCTGTATCACAACATCTTCACCTTTGACAACCAGTTCTTCATCCAGACACATGGAACAGCCATGGGGATCAAACTTGCACTGCCATATACCAACATTTTCATGCACAAGTTCGAACAAGACTTCTTCTCTACGCAGGACCTCAGGAAGGTATTCAGCCTGGAGTCCGGTTACTCGTGGTGTGCCAAGAGGATCTGTTTTGGGACCACTGCTGTTTGTCATTTTTATAAATGACCTAGACGCAGGCATAGGTGGATGGATTAGTAAATTTGCAGACGACACTAAAGTTGGTGAAGTAGTAGATAGTGTGGAAGAATGTTACAGGTTGCAGGGAGACTTGGATAAACTGCTGAATTGGGCTGAGAGGTGGCAAATGGAGTTCAATGCAGCTGAATGTGAGGTGATGCACTTTGGGAAGAATAACAGGAAGGTAGAGTCCTGGTTCGATGGAAAGATTCTTGGTAGTGTGGATGTGCAGAGGGATCTTGGAGTCCATGTCAATAGATCCCTGAAAGTTGCCACCCAGATGAATAGTGCTGTTAAGAAGGCATACGGTGTGTTAGGTTTCATTTGTAGAGGGATTGAGTTCCGGAACTGCAATATCATGCTGCAACTATATAAAATACTGGTGCCGCCACACGTGGAATATTGTGTACAGTTCTGGTCCCCATATTTCAGGAAGGATGTGGAAGCATTGGAAAAGGTGCAGAAGAGATTTCCCAGGGTGTTGCCTGGTCTGGAGGGAAGGTCTTGTGAGGAAAGGCTGAGAGACCTGAACCTGTTCCCATTGGCAAGAGGGGATTTGATAGTGACATACAAGATGATCAGTGGATTAGATGGGGTAGACAGTGAAAGTCTTTTTCCGAGGATGATGACGTCAGCATGTACGAGGGGCGTTAGATTTAAGACAGATGTCAGAGGCAGGTTCTTTATGCAGAGAGTGGTAAGGATGTGGAATGCCTTACCTGCTAATGTAGTCAACTCAGCCACATTAGGGAGATTTAAACAATCCTTAGATAAGCACATGGATAAATTTAGGATAGTGTAGGGGGACGAGCTGAGAATAGTTCACAGGCCGGTGTAACATTGAGGGCTGAAGGGCCTGTTCTGCTCTGTATTGTTCTATGTTCTAACTAACATTATACACCAGGTACATTGACGATATTTTCTTCCTCTGGACCCATGGAGAGGAGTCACTGAAAAAGTTACACAGTGATATCAACAAGTTTTATCCCACCAAACTCATCATGGACTACTCTGTACTATCTGTCTCATTCTTGGACACATGCATCAAGGATGTGCAGCATCTCACTCTACCGCAAAGTCATGGATAACCTCATAAGCTACACTTCTCCAGCTTCCACCCAAAACATATTAAAACAGCCATCCCCACTGACCAAGCCCTATGCATACACAGGATCTGTTCCGATGAGGAGGAACGTGGTGGGCACTTGGAAATACTCAGGGATGCCCTCATAAGAACAGAGTACGATGCTGAATTCATCGACTGCCAATTCCAACATGCCGTGGTGAACCATGGAAAATGCAGGGTTATAGTTTCATAGTAATAGAAGCAGGAGTAGGCCATTTGGCCCATCCAGTCTGCTCCGCCATTCATTAAGATCATGGCTGATCTGTTCATTGTCTCAGCTCCTCCCCCTTCATTGTCCCAACTACCATGCAAAACCCATCCGACTGTGTCTTCAATATATTTAATGAAGCTGCGTCTACTGCTTACTTGAGCAGAGAATTCCATAGATTCACTATTCTCTGGGAATATTATTTCCTCCTCATCTCTGTCCTAAATCTACTTCCCCTAATCTTGAGGCCTGGTCCCATCCACCAGCAGAAATGAGTGGATAGGGTAGGGCTGCACCCCCACATACAATGAATTCCCACTTTCCACCTAAATCCCGGATGTACTCACTTAGTTGCTGTATCACAAACGAAAGAGTTTACTGGAACTTCTACTCCCAGTAAGGGTAAAGCCTCTTTGAAAACTGCTCTGAAAGTCCATTCTTCATAACCACACCTCTGCTTTCACCGAAGATGATTAGAGTCATACAGCATGGAAACAGACCCTTCAGTTCAACCCGTCCGTACCGGCCAGATATCCTAAATTAGTCTCCTAGCATTTGGACCACATCCCTCTAAACCCTTCCTAGGCTAGATGCATTTTAAATGTTGTAATTGTACCAGCCTCCTCCATTTCTTCTGGTAGTTTGTTCCATACATGTACCACCTTCTGCGTGAAAAAGTTGCCCCTCAGCTTCCTTTCCCCACTCACCTTAAACCCATGCAGCTCTTGTTCTGGACTCCCTTACCCTGTGAAAACAAAAGCTAGGCTATTCACCCTATCCATGCCCTTTATAAACTTCTAAGGTCATTTCAGCCTCCAACGCTCCAGGGAAAACACCCCTGGCCTTTTCAGCCTCTCCCTCGAGCTCAAACTCACTAACTCTGGCAATAGCCGTGCAAATCTTTTCGGAATCCTTTCAAAGTGTTACAAAATCTTTCCTATAGTAGAGAGACCAGAACTGAATGCAGTATTCCAAAAGTGACCTCCTGTACTGCCTCAACATGACCTCCCAAATCCTATACTCAATCCATTGACCAATAAAGGAAAGCACACCAAATGCTTTTTCCACTACCATCTCGACTTGTGACTCCACTTTCAAGGAACTGTGAACCGACATTTCCTGGACTCTTGGTTCAGGAACACTCCCCGGGACCTGACCATTAAGTGTATAAGTCCTGCCCCAATTTGCCTTTCCAAAATGCAACACCTCACATTTCTCTAAATTAAACTTCATCCGTCACTCCTCGGCCCATTGACCCATCCAATCAATTCTAATTATAGCGAACTCTCTTTCCTCTCTCATTCCTGAGAAGCTGAAACCTCCATACCACACACTCCCCCTCCATTTTCACTTCACCGAACCTCATCCCTGCTGTACCTCATCCTGAAGGGTCTGGATCATGCTGATGAACAGGCCCCCACTCAGGAGAGATCTAATTGAAACATGCAGAATACTGAAGACCGTGGTCAGAGTGGACATTGGGAAGATGTTTCCATTGGGGGGAGAGACTAGCACCCGATGGCACAGCCTTAGTGGGAAAACCATTCAGAATGGAGATAAGGAGAAATTTCTTCAGCCAGAGTGGTGAATCTATTGAATTCACTGCCACAGCAGGCTGTGGAAGCCAGGTCGATTATATTTAAGTTGAGATAGATAGGTTCTTGAGTAACAAGGGGATTGACAGTTACAGGGAGAAAGCAGGAGAATGGGGTTGAGAAACTTATCAATCGTGCTTGAATGGGGGACAGACCCAATGGACTGATAGGCCAAATTTATGCTCCTCTGTCTTATGGTGTCTTGCTGCCCTGGACACGGAGGGTGAGAATTGGGAGCAGAAATTTGGCCATTTGGTCTTACGAGCCTGCACCAGCATTGAACACATCACTCTCTCTCCCCCTCTGTTCTCACTCCGCTCTAATTCTCCTGAAGGTGTGGATTCAGGATCTTACAGGAGCAGAACAGCAAAAACGTCAAGTCTGACATCTCACTGAATTTTGGATAGCTTCACCTGAAAGTTAATATTTTTCACAACATTGGGATACTGCTGAGAGTGAGCAAGTCTGATTTTGGGAAGTAAAAGAAATGTCAATTCAGGGTGAACCTGCCATGTAGCTTCTTGAGGAACAACCAGACATGAAATGGTTAACATCCCCAGGAAGCTGGGAGCAAATTGAGACATCAAGGCATTAACACAGACACACTTCAGTCAAACACTTCAGCTCCCAGTAAGGGCAAAACATCCTTGAAAGCTGCTCTGAAAGTCGAGTCTTCACAATCACACTTTTGCTTTCACCGAAGACAATTAGAGTCATACAGCACGAAAATAGACCCTTCAGCTCAATTCGTTCGTGCCGAGCAGATATCCTAAATTAATCTAGTCTCATTTGCCTGCATGTGGCCCATATCCCTCTAAACTCTTCTTATTCATATACCTATCCAGATGTCTTTTAAACGTCATTGTACCAACCTCCACCACTTCCTCTCGCAGCTCATTCCATGCATGTCCCTCAGGTCCCTTCAAAATCATTCCCAACTCATCTCAAACATATGCCCTCTAGCTTTGGACTCCCACACGCTGGGGAAAAGACCTTGGGTATTCACCCAATCCATGCCCTTTATGAATATCTATTGGGTTACCCCTCAACCTCTGATGATCCATCAGGTCACGCTTCAGCCTCTCATGCTCCAGGGAAACCATCCCTGTGGCTCAAATCCTCCAACTCTGGCAACAGCCTTGTAAATCATTTCCAACTCTTTTCAAAGTTTCACAACATCTTTCCTATAAGCAGGGAGACCAGAACTGAATGCAGTATTCCAAAAGCGACCTAACCAATGTCCTGTACAGCTGCACCATGACTTCCCAACTCCTATACTCAATGCTTTAACCAATAAAGGAAAGCACACCAAACACTTTCTTCACTATCGTATCTTCCTGAGGCTCTGCTTTCAAGGAACTATGAACCTGCACTCCAAGGTCTCTTTGTTCAGCAACACTCCCCTTAACTATACCAGTCCTGTCTGGATTGCTTGACCAAAATTCTCTCAATTAAACCCGACCTCCCACTCCTCGGCACATCAGCCCATCTGATCAATTCTATTTTATATCAGACTTTTTTTCCTCACTCATTCCCAAACAGCTGAAAATCTCCATCTCACACACTCCCTCCATTCTCACTTTGCTGAACCTAATCCTGCTGTACATCATCCTGAAGGGTCTGGTTCGTGCTGTTTAACAGGCCCACACTTGTGGGGGATCTATTTGAAACATACAGAATACTGAGCGGCCTGGACAGAATGCATATTGGGAAGATGTTTCCATTGGGAGGAGAGACTAGGCCCCGAGGGCACAGCCTTAGAGTAAAGGGAAGACCTTTCGAACGGATCGAAGGAGGAACCTCTTCAGTCAGACAGCGGCGAATCTATGGAATTCATTGCCACAGAAGGCTGTGGAGGACAAGTCACTGAAGATATTTAAGAGTGAGATAGATCGGTTCTTGATTATCAAGGGGATTGAGCGTTACAGGGAGAAAGTGGAAGAATGGGGTTGCGAAACTCATCAGCCATGATGAAATGGTGGAGCAGAGCTGATGGGCAGAATGGCATAATTTCTGCTCCTATGTCTTGTGGTCTGTTGGTGCCCTGGACACAGAGGGTGTGAATTAGGAGCAGGAGTAGGCCATTTGGTCTTTCAAGCCTGAACCAGCATTGAACAGATCACAGCTGGATATGAATCTATGTCCATCTAGGTGAATAGGCTGAGGCGTTTTCACTGGAAGAAAGTGAGGGCTGCAGATGCTGGAAATCGTCTGGCACGCGGCAGGCACGTTCGAGCCGAATGTCAAAGACCTCCACTGCTGTCGTGTAATATGCTGTTTCGCAGACGTATGGAGGCTGTGTAAATATAAACTTATTTCTAAATTCCCACATTCTGTTGGTCGAACTGTGATTTCACACTGAATCACAACATGTGTCACAGCGCAGACGGAGGCCATGCGGCCCACCTACGCTCTGCTGGTTCTGCACTTTAGTAAACGTGTGTCTCTATTCGTTTCATTCTCTCGCCTTCTCAGCGTAAATCTGCACATCTGAACGTGACCACCGAATTCCCTTTTGTGTCTATTGAATCTTCCTCTTTGTCAATGTCAGACATGGACTTACTGAACCTAACCATTCCCTGTAACGAAAACGTTCTTCCTAATGTCACTTTTACTTCTTTTCCTCGTGACTTTAAAATTCTGCCGAATCGTTGTGGATCCTTTCAGGTGTGGGAGCATTTTCACAATATTATTTCCTGTTTCTAGGTCCCTCATGACTTGGAAAAGTTCGGTTCTCCGAGGAGAGCTGTCCTAATTTTCCAAACTAACCTGATTGATGACATTCCTCAAACACCGCACCACTCAGGTCAACCTGTTGAACACTATCTCCAGCCATTTCACTTCCCTGTTTTCTGCATCATTCGTACTCCAGACAGCCCAACCTCGTTTCACGAAGGATGTTTTTTGAGAAACTTAATCAGGCAATTTTGCACAAGTCAAGTTAAAAAACGTGGGCTCGTCCAGGATTTGAACCCGGGATCTCTCGCAACTGTAAAGGACCCGAAGCGAGAATCATACGCCGAGACCAACGAGCCAGAGAGCTGGCAGGCTGCTGGCGCCCCACCCCGCTTGCGCGACCTGAGACTTGCTCAGTGTGAAATACATTTGAGATTGCTCTGAGAATTGCAAGCGGCAAAGAGTTTCCCGAACAGCTGCTTCTCATTCAGTCTCTCTGCTGCTGTTTGCCCCGTCCCCAGGAACCGGGCTCTCTCCACTGGCAGATTATTCAACCATTTTGTTTCGAAATGTTTCTCTGACACCCGAGTGGCCAGTGACAAGCATTGCCCTCCTCAACATAGGATCCAGAGAACAGGAGAAGACCACGCAAACCTCCACGAGTGTATCAACTCGACTGTGCACATTGGGCCAGTATATCACTGGGAAATATTTATGTCCAAGTTTTTTTCGGCAGCAGATGAGAAGGCGAGGTGCAGAACAGAGCGCTGTTATACCGGAAAGCTGCTAAAGACGACATTGAATGAATAGGAGAGAATGCTTTCTCAGCTGGGTTATGGTCCCAACACGCACCCGTTGTGCCAGGGGTTCCACCTCGGTTCCACTCTTCCTTCACTCGCAACACCCCACACCCACCTCCCATAGTGCCAAGGCACTTTCCCCTGCAACCGCCGAATGTGTAACACCTGCCCATTTACCTGCTCCCTCCTGAATATCCAAGGGCTCAAACATACCTGCCAGGTGAAGCAGCACTTTGGCCACAACCTAGTCCACTGCATTCGCTGCTCACAGTGTCATTTCCCCAATGTAGCATGAAGCATAAACTGGGTGACTGCTTCGCAGAACATCTCGGTTCTGCCCGCAGGAAAAAGGCCCTGACCTTGCGGTTGCCTGCCACTTTAACACATCACCCTGTGCCCTGGCCAACATCTCTGTCTCAGGCTTGCAGCAGTGTTCTCGCTCCAGCTGAAAGAACATTCAGCCCATCGAGTCCACGGCGACTGTCTGTCACTTGCCTCTCCCTGAGGTTATTCACAATCGGTGGTTTCCGTCCTAATCGTGGGGGAATGTGTCTGAGTCGTAATGCGATTCCTGACATGCTGACCAAGTTATCATTCACTTCCGAACCGGCATGGAGAATTACTGCAGGAAATGGACAAAAACGTAAGGTACGTGTTTCAACTTTATCAGCTCATTGACATCTCAGAAAAGTGGTTTTACAATTCACTTCAGAGGAACTCGACGGAGAACAGGAGAAGACCACTCAGACCTCCTGAAGCGAGTCACTTCGCCTTCGTGAATTTGGCGAGTCTATCAGCATGATACATATCACTCAGACACTCGAAGTTTTCGGGAGCAGATGCTAAGGCAAGATATAGTACAGAGGCTCACGACACAGGAAAGCTGCTCAAGGAGAGTTTGAGCAATAACAATAGAGGATGGTCTCGAGCTATGGGCCTCTGGGTTGTGGGGCCCGCACGCTATCGTTGCGTCACTCTGTGTTTCGCATGCCAAGCGTTTTCTCAGAACCCTTCAGCTTTTCGACAGGCATCTGGCATGCACGTTCCAGACACATATCAAAGATCTCCACTGCTGTTATGTAATATACTGCTGCGCAGAGGTGTGGAGGCTGTGTTAATATGAACCTTCTGTTGGTCGAACATGACCACCGAATTCAATTTTGTGTCCATTGAATCTGCCTCTTTGTCACTGTCAGACAGGGATTTACTGACCCTAACCATTCCTTGTACGAAAACGTTCTTCCGAATGTCGCTTTTACTTCTTTTCCTCATGAATTTAAAACGCTGCCGAATCGTTCTCGATCCTTTCAGGCGTGGGAACTCTTTCACTACATTATTTCCAATTTCTCGTCCCCTCATGACTTGGAAAACTTGCCACGCCGGATTTCAAACTTCTGTTCTCCGAGGAGAGCTGTCCCAATTTTCCAAACTACCTTCATGGCTGACCTTCCTCAAACACGGGACCACTCACGTCAACCTGTTCAACGCTATCTCCAATCATTTCACTTCCCCGCTTCCTGCCCCATTCGTACTCCAGGGAGCCCAGCCTCGTTTAACGAAGGTGCTTTTTGAGAAGTTTAATCCGGCATGTTTGCACAAGTCAAGAAAGCCAGGATCTCTCGCAAGTCTGCCCGTTAGAAGACCCAATGCGAGAATCATACCCCTAGACCAACGAGCCACAGGCCGCTGGCTCCAGCACCTCCTGAACCAGCTGAGACTTGCTCAGTGTGAAATACATTCGCCATTGTTCTTAGAATTGCAAGCAGCAAAAGAGTTTCCAGAACAGTGCTTCTCATTCTGTCTCCCTGCTCATTTTGTTCATTTTCAAATGAACAAATCCAGCAGGTCTAGTCCATCTGTGGAGAGAAAGGAGAGATAATGTTTTGAGTCCAACGATCCGTCTTCGGAACTGATGGAATGAGTGGGCGGGTAAAGACCGTGGAAGAAGGTGGACAGGTTCTAAAATGATTGAACTCGGCGTTGGGTCCTGAAGGCAACGCGGTCTCTCAGGAGAAAATGAGGTTCCGCTCTTACAGCTTGCGCTGTGCCTTGTGGGAGCACTGCAGCAAATCAGAGACTGAAATGGTGTCATGGGAACACAGTGGGAGGTTGAAGTGACAGGAAACTGGAAACTGACGGTTTATGGGAGAAAGGACACAGAACGGGGGATGTTCTACAAAAGTGTACAGAAAAGCCACACCCCCAGACCAGACCCTGAACTACAACCATCAAAACACAGACAAGAGAAGCTGCATTAGGACGCTGTTCAAAAGGGCTACAACACACTGCAGCACTGCCGACCTGTGAAAGGAAGAAGAACACGTCTACAGAGGCTTCACCAGGAACGGATATGCCCGCAACTTCATCCACAAGGGCCGAGCAGACAAACAACGGGACAAGGATCTGCCAGACCCAACACACTCACCACTTTACCTTATATAATAAACCTCACAGAACTTACAGCCAGACATCTCCGACCACTCGGATTCATGACAGCCCATAAACTGACAGCCACGCTCAGACAACAACTCACCAGAACAAAAGACTCAACTATATCATGTGGAAAACAAATATAGTTTACAAGATTCCATGCAAAGGCTGCACGAAAACTAAACAGTACAGGACAAACAGGCAATCTGTCACCATGAACAACATCTACCCATTAAACACTGTCTCTGGTACCCACACAAACACAGATGATAAGGACGATAAAATCGACTGAGACAGCACAACGGTCATAGTACATCTAAACAGAGGTCAGCCAGAGAAATTCAACAAACACGGCACTCATCCAGGGACTCCACCAATAAATACATTGACACATGCCAATCACTGCAACGAACAACCAGAACCGTCAAACAAAAGCAGCAGAAACAGAACCAAATACATTCCAGAAGACACAGTACAGCACGCTTCACAGGAGGCTCCAACGCACTGAAGGTGTCACCTAGACAGAGGATGTAACGCCTGCAAATCAACTTCCCAACTCGGCGAGCTACGACAATCGGCAGCCGAGCTACAAAGCTTTCCGCAAATCTTGAACGGAAGTGTAATTCCGATCAAAATTTGAGAGCATCCTGTTTATGTCATTCAGTTCCTGCAAGCAAAAACTTTGTTGTGGTTCTGTTCGCCGAGCTGGGAATTTGTGTTGCAGACGTTTCGTCCCCTGTCTAGGTGACATCCTTAGTGCTTGGGAGCCTCCTGTGAAGCGCTTCTGTGATCTTTCCTCCGGCATTTATAGTGGTTTGTACCTGCCGCTTCCGGTTGTCAGTTCCAGCTGCCCGCTGCAGTGGCCGGTATATTGGGTCCAGGTCGATGTGCTTGTTGATAGAATCTGTGGATGAGTGCCACGCCTCTAGGAATTCCATGGCTTTTCTCTGTTTTGGCTTGTCCTGTAATAGTAGTGTTGTCCCAGTCAAACTCATGTTGCTTGTCATCTGAGAGAGACCCGGGTTCAAATCGCCGTTTCGGACGTGAATGACAAGACGATCCGCATGTCAGAAACCGCATCCCGGGAACAGAATGACAAGCAGATGTTCTGGAAATTTTTTACTGCTTGCAATTCTTGGAGCAAAGTGGAATGTATTTCACACTGAGCAAGTTTCAGCAGGCTCAGAATCTCCAGTGTACATTGCTCTCTTTCCCGCCAGCTCAAAGAGAGAACAATAGGAGGGATAAAGGAGTGAATAACGATTCGTGTGGGAGGGTGAATAACTGTTAGTGGCTAACAATAAGTAGTGTGTCGTAGCAGACTATGTGATAACAAGGGCTCCTATGTATGTGGTAGGGGTCAAGGACATGGGGGATTTCAGGCCATAAAGTCATGCAACTCGACCTTGAAGACTGGACGGCTGTTGGGTTTTGAAGTGGAATATGAGGCGTTGTTCTTCCATTTGGAGCTGAGCTTTGCTGGAGCACTGCTGCAAGCCTGAGACAGAGATGTTGGCCAGGGAACAGGGTGGGGTGTTAAAGTGGCAGTAAAGCAGAAGCCCAGGGACTTTATTTTCGGCCATGGTGGCACAGTGATTAGCAGTGCTGCCTCACAGCGCCAGAAACCCGGGTTCAATTCCCGCCTCAGATGACTGTGTGGAGTTTGCAGGTTCTCCCCGTGTCTGCGTGGGTTTCCTCCGGGTGCTCCGGTTTCCTCCCACAGTCCAAAGTCCGACAGGCCAGGTGAATTGGCCATGCTAATTTTCCCGTAGTGTTAGGTAAGGGGTACATTGAGGGGTATGGGTGGGTTGCGCTTCGGCGGGTCGGTGTGGGCTTGTTGGGGCCGAAGGGCCTGCTTCCACACTGTAATCTAATCGAGAACCGATATGTTCTGCGAAGCAGTCACCCAGTTTATACTTCATGCTCCGTTGGGGAAACGACACTGAGTAGCGAATGCAGTAGACTAGGTTGCGGCAAATGTGCAGGTAAAGTGCTGCTTCACCTGGAAGGTATGTTCGAGCCTGGAAGGATATTCAGGAGGGAGCGGGTAAATTGTGCTTCTGAGTGAAGTCACGGTTCGTCAAAACAGAATGTGGCAATTTAGACAGAGTTAATATTTGCTTGTAGGCGATATGTCTGCCAGTGCGTGATGGGAGCATAACCCAGAAGGGAAACCATCTTTCCTATTCACTCAATGTCGTCTTTAGCAGCTTTTCCGTATAACGGCGCACTGTTGTGCACCTCGCCTTCTCATCTGCTTCCCAAAAAACTTCGACGTAAATATTTCACATTGATGCACAGGCCCAATGTGCACAGTTGAGATGACACACTCGTGGAGGTCTGCGGGGTCTTCTCCTGTTCTCTGTACTCTATGTTGAGGAGGGCAATGCTTGTCACTGGTCACTCCGGTGTCAGAGAAAAGTTGAGAAAGAAAACGGTTTAATTTTCTACCAGTAGAGAGGGTCCGGTTCCTGGGGGCGGGCAAACGGCAGCAGAGAGACAGAATGAGAAGCAGCTGTTCATAGAGTCACAGAGATGTACAGCGTGGAAACAGACCCTTCGGTCCAAACCCGTCCATGCCGATCAGATATCCCACCCCAATCTAGTCCCAACTGCCAGCACTCGGCCCACATACCTCCAAACCCTTCCTATTCATATATTCATCCAATTGCCTCTTAAATGTTGCAATTGTACCAGCCTCCGCCACTTTCTCTGGCAGCTCATTCCATGCACGCACCATCCTTTGCGTGAAAACGTTGCCGCTTAGGTCTCTTTTATATCTTTCCCCTCTCACCCTAAATCTATGCCCTCTAGTTCTTGACTCCCCGACCCCAGGGAAAAGACTTTGCTTATTTATCCTATCCATGCCCCTCATAATTTTGTAAACCTCCATAAAGTCACCCTTCAGCCTCCGACGTTCCAGAGAAAACAAGCCCAGCCTGTTCAATGTCAACTATACTTCACTCTGAGCAAGACTCAGCTGGTTCAAGAGGTAGAGTGGGGGCGCAGGCAGCCCGGCGGTGTGACTCGTTGGTTTAGCGGTATGATTCTCACTTTGGGTCTGCGTCGACGCACACGTGCGAGAGATCCCGGACGAGCCCGCGTTTCGTGACTTGTGCAAAAGTGCCCGATTAATTTTCTCAAAAAGCATCTTCGTTAAACGAGGTTGGGCTCCTTGGAGTACCAATGGGACAGAAAGCAGCGAAGTGAAATGATTGGCGATACCGTTGAATAGGTTGACGTGAGTGGTGCGGTGTTTGAGGGCTGTCAGCGATGAGGGTCGATTGGAAATTTGGGACAGCTCTCTTCGGAGAACAGAAGTTTCAAATCTGGCCCGATTGAAGCTTTCCAAGTCATGCGACGTCGAGACAGAGAAAGTAATGTAGTCAAAATGCTCCCACGCCTGAAAGGATCGGCAACGATTCGGCAGAGTTTTAAAGTCATGGGGAAAAGAACCCAAAGTGACATTAGGGAGAACGCTTTCGTACAGGGAGTGGTGGTTGGGGTCAGTAAATCCCTAACTGACACTGACAAAGAGGCAGATTCATTAGACGCAAACGGGAATTCGGTGGTCATGTTTAAAGTAACAATGTGCAGAATTACATGGAGAAGGCAAGAGAATGATACGAATAGAGACCCACGTTTACTTACTGTGTCAACCCAGCAGAGCGAAGGTGGGCCGCATGGCGTCTATTCAGAGTGAAATCACAGTTCGACCAACAGAATGTGGGAAGTTAGAAAAAGTTTGCATTTACACAGCCTCCATACGTCTGCGCAACACTATATCAGACGACAGCAGTGGAGATCTTTGACATCAGTCTCGAACTTCCTGAAGAAGGGCTTATGCCCGAAACGTCGATTCTGCTGTTCCCTGGATGCTGCCTGACCTGCTGTGCTTTTCCAGCAACACATTTTCAGCTCTGATCTCCAGCATCTGCAGACCTCACTTTCTCATCAGTCTCGAACGTGCATGCCAGGCGCCAGACGAAAGTCTGAAGGGACCTGTGGAATAGGGCGCTGTGCGTAAGAGCAGAGTGGCGCAGCGGGAGTGCGCTGGGCCCATAACCCAGAGGTCGATGGCTCGAAATCATCCTCTGCTATTGTTCAGTGTCTTCTACAGCAACTGTCCTTTGTGATAGCACTCTGCTCAGCATCTTGCCTTTCAAACGACTTTCGGATCATCCCGAAACTCACACCGTTCAAGTAACTTGGTTTTCGAAGTCTGAGTGGTCTTCTCCTGTTTTTCGTCGGCTTCCTACGAACTGAATCGCAAACCCACTTCTCTGAGATGCCAGTGAGCTGAGACGCATACCTTGTGATTTCGTGCCTTGCCTGCCGTAATTCGCCACGCCGGTTCGTACGTGAATGACAAGACGATCAGCATGTCAGAAACGGTATCACCATTCAGACACAGTCCCTTAGTATTCGGACAGATATCACTGATTGTGAATCACCTCAGAGAGAGACAAGTGGCAGCAAGTCGCCGTGGACACGATGGGCTGGACCGCCTCTATCGGCGGGAGAACGATGGTACGTGTTTCTGCCGTCCCGCTGCCTGTCTATAGGACAGAGAGGCTGAGGGAGCGACAATGGTTCATTTAACCGTCCCTTCCGTGTTGGACTGCCTGCAGTCCCGCAGCTCAGGGCCGTGGGGATGACTCTCAGTGAGTGAAGGTTTCACTCGGATTCTCTTCATCTGGGGCACTTAGGCTCAGATGTTAACTGCTGCGCGGTCGCAGCGATGAAAGCGATGCCCACTTTGCGAGAGATTTTCTGTAAGATTGCTGCGTGAAGACGAATTCTGAACACCAAGCAGACTGCACAACAATGTACTCATATGAATCTACTTGAGGGAAGAGTCCTCGGTGTCCATTTCTCTCTGCTCCGCCAGCACAGCATCTTTCTATCTCTCCAATAACAGAAGTTTGGAGGAAATTCACAATCAAAGTTACTCACTTCCCACTCATTAGATTACTTACAGTGTGGAAACAGGCCCTTCGGCCCAACAAGTCCACACTGACCCGCCGAAGCCCAACTCACCCATACCCCTACATTTACCCCTTACCTAACACTACGGGGAATTTAGCATGGTCAATTCACCTGACCTGCACATCTTTGGACTGTGGGAGGAAACCGGAGCACCCGGAGGAAACCCACGCAGACACGGGGAGAACCTGCAAACTCCACACAGTCAGTCACCTGAGGCGGGAATTTAACCCGGGTCTCTGTGAGGCAGCAGTGCTAACCACTGTGCCACCGTGCCGCCCACAAAGTGTAAGTGATACCTCTCACCCCAAGGGATTGGGAGTTAAAAAGCAGAAGAGCGAATGGACTCTTCCCTCCCTCCAGAAAAGCGGACAAGTAGAAACAAATTGGTTTAATTATCCGCCAGTGGAGATAGACCAGTTCCTGGGGATGAGACAAACATCAGCGCCCCTGGGACAGAATGACAAGCAGATGTTCTGGAAACAATTTGCTGCTTGCAATTCTTGGAGCAATGTGGAATGTATTTCACACTGAGCAAGTTTCAGCTGGCTCAGAGTCTCTAGTGTACATTACTCTCTGAGTTTATATTTGCACATCGGCGACATGTCTGCACAACAGCACATGACACTACAGCAGTGAAGATCTTTTGACGTCATTCTCGAACATGCAAGTCACGCGCCAGATGAAAAGCTGAATATTTCTCTGGAAAAGCTACCGTGCAATGCAGGAGAATGGCACAGCGAGTGCATGATGGGATCATAACCCAGAAGCGAAACCATTTTCTCCTACTCACTTAATGTCTTTCGTAGCTTTCCCGTATAACGGCGCTCTGTTCTTTTCCTTGCCATGTCATTTGTTTCCCAAAACAAATCTGGGTATCTGAGCTCAATATATCACATCGATACACAAGTCAAATTTACACAGTTGCGCTGGCACCCTTGTGGAGCTCTGAGTTGTCTTGTCCTGTTCTCTGACGGTGTGTCCTGATCTCGTGTGAAACCTCTTCTCTCAAATGGCAATGAACCGGGGGTGAAGTTGAAACACATGACTTGCTGTTTTAGTCCATTGCCCGCAGTAAAGAAACCAACGGTGTAACAAAAGACTTCCTGCAGGATTGTTGTGTTAAGACAAATTCTGAACACCAAGCAGGCTGCACAAAAATGCACTGATATCAATTTACCTGAGGGAAGAGTCTCCGGTGTCCATTTCTCTCTGTCCCGACAGCACAGCATCTTTCTATCTCTCCGTTAACAGGACCTTTGGAACACGTTCAAAGTTGCCCATTTCCTCCGCATGACTGTAACTGACTTCTCCTGCCTCACGTAATAGTGTGAGAGAGCAGAAGAGTGAATGGGCTCTGCCTTCCACCAGCACATTTTGCAAGTAGAAACGAAATGGTTCAATTATCCACCAGTGGAGAGAGCCCGGTCCCTGGGGACTGGACAAACAGCAGCGTCTTGGAAGCAGCGAGACAGATTGAGAAGCAGATGTTCTTGAAACTCTTCCTTACTTGCAATTCTGGGAGCAATGCACAATGGATTTCATACTGAGCAAGTCTCAGCTGCTTCCGGAGGTGGCTCGTTAGTCTGGGATCTGATTCTAGCTTTGGGTCTTCGAGCATATGCAGCCGTGTGAGAATTCCCGGGTTCCAATCCCAGGCGAACCATCATTCCTTAAATTGACCTGAGCAAAAATACCTGATGAATTTTCTCAAAAAGCCGCTTCGTTAAATAAGATCGGACTGCCTGAATTAGGGACGGCGCAGAGCTGCCATTGCAGTGAACACGGCGAAGGGAAACACTTGTTCAAAGTGAAAACAAGTATTGCAGATTTTTCGCCCGCGCAATCCGAGTCTGAATGAATCCTCCACCTGTATTACGCTCAATTCTGAGGGTGACACTTCAGGAAGCGGGGAAGTGAAGTGATTGCAGACGGCGCTGAACAGGTTAATGTGAATGGTACCGTCCTGAGGAATGTCAGCAATGAAGGGAGATTGGAAAGTTTGGGGCAGCTCTCTTTGGTGAACAGAGGGCGGAAAGCTGGTCTGATTGAAGTTTTCCACGTCATGAGGGTTTTAGACAGAGGAAATAATGCAGTGCAAATGCTCCCAGGCCTGGAAGGATCGAGAATAATTTGGCAGAGATTTAAAGTCATCAGGAAAATAAGTAAAAGTGACATTAGGAAGAACGTTTTCGCACAGGGAGTGTGGTCAGTAAGTCGCTGTCTGACAGTGACAAAGAGGCAGATTCAATGGACACAAAAGGGAATTCGGTGGGGCATGTTCAATGTGACAATGTGCAGATTTACAGGGAGAAGGCGACAGAATGAGACACTTATTTACATATTGTGTTGAGCCTGGTGAAGGTGAAACACATCAGTTGCGGTGTGTCCCATGCGCAGGAGGCCCTGCAGTAATTCCCCACGCTGTTTCGCACAGCAGCATCCTCTCGGTGAATTACTCTTGGCAAAAAAAATCGATTGAACCAAATCAGTGTCCGGCATTGGATTTTACTGACACCGTTTATAAAATTCAGGCTCACCGTTAATGTGGAGAGAGGCCATCAGACTAGAGTTTCCGCTCCTTCTGTTGAATAAAGATAATTTTAACTGTGTCCAGTGAGAGGAAAGGATTTGCAGTTGGTGAGAAACATTTCTATCTGAACTCGCTAACACTCTCCTGATAGATTGAAACATAAAGCTGGGAGTCTCTGGATTATGTTGTAAAAATATCGGTATTACGTTATTCACACCGCGCTGTCACCAACTGATTGAAGCGGCTGCCCAGAGGGAGACGGCTGTGTTTAAATCCCGTGATGAACTGGGAGAGCTGAGCATTTACCCAGACAAGGGGCACACCACCTCCCTGACACAGTGTTCACAAATCAAACAGACAGCAAAGCTTCACGTGTGATCGAAAATTTCCACAAAGAAGATTTGGCTCAATAGATATCCGGAGTGAAGTACTCCTTTCTTGATTTGAAATGGAGGAAGTTGACGTCAGTGAGCCTGACGTGATTCGAACACGCAACCTTCTGATCTGGAGTCAGACGCGCTACCATTGCGCCACAAGCTCACGCATAGCCCGCAACCTTATATTCATGCTTCAGGGAAGTGATCGCACTGCAATGATTTTACGTTATGAGTAACAACGGAGATCAACAGTTCATGGGTGTTCTTCTCTGCCCCCTCTCCTTCTGTCTCCCGAAGTAATTTCCAAATCTACCTCAATAAAAAGGTGAAAGAACTGTGGATGCTGTATATCTGAAACAAAAAACAGGAGTAGCCGGTGACCCTTCCACAGAACTGATGGTGATTGGGAAAACGTTGGTTTATATGCAGGAGATATTTTGGGAAAACGTTGGTTTATATGGGAGGAAGGCGGACGCAGTTAATGATAGATCAGGACAGAGCCCAAAGCGAGGGAAGAACTGTGGACAGGAAAGGAAGTTGATAACGATCTGCGTGGGAGGGTGAATGGAGACTGTTCGTGGCAAAGAAGAGGTAGTGTGTAATGACAGACTATGTGATAACAAGGCTTGGTGTGTGTGGAAGGGACGAGGATACTATGGAGTTCAGGCCCGAGACTTATTGAATTTGATATTGGGACCAGAGGGATGTATGCTCCCCAAGTGTAATATTCGGTGCTCTTCGTTCTGCTGGTGCTGAGCTTCGCTGGAACACTACAGCAAACCTGAGACAGAGATGTTGGACAGGGAACAGGGTGGGGTGTCGAATTGGCAGGCAACTGGAAGCTCAGGGTCTTTTTTGCAGGCAGAACGTAGATGTTCTGTGCAGCAGTCACCCAGTTTATGCTTCGTTTTCCCCAATGTAGATGAGACCACATTATGAGCAGCAACTGCAGTCGACTGGGTTGTGGGAAGTGCAGGTCAAGTGCTGCTTCACCTGGAAGGTAAGTTTGGACCCTTGGATAGAGAGGAGGGAGCAGGTAAATGGGCTGGTGTCACACATTCAGCAGTTGCAGGGGAAAGTGCCGTTGGACTATTGGGGTGGGAATGGGGTTAGGCTTGGTGGGAATGAAGGAAGAATGGACCCAAGGTATAACTCCTGCCCATTTTCCTATCTGCCAAATAGAGGAATTTGTTAAGTGTGTACAAGGACATTTTCTAATTCACAATGTGGATGTACATACTGGCGAGGGTGCAAAACCTAAGGGTAAACCATAATTCTATTAACTTTAGAACAGTGATTGAAAATAATGTATCAGATCTAAAAGTTGAGGTTCTAAATTGGAGGAAGACTCAGGTATTAGGCAAAATTTTTCAAAAGCTGATTGGGGGCAGATGTTCGCAGGTTAAAGGACTGCTGGAAAATGGGAAGCCTTCAAATATGAGATAACAAGAGTTCAGGCACAGTATATTCCTGATTCGGAGATGCCGGTGTTGGACTGGGGAGTACAAAGTTAAAAAATCACACCACACCAGGTTATAGTCCAACAGGTTTACGTGGAAGCACACTAGCTTTCTAAGCGACGCTCCTTCATCTGAGTATATTCCTGTTCGGGTGAAAGGAAAGGCTGGTAGCTTGGGGAATGCTAGATGACTAGAGAAAATGAGATTTTGGTTAAGATAAAGAAGGATGTATATATCAGGTATCGGCAGAGAGATCGAGTGAATCCTTAGAGTATAAAGGCAGTACGAGCATGCTTAAGAGGGAAATCATGAGGGCAAAAAAAGGGAACATGAGATAGCTTTGGCAAATAGTCATGGATAACCCAAAGGATTTTTATAAATACGTTAAGGACAAAAGGATAACAAGGGAGAGAATAGGGCACGTCAAAGATCAGCAAGGCGGCCTTTGTGGAGCTGCAGTAGAATGGGGGGGGGGGGGGGGGGGGGGGGGGGGGAGCGAGATACTGAACGGATATCGTGCATCAGTGTTTACTGTGGAGAAGGGCATGGAAGATCTAGAATGTGAGAAAGTAGATGGTGACATGTTGAAAAAATGCCCATATTTCAGATGAGAAATTGCTGGATATCTTGATATGCAGAAAAGTGGATAAATCCCAAGGACCTGATCAGGAGTACCCTAGAACTCTGTGGGAAACTCGGGAAGTGATTGCTGGGCCTCTTACTGAGATATTTGTATCATCAATAGTCACAGGTGAGGTGCCAGAAGGCTAGAGGGTGGCTAACGTGGTGCCTCTATTTAAGAAAGGTGGTAAGGAAAAGCCAGGGAACGAGAGACCAGTGAACCTGACATCCGCGATGGGCAAGGTTTTGGAGAGAATCCTAAGAGACAGGATTTACATGTATTTGGAAAGGCAAGAATTGATTAGGGATAGTCAGCATGGCTTTATGCTTGGGAAATCATGTCTCATGAACATGATTGGGTTTTTTGAAGAAGTAACAAAGTGGATTGATGAGGGCAGAGCGATGGACGTGATCTATATGGACTTCAGGAAGGCGGTCATCAAGGTTCCTCATGGGAGACTGGTGAGCAAGGTTTAATCTCATGGCATGCAGGGACAACTAGCCATTTGGATACAAACTGGCTAGAAGGCAGAAGACAGAGGGTGGTGATGGAGGTTGCTTTTCAGACTGAAGGCCTGTGACCAATGGTGTGTCACAAGGATTGATGCTGGGCCCGCTACTTTTTGTCATTTATATAAATGATTTGTATGTAAACGGAGGAGGTATAGTTAGCAAGTTTGTAGATGACACCAAAATTGGAGGTGTAGTGGACAGTAAAGAAGGTTACCTCAGATTACAACGGAACCTTGATCAGATGGGCCAATGGGCTGAGGAATGGCAGTTGGAGGTTAATGTAGATAAATATGAGGTGCTGCATTTTGGAAAATCAAATCAGAGCAGGACTTTTACACTTAATGGTAAGTTCCTTGGAAGTGTTGCTGAACAAAGAGACCTTGGAGTTCAGGTTGATAGTTCCTTAAAAGTAGAGACGCAGGCAGATTGGATAGTAAAGAAGGCGTTTGGTGTGCTTTCCTTTGTTGGTCAGAGCATCGAGGATAGATGTTGGGAGCTCATGTTGCCACTGTACAGAACATTGGTCAGGCCACGTTTGGAATATTGCATGTAATTTTGGTCTGCTTCCTATCGGAAAGATGTTGTGAAACTAGAAAAGGTGTAGAAAAGATTTACAGGGATGTTGCCAGGGTTGGAGGTTGGAGGGTAGGAAGGTTTTATGGGGATTTGGGCCAAGTGCTGCCAAATGGGACTAGATTAGGTTAGGATATCTGGGCTGCATGGATGAGTTGCACCGAAGGGTCTGTTTCCGTGCTGTACATCTGTGTCACTCTGTGAGACTCCATGGGATTCTCTGCCCAAGAGAGCAGTTGAGACAGTTTCATGAAGTTTATTGAAGACGCAGTTGGATGGGTGTTTGCATGGTAGGGGAATTAAGGGTAGTCGGGATAGTCCAGGTTGGTGGAGCTGTGATCTTAATGAATGACGGAGCAGGCTTGACCAAATGCTCTACTCCTGCTTCTGTTACTTTGAATCTGTAACACTGCATTTCCCGCGGCCGGAGTTTTCCCAAGGCACAAAGGAGGTTTTCTATAGTATAGTTAAACCCCTTGCTTTGCTTGAACTCAATCTGCATGGACTTGGAGGAGAATGGGATTTGCAAAGTATCCTCCCCTCCACACGTGCCTCATCTGCAGGACAGCTGTCCGGCCCGCCCTCCATTGTTGACGTCACAATGCGGATGCAGCCCTGTCAGTTTTAGAGTGAAACTCCCTCCCTCTGGGCAACATCTGGGAGCCAAGCAATGTCTCCCCCTTTCCATATACCATCCTCCAGCAGCGAGGGGGAAGGGGAGGTCGGGGTGGGTGAAACACTGTTCACTTGTAGCAACTGGAGTGAATCCAGGGAGGGAGCAGACACTCCAAAGGTGCTCAAACACTTTCTATCTCTCTTAAAGCTATTTTCCTTGTGTGTTCCCTCAGTTTGGCACGTATACAGTTGCACTCTAGAAAAGGATTGGTCCTTTCCTCATGTTCACAACTAAAAGGTTAGATTCTCAAGGAACTGAGCAGCAGTTAAGGGATTGGCACATTGCTCAAAAAATGTAAGCCGCCTGTGGCCTGTGGCTCGTTGGTCTAGGGGTATGATTCTCGCTTCGGGTTTTCTGATACGTGGGGTTGCGAGAGATCCCGGGTTCAAATCCCGGACGAGCCCTTGTTTCTTACACTGCCTTGTGCAAAAACGGCTAGTCAATGCTCTCAAAAAGCAGCTTCATTAAACGAGATGCGACTGCCTGAATTAGGAATGAGGCAGAGCTACCATTACAATGAACGCGGCAAGGGCAGCACTTATTCAAAGCGAAAACGCGTTTTACTTCACACAGAGGGTGGTGGGCGTTTGGAACGCGTTGCCAGCAGAGGTGGTAGAGGCAGGCACGGTCGATACATTAAAGATGCGTCTGGATAAATGCATGAGTGGGTGGGGAGTAGAGGGATACAGATGCTAAGGAATTGACCGACAGGTTTAGACAGTACATTTGGATCGCCTCAGGCTTGAAGGGCCTGTTCCTGGGCTGTAAACTTTCTTTGTTCTATATGGTGTATATCTGATATTGTTGGCTGTTGTAAAAGTTTCTGTTGTAATTATTATTCACCTTCTAATGTAGTAATGGAGTTACGTCCTTTTTTGTCATAATTTTTTATTTAATAGGTCAGCAGGAAGTCATTCAGCAATTTTACTGCCTTTCTTTTCTCAAGCAGCCTTAACATTTCATTTTCATATCCTTGATTCAGCTCCATTTCCAGCATCTTTGTAGGCAGTTTGTTCCATGTTATTGTCACTGAAATGAAGTTTTCCTCCATGCACAGCTAAGCCGATCTGGCAGCATGAGGGTTTTCAGGTTTCTGTGGCCTGGATAATATGTGATCAGCAGACATCTCGCAATCTACAGGAAGCGCCACCAATGTTATGTTCATTAACTGTACTGACAGTGATCACTTATTTTGTGATTTTTCTTTGCAGGAAGACGTGCAGAAAGAAATCTTATAGCAAATTATACATCAACTTCTGACAGAGCCGCTTGATTCATTGGGACTTGAATATCAGCAGCCATTCCAATCAAGAAGGCATGTTTGCTTTTGTTTGTTTGAGAGATTTTGGACAGTCCTGTGGCAGGAAGAATACTGAGACACCGAGTGAGGGAGATTCAGTGCGCTGACTGTGAAAAGTGCTTCAAACCATTTACTCAGCTTGGAGGAATCAAAGTCTCACCCCTCAAGGTGGGAAAGGCTATGTACCTGTTCTGATTGTAATTTCAATCCCAGAGCAACACAAGGAAAGTTCTCTCCAAAGGGGAAACCTTGGAAATATGGGGTCTTTGAGAAAGGATTCCCTTCCCCATCCCTGCTGGAAACCCACAGACGGATTCACACCGGGAGAGGCCATTCACCTGCTCAGTGTGTAGGAAAGGCTTCAGTCGGATCAGCCATCAGCAGACGCATGAGTGAGTCCACAAGGGAGAGAAGCCATTCACGTGCCCCATGTGCGGGAGGGGTTTCACTCAGTCAGCTGCACTGCTGACCCACCAGCGGGTCCACCCTGGAGAGAGGCCATTCACCTGCTGTATGTGCCGGAAGGGATTCACCTGCTCCTCCCACCTGCGGAGGCACCAGCGAGTTCATGCGCCATCACAGGGGGATTGAAGGAGCGATGGCCGAGTGCCAAGTGCTTATGCACGAAACGTCGATTCTCCTTACTCTTGGATGCTGCCTGACCTGCTGTGCTTTTCCAACACCACACTCTCGACTCTGATCTCCAGCATCTGCATTTTTCACTTTCTCCTCGAGGGCAAGGTTGGACTTGTCTTTTATTCACTCATTCACTCCTTACAGCCTGTCATTTGTTGTGGCCTAACTGCACAAACATCAATGCAAGTTTCAGAAAGATTTCTGCAGCTTTGTTTTGAAAAAAATAACATTTTTCCCGACTTTAACGAAGTTTCTGAATATATGGTTTTAGTTATTCTCAATTTTAAAAATCAGCTATTTCTCACATGCCGTGTCTCCCAGGTAAAGTCATCACCATCCATTCTCTCTCTTCCCTGAGAAAGACTTCATACAGCGATCAAAGAGGGCTGAGGCACGAGAAAGGACGATTGTTGGGGGCGTGTGTTGGGGGGTCGCTGGTGGTTGTGGAGAAGGGAGGGAAATGGACAGGGGAACAGGCTGGGGTTCAGATGGTTGGGGGAGAATAGAGGGTGCGGTGTGAGGAGAGAGAATGGGCAGGGGGCAGTGGATGGGGAGAAAATGGACAGGGGGGCAAAATGTGAAGAGAGAGACAGCACAAATGCCACCTTCTCCAGGACTCGTGTCAGTGTCCCATGAACTGGAACGCACTCCTCCCACACTTCTCAAAAGACGCGTGGTTCAGGCAGTGGAACCATATCATCCCTACAGGCCATTCACACCGACCTTCCAAACAGCATCCCACTTAGACTCACTCGTTTACGCTACAGCCCTGCAGTTCCCCATGGCTATTTCCTGACGAAGGGTTTTGCCCGAAACGTCGAGTCTCCTGCTCCTCGGATGCTGCCTGACCTGCTGTGCTTTTCCAGCTCCACACTCTCGACCCTAATCTCCAGCATCTGCAGTCCTCACTTTCGCCCAGTAAGGGGTGAATGTTCTATTCCTAGTCTTTTTGATCTTTTAAAATCTTTCCCCCACACCCTAAACCTTTGCTCTCTAGTTTTGGAATACCTCTACCCTGGGGAAAAGACAGAAACGTTGAGCAGCCAAACAAAATGCAAAAGAAATAAAGAGTGGGCGGCACGGTGGCACAGAGGTTAGCACTGCTGCCTCGCAGCGCCAGAGACCCGGGTTCAATTCCCGCCTCAGGCGACTGACTGTGTGGAGTTTGCACGTTCTCCCCGTGTCTGCGTGGGTTTCCTCCGGGTGCTCCGGTTTCCTCCCACAGTCCAAAGATGTGCAGGTCAGGTGAATTGGCCATGCTAAATTGTCCGTAGTGTTAGGTAAGGGGTAAATGTAGGGGTAGGGGTAGGGGTAGGAGTAGGGGTAGGGGTAGGGGTGGGTTACGCTTCGGCAGGTCGGTGTGGACTTGTTGGACCGAAGGGCCTGTTTCCACACTATAAAGTAATCTCATCTAATCTAATCTAATCTAATCTAAAATGTCGAGGCACAGGGGGAAAAAATCGGCAAAATAAAATAGCTTCGGCATTTTTCTCTCGTATTCGCATTTGGACGCTTAATATTTGTCATGATCGGGAGGTGCCCGTGTTGGACTAAGGTGTACGAAGTTAAAAATCACACAACACCAGGTTACAGTCCAATAGGCTTGTTTGGAAGCACTAGCTTTCGGAGCGCTGCTACTTCATCAGGTGGTTGTGGAATATAAGATCGTAAGATCATAAATTCTGTGTCTTACGATGTTATACTCTACAATCAGCTGATGAAGGAGCAGGGCTCCGAAAGCTAGTTCTCCAAATAAGTCTGTTGGACTATCACCTGGTGCCTTGTGAGTTGTCAAATTTTTAACTTTAAAATTTGTAACAAATTCCTGCACACTGAGCATGCTCCGCGGTGTCAGCAAGTACTGCGCATGATCGCCAGTGTCAGCAAAGCACTGCGCATACTCTTGGGAGAGCGCGAGCTCCTTTCCATGGAGCAGTGGAGAACCTTGGAGGACCGGAAGGAGTCTGGTCCTCCTGCCAATCAGAGCCGGTCATTGTGGAAATGCGGAGGTTGGACCGTGAGCTCTGAAGCTGCTGCTACTTTTTTCTCTCTGCATAAGGTTAAACTTCACCCCAGACTGTAACTTCCTTCCTCTGTCTAACATTTGTGAGTACAACAGTGTTTTTCTCATCACGTTTTCATTCTGGGGTTCAAGAGTGAACCGAAGGAGGGGCCAGACTCTGGAAAAGTTGATCCAGGTCTGTGTGTCAACTTGCAAACACATGGCAAATGCAGTACCACAATGTGAAGTTATAGCCTTTGCAGTGTAAAAAATATAGCAGAAAGGAGGTGCATTGTTTAAATGGTGATATGTTGAGATGTGGCGAAAGTGAGATGCTGGAGATCAGAGTTGAATATTGTGGCGCTGGAAAACCACAGTCGGTCAGGCAGCAACTGAGGAGGAGGAGAGTCGACGTTTCGGGCACTAGCCCTTCATCAGGAGTGATGTGTGGATAGACAAAGGGCCCTCAGTGTCCTTCTACACCAGTCACTGAGAGTTGTCAGAAAGTGCAGCAAGCAATGAGCAAAGCAAGTGGTATATCAGCAAGAGGAATTGAGTTCAGAAGTGGGGATGTCTTCCTGCAGTTAGGTCGATTATTGAATGTATTCAAGGCTGAGTTCATGTGACTTTGAAGAACAAATAAGTTATGGGAGAATGCAAGAAAATGGTTTTAAGACCAGAACAGAACAGTTACAGAGTCATACAGCACAGAAACAGACCATTCAGTTGAACTAGTCCATGCTGGCGGTGTTCTGAAACTAAACTGGTCCCACCTGCCAATGATTGACCTATATCCCTCCGAACCTTTCTTATTCATGGACTTATCCAAATGTCTTTTAAACATTGTAACTGTACCTGCATCCAGCAACTCCTCTGGACATTGATTGCTCAAACGAACTACTCTTTATCTTTAAAAAAAAGGTGCCCCTCATGTCTTTTTAAAATATTTCTTTCTTCACCTTCAAAATTTGCTCCCTAATCTTGAACCACCCACACTAGGGAAAGAATACCTGCCGTTCACCTCATCCATACCCCTCATGATTTTATAATCCTCTCTAAGGTCACCTCTCAACCTCTGATGCTCCAGTGAAAAAAGTCCTAGCCTATCCATCTAGATGCAGGTATATTTATATCGAGTTATGAACTGTTCAATACTGGCGAAAGCTGGAAAGACAAATGACGTATTCCTGCTTCCAATTCTCTCAGTGTGTCCAGGACAGCAGTTCATAGGTGCAGAAATTAAGCTATTTAGTCCATCAGATCTGCTCCACCATTCAATCACGGCTTATACATTTCTCGACCCCATTTTGAAATATAGATTTTGGAAAGGCAGATCATGGCAGGATCTACACATTTGATGGGGAGTGTTGTTGAATAAACATACCATGGAGTGCTGGTTCATAGTGGAGTCGCAGGTAGACAGGGTAGCAAAGAAGGTGTTTGGTATATTTGCTTTAATAGGTCAGTGCATTTCAATACAGATATTGGGAGGTCATGCTGCGGCTGTACAGGACATTGATTAGGCCACTTTTGGAATACTGTATTCGGTTCTGGTTTCCCTGCTACAGGAAAAGTGTTACGAACCTTTGTAAGGATTTGGAAAAGATTTACAAGGCTATTGCCAGAGTTGAAGGGTTTGATCTATATGGAAAGGCTGAATAGGCTGGGCTGTTTTCTCTGGATCATTGGGGGCTGAGGGTTGACTTTATAGAAGTTCATAAGGAGCATGGATAGGGTGAATAGCGAAAAGTTTTCCCCAGAGTAGGGGAGACCAAAACTAGAGGTCATAGGTCTGAGGTGAGAGGGGAAATATTTAAAAGGAACTTTGCAGGCACCTTTCTCACGCAGAGGGTGTTGTGTGCATAGAATGAGCTGCCAGAGGAAGTGGTGGAGGCTGGTATAATTAAAGCATTTCAAAAGGCATCTGGTAATAGGGAGAATTGAGAGGGGTATGGGTTATGTGCTGACAAATGAGATTATGTTAATTTGGGATATCTGGTCAGCACGGACAATTTGGACTGAAGGAAAGCAGAAGTGTCATTGTGAAGACTGGACTTTCAGAGCAGCTTTCAAAGATGTTTTGTCCTGACTGGGAGCAGAAGCTACAATGAAATCTTTCATTTGTGAGACAGCAACTGAGTGAGTGAGGACATTCAGGATATTGGTGGAAAGTGGGAATTTGTTGCAATGCGGAGTTGAAGTGATTTAAGTAAAGTGTGCTGAGCAGGGAGCCTAGTGTAGGGTTATGTGAGTTTTTGTTTAAACTGCTCATTTCTTTCAGCCTCCAACATTGTATTTCCAATGCTGTCCATCAGTGGGAGTGGTGAATCAGCAACTGGTATCGTTAGAAGCCTTATGATTTTCAGTATTGCAGGTATAGCATTGTCTCATCAGCTTTGTAAAGATTGCTGGCAGCAGCGGGAGGCGTGGGCTGGATTCACCAGAAATGATTAAGCAGTTAGATAACACATGTACAAGAGGGCAGGGTGGGACTTGTCTTTCGATTTGCAGAAGGTGGGAGGTTCTGGTGCTGTGGTCCATGGCAAACACAACTGCGGTAAATCATAGAATCACTACAGCGTGGAAGCAGGCCATTCATTCCATCAAGTCCACACTGACCCATCCGACGAGCATGCCACCCAGACCCACCCTATCTAGTTGTTTCTATGGTGAGTGAGACTAGGTCACAAGATTAGGGGGAGTAGGTTTAAGTCAGAGGAGAAGGAACTGCTTTTCCCGGAGAGTGGTGAATCATTGGAATTCTCTGCCCAAGGAAGCAGTAGAAGCAGCCATATTCAAGACATAGTTCAATGGGATTTTGTATGGTAGGTGAATTTAGGATAGTCAGGATAATGCAGGTAAGAGGAGCTGAGACGATGGATAGATGAGCCATGATCTTAATGAATGGTGGAGTAGCTTGATGGACCAAATGGCCTACTCCTGCTTCTATTACTGGGAATGTATGAACATGCATTTTTTATGGCCAATCCGTATCAAGGCAGGTGAGCAATGTAGTGATGTGGAAATGAACATCAGAGAATGATAGAAAGGGACACGGAAATTAAATGTCCCAGTCCAAAGATGTGCAGGTCAGGTCAAATGACCATGCTAAATTGTCCATAGTGTGAGGTTCATTAATCAGAAAGAAATGGGTCTGGGAGGCTTACTCTTCAGGGTGTCGGCGTGGACTTGTTGGGCCGAAGGGCCTGTTTCCACACTGTAGGGAATCTAATCTAATCAATCAAAACTGGATTCTACAGAACACAAGAATTGAAACTGAAGACTGTATGGCTGAATGTGTGCTGCAATGTCACAAAACTGAATGAATTGACTGCACACATTGAAGAGAATAATTATGATCTGAGACTCCTTACAGGGACGTGGCTTCAGGATGACAAGGATTGGATCTGAATATTGAGGGGGTACGTGGCATTCAAGTTGAATAGGAAGCGAGGTAAAGGTCGAGGGTTGGCACTGCTAATCAAAGCACTAATAACATGGTACTCTGGTGTCGGCTCGGATTTCATGTTCTGATTTCTCTGTCCTCTTCTCCCTGTTCCCAGTGAAAGATGTTGTCTGTTCTCAGCTCAGCTGGCTTTCTGCTGAAACTTTGAGCCCCTTTTACACTTTCCAGAGCAATAAAACATTCAGTCGATCAAGGCCCAATCCACAATATTCTCAGCCTGAGAACCATCCAGACTGAGAGGGTCATTGGAGCAGGGAATAAAACAAGAAAAATGAAACAAAATGAGACATAAATGCACATTTGGTGCTTAAAGTGTGTTCATTAGATCGTAAACCAGAATTGGGGGTCTCCCAGGATTCTTATCGTCCCCTACTAGAGGAATTCTCTTTCCCTAACAATATTTACATCAACAGAAATAAAGCATCTGTCATCAAATAAACATAGAGATATACAACACGGAAATAGACTTTTTGATCCAACACATCCAAGCTGACAAGATGTCCTATTTAAATCTAGTGTCCCATTTGCCAGCATTTGGCCCATATCCCTCCAAACCTTTCCTATTCACACACCCATCCAGATGCCTTTTAAATGTTGTAATTGTACCAGCCTCCACCACTTCCTCTAGCCTATTTACTCTATCCGTGCCCCTCATGATTTTATAAATGTCCATAAGATCACCCCACAGCCTCTGACACTCCAGGGAAGCAGCCCCATCCTATTCAGGCTCTCCTTATACCACAAACCCTCCAACCCTGGCGACATCCTTATCAATCTTTTCTGCACACTTTCAAGTTTCACAACATCGTTCCTATCCTACAGTAGGGAGACCAGAATCGAATGCAAGAATCGAAAAGTGGGTGAACCAATGTCTTGTACAGCTACAACATGACCTCCCAAATCCTGTACTCAATGCATTCAACGAGTCAAATTGCCTCTTTCTGCACTGGAGCGATTTAATGATTTGATTTTGTATCAGAGTCAATTTCAGTCACGATCTCTGGTTTATGGTGTGTCAGGGTGGGATCGGTGGTACCAGAATTGCTTGCAATACTCCAAGCGTAGCCTAACCAATGTCTTCTCCAGTCGCAACATGACCTCCCGACTCCTGCACTCAGCGCACTGACCAATAAAGGCAGGCATATCAAACACCTTCTTCACTATTCTGTCTATGTGCGACTCCCCTTTCAAGGAACTATGAACTTACCATCGAGTCATACAGCATGGTCATGGACCTTTGGTCCAACCAGTCCATGCCAACCATAATCCCAAACTAAATCAGTCTCTCCTGCCTGCTGTTAGCCTGTATCCCTCCAAATTTTTCCTGTTCATGTACTAAAACAAATGTCTTTTTATTGTACCCGCATCCACCGCTTCCTGAGGAGGTTCATTCCACACATCAACCACCCTCTATGTAAAATTAGTATTTGAATGGCAAGCATGAGGTTGAAATGAAATGGTTCATTAAAATAAACAGCTTCTACCAAACCCCCTACAGCAGGTATGGTAGCAACTCCAACTCTGGAATCTCTCAAATCGATATTTCCATGGAGTGGAGGGGGGAGTAAAGTGTTGGATTCACAGAGGTGGGGTTTTTCTGAGAGTTTAAAGCTAAAATTATACCCGGTGCTTTGCTTGAACTCAAACTGCATTGACGTGGAGGAGAGCGAAAGGAGTTTGCAAAGTGTCCTCCCCTCCCAATGTGCCCTCTCTCCCCCATTGTGGACGCCTCAACGTGGAGGTAGCCCTGTCAATTTCAGAGTGAAACTCCCTCCCTCTGGGCAACATCTGGGAGCATAGCAACGTCTCCCCCTTTCTATTCCTCATCCTGGGAGGGGGAGAGAGAGAGGCGTGGGTGGGGGGTTGTGTTGGGTGGAGACTGTTCACATGTAGCAACTGGAGTGACTCCATGGAGGGAGCAGGCTCTCCAAAGGTGCTCAGATGCTCTCTGTCCTTCTCAAAGACATTTTCCTTGTGTATTCCCTCGGTTTGGCAAGTATAGAGTTTGCACCCTGGAAAAGGTTTACTTCTTTCCTCATGTTCAAAATTATAAGGGTCGTTTCTCATGGAACTGAGCAGTATTTAAGGGATTGGCACATTGATTTCAAATGTAGACATCTGTTGCTTCATATGGTGTATATCTGATATTGTTGGCTGTTATAAAAACTTTGTGGCTATGATTTTTCACCTTCTAATGCAGAAATAGAGTTACGTTCTATATCTCTTGTCTCTTTTGTATTTACTAGGACAGCAGGAAGTCATTCAGTAACTTCACTGGCTTTCTTTTCCCAAGCAGTCTTGACATTTCATTATCATATTCGTGATTCAGCTCCATTTCCAGCACCTTTGTCGACAGCTTGTTCCAGGTTATTGCAATCTAAATTAAGTTTTCCTCCAAACACACTGAAGGCTATCTTGTTGCATGAGGGTTTTCTGCGTCCTGCATAATATATGGTCAGCACTCATCTGGCAATATACAGGAATTGCCACCGATGTTATGTTCATTTAACAGTACTGACAGTGATCACTCAATTTGTGATTTTTTTTTTGGAGGAAGACATGCAGAAAGAAATCTGAAAACAAATGATACGTCATCTTCTGACAGAGCCACTTGAATCATTGGGGCTTGAATATCAGCAGCCATTCAATTCAAGAAGAAATGTTTGCTTTTGTCTGTGTGAGAGATTTTGAACACTCGTATGGCAGGAATAATACTGAGACATCCGAGTGAGGGAGATTCAGTACGCTGTCTGTGAAAAATGCGTCAAACAATTTACTCAGCTTGGGGGATCAAAATCTCAACCCGCACAGTGGGGAGAGACTATGTATCCATTCTGTTTTGAATTTCAAACCCAGCGCGACACAAAGAATGCTCCCCTCATGGGGAAACCATGGAAATGTGGGGACTGTGGGAAAGGGTTCCCTTCCCCATTGGTGCTAGACACCCACAGATGCGTTCTCACTGGGGAGACGCTGTTCTCCTGCTCAGTATGTGGGAAGGGATTCAGTTGGCTGTGCAGCCTACAGACACACCAGCGAGTTCACACCAGGGAGAGGCCGTTCATCTGCCACCATTGTGGGAGATGATTCATTCAGTTGTCCCACCTGCAGACACACCAGCAGGTTCACAGTAGGGAGAGGCCGTTCTCCTGCTCTCTGTGTGGGCAGCGATTCGTCGATGCATCCCACGTCCTGAAACACCAGCGGGTTCACCTGGGGAAGAGGCCGTTCACCTGCTCTGAGTGCAGGAAAGGATTTGTCGATTCTTACACCCTGCTGACCCATCAGCAGGTCCACAGCAAAGAGGCGCCGTTCACCTGCCCTAAGTGCGAGAAGAGCTTCAGTCATGTGGGCAACTTGTGGAGGCACCTGCCGATCCACACCAGGGAGAGGCCGTTCACATGCTCTGTGTGCGGGAAGGCGTTCACTCAGACATCAACACTGTAATCTACCAAAGGGTCCATATCATGGAGAGGGCGTTCATCTGCTCTCAGTGTGGAAATGGCTTCACCCGCTCCTCCCAACTGCGGAGCCACCAGCGAGTTCTGGAATTTTTTGAGGATGTAACTCTGAAGATGGACAAGGGAGATCCAGTGGATGTAGTGCACCTGGACTTTCAGAAAACCTTTGATAAAGTCCCACATAGGAGGTTAGAGGGCAAAATTAGGGCGCATAGTATTGGGGGCAAACTACTGACTTGGATTGAAAATTGGTTGGCTGACAGGAAACAAAGACTAGTGATAAATGTCTCCCTTACAGAATGGCAGGCGGTGACCAGTGGGCTACTGCAGGGATCAGTGCTGGGTCCGCAGCTTTTTACAATATATATTAATGATATGGAAGATGGTATTAATAGTCACATTAGCAAATTTGCTGATGATACAAAGCTGGGTGGCAGGGTGAAATATGAGGAGGATGCTAGGAGATTACAAGGTGACCTTGACAGGTGAGGTGAGTGGACAGATGCATGGCAGATGCAGTTTAATGTATGGTTATCCACTTTGGTGGCAAGAACAGGAAGGCAGATTACTACCTAAATGGAGTCAAGTTAGGTAAAGGGGCAGTACAAAGAAATCTGGGTGTTCTTGTACACCAGTCAATGAAGGCAAGCATGCAGGTACAGCAGGTAGTGAAGAAAGCTAATAGCATGCTGGCCTTCATTACAAGAGGGATTGAGTATAGAAGCAAAAAGTTTCTTCTGCAGCTGTACAGGGCCCTGGTGAGACGGCACCGGGAATATTGTGTGCAGTTCTGGTCTCCAAATTTGAGGAAAGACATTCTGCCTATTGAGGGAGTGCAGCGTAGGTTCACGAGGTCAATTCCTGGAATGGCAGGACTATCGTATGTTGAAATATTGGAGCGACTGGGCTTGTATATCCTTGAGTTTAGAAGACTGAGAGGGGATCTGATTGAGACGTATAAGATTATTAAAGGATTGGACACTCTGGAGGCAGGAAAAATGTTTCCGCTGATGGGTGAGTCCCGAACCAGAGGACGCAGCTTAAAAATAAGGGGTAAGCCATTTAGGACAGAGATGAGGAGAAACGTCTTCACCCAGAGAGTGGTGGCTGTGTGGCCTACTCCTGCACCTATTGTCTATTGAGTTCATGTGCCATTGCAGGGGGATTGAAGGAGCGACGGCTGAGTGACATTGTCGACTGGACTATCAACCCAGTTCCGGGGATTCCCGGGGTTTGAATCCCGCCGAGGCAGATGGTGAGATTGGAATTCGGTCAGAAATTTGGAGTTCTGAATCTAATAATGAATCCATTTTTGGGGGGAGAAACTGCCATCTAATTCACTTATGTCCCTTTTAGGAAAGGAAACTGCCATTGTGGGAAAGGATTCACTCAGTCATCTCAACTGCATCCTTTACCCGGTCTGACCTACACCTGACTCCAGACCCACAGCAGCATGGTTGACTCTTGACTGCCCCCACCCCCATCCCATGGCAAATGAGTGGAGTAACTTAAATGAATACAGTGTGCGGGTTTAAATTGCTGAGTGAGGCAATACTTCCTTTAGCTTAAGGCTGTACCAAGGATCCAATTATAAAGGGACAACTCGGCGCTGACCAACAGTAAAGGAAGTGGAGTTGGGAGGAGTGTGTGAGCTTTGAGATGTTTAAAAAAAAAGCTTCTTTTCATATACTTTTTTTTGCTGGGGAGATCTGAAGCTGTAACAAAGTTGGGTGGCAATAAAGGTTACTTGAACTTAACCCTGGTCTCAGACTGTCAATGAAAGCTATGAGATCCAATAGGTTTTTGTTTTAAAGCTGCTCACTCTTTTCAACCTCTTGCACTAAGTTTCCAATGTCATGTATCAGAAGGAGCAGTGAATGAGTAGCTAATATCGTTAGAAATTGTAAATTTTTCATCTCTGCAGGTATTGCATCATTTCATCGACATTGTAACGTTTACTGGCAGCACCGGGAAGTGTGGGATGTATTCATGAGAAACAAAGTTAAAAATCATACAACACCAGGTTATAGTCCAACATGTTTATTTGGAAGCACTAACTTTCGGAACACTGCTCCTTCATCAGGTGTTTGTGGCGCAGGATCATAGGAGAATTTATCGCAAAAGATCGCAGTTTCATGCAACAGAAATGATATAGAACAAACTTAGATTGTTGTGAAGTCTTTCATCTTTTAGAATAGGTTGCAGGTTTTGTTTCATTAATATGTAAATCCCAGAACTTGTTTGAAGACACATTCTCGAGACAACTTAAGGTCTCTATCCCAATCTTGAGTGAGACTGGTTCTATTTTCAAAGTAGGAATTTATAAAATCTCACATGGATTGACTGCCTGTAGATTGTATTTTGCTCAAAAAGCGCACAATGTATCTGCAAATATAATTCTGCAAATTCAAAATCACACAAAAGCCTTATATGTAAGTGTGCATGCATGAGAGGATGTGTGTGTGTGCTTGATAAAGTGTGTGAGTGATAGAGTATCAGCCTGAGAGAGGGTGTATATGTGTGTGTGTGTCTGAGAGAGTGATCTGTGTGAATGTGAGCGTGTGTGAGAGTGTATGCTTTGTGTGGGTGTGAGAGAGCGTGACAGTGAAGTGGGGTTACCTGTCATGTGACATGAACCCAAGGTCCTGGTTGAGGCCATCCTCATGTGTTCTGAACTTGGCTTCCAGCCTCTGCTGGGCCACTAAAACTGAATAAGCAGTTACTTAGCACACATTGGAGAGGGCAGGGTGGGATTTGTCTTTCGATTTGCAGAAGGTGTGAAGTTCTGGGTGCTGGAAACTCGGGAAAACATGCTGGAGGACCTTCGGCTCAAAGAGATGCAGCTGGAAGCCAGGCTGCAGACACGATGGGGGAATCATCAAACCCCCACACTGTGGAAACAGGCCCTTTGGCCCAACAATCCACACTGACCCCCGTTAGAGCATCCCACCTAATAACCTCCACAGCTAATCCCTGAATTTAGAATGCCCAATCCACTCTAAGCTGCACATTTTGGGACCTTGGGAGGAAACCAGAGCACCCACAGATGGGAGGGGGGAGGGTAGAAAAGTGCAAACTCTACACAATCACCATGAGGGTGGGATCGAACTCAAGTCCCTGGCACTGTGAGGCAGAGGTGCTAACCACTGAGCTACTGCCGCGCCGCCCACAGTCTTGGATTGAAGGAATCGATGGACTTCATTCCAGGATTGAAGGAATCGATTGGCTTCATGCCAGTCCTGGTGACACTCCAGCCCGTTTGGGGAATTGAATTTGCTTCCACAGAGTTTCCACGGTACAGGGTCATTGCGTCTCAGCAGCTTCAACGATCCAAAGAAGGGCTCGTCTACAGCGAGAACACTAGTCCACATTTCGCTACAGAGTTAAAGTTCTTTGCACAGTCAGAACCCTGGAACACTCCCACGCAGGCTGTGTGGAATCACGGGGCTTCTCAAGTCACGTTGATGTTTGAAGTAACTTCCCCTCCTCGATTCAAACGCTGCTGATATTCAGGCCCTGAGTAAATTTTTTGTGCACGCCTGAACAGCAAATCCTCCTCTGCTAATACCTTGAGAAAACAGATCATTGCTGTCAGTGCAGGGCAGGAAATAGGATAAGAGAATTCTAGTTTGTACCAAGCAGCCTTCCCTATCTCCTACCCGAAATCTCTGTCTCCCATTTCCTCCACCTTTCAATGGATTCCAACTCGAATTTATCCTTCCATCCTCCTGTTTTTGCCCAGCTCCCCTCACCGGAAAGCGCTGACTCTCGGTTCAGTTTCTTAGTCACTTCTTGCCATTCCCAGTATATTGCCCACATCTTTATTTAGTTTTTAAAACAGAAAAGCAGTGGTTTGCTGATGCCAGGATCTGAGGGGAATTGCGCTCACGCTCCAGATTCTCTCTCGCATCATTCACAAAAATCTGCACTGCACATGTGCAAAGAAGGGGATGATGGGAGTGGGTGGGACGCATTCACCAACTCCCCATTCAATCAAGATCCAATCATGCCCACAGCGCCCCCTGTCTATTCTCTCTCGCTATCTCGCTTCCCCCCTCTCACACACATGCCATCCTCTCCGTCCATTCTATCTCCATACCCTCTTCCCCCTGTCTAGTCCAGTCTCTCGTCCACCCTCTGCCTTCCTCCATCCAGTCCCTCTCCCCACACTCATTCTCTCTCTCCTCCCACTCTCTGCTCCCCTCCATTCTCTCTCTTTCCCCACCCTCTGCTCTCCATCCATTCCCTCTCTCTTCCCTCACCCTCTCCTAACATTCATTGTTGCTCTCTTTCTCCCCCACCCTCTGCCCCCTTGCATTCTTTCCCCACGCACTGACCCACATCCATTCTCTCTCCCCACACTCTGCACACCCATTCTCTCTCTCTCTGTCAAACGCTCTGCCCCCACCCTGTGCACCCCCAGTGTTTCTCTCACTCCAATGTTCTGTCCCCGGGTCGATTTCTCTCTCTCTCTACGCCCAGCCTCTGTTTCCCGTCCAATTTCTCTACCTGCACCCCCATTCTCATCCTTTCTTGTGCGTCGAGCCCTCTTTGATCACTGTATCAGCCCTTCTAAGGATAGAGAGAGCGTGGATGGTGATGACTCTACCTGCGAGATGGGAGGGTGTGGTGTGAGAAATGGCTGATCTTTAACATTGAGAATCGCGAAAATGATACTTTCAAAACCATAAGTAAAGTTTGAAAGCAAATTCAATTTTTTTTAAAAGCTGCATTTTTCTGAAACTTGCATTGAAATCTGTGCAATTAGGCCACAGTTGAGGACAAGCTGTAAATTTGGAATGGTCAATTCCTCGTCTTGCGAAGTTGGTTCAGATTAATTAGAAATAGAGTCATAGAGTTGCAGAGCAGGGAAACAAACTTTTCGGTGCATGCCAACCACATATTCTAAATTAATCTGGTAATCCATTTGCCACCATTTGGCCCATATCTCTCTCAACCCTTCCTATTCATATACCCATCCAGATGCCTTTTAAATGTTGTAATTGTTCCAGCCTCGACCATTGTCTCTGGCAGCTCATTCCATACATATACCACGCTCTGCATGAAAACGTTACGAGTTCGGTCCCATTTAAACCCCCTCTCACCCTAAACCTATGCCCCTCCAGTTTTGGCTTTCCTCTACCCTGGGGAAAAGACATTCAAAAATTTAGCAGCCACACAAAATGCAAAAGGAATAAACTGTTGAGCCTCAGGGAAACAAACAAGTCTGACTCCAGCTTTTTTTTCTCTCCGATTGGCAGTTGGACCAGCATCTCCACTGGGCATACTGCGCATGCTTCTCGATGTCAGGAAGCATTGCACATGTACGCTGGTGTCAGCAAAATACTCCGCATGCTCTTTGCTGTCAGCGGAAACGGCACGCAACATTCTTGATCGACCAATGAAGCCCTGAAGGACGGGAAGGAGTGTGGTCCTCCTGCCATTGAGAGCCTCCCCTCTAATGTCGGAATGCGGAAGTTAGACCATGCGCTTGTGAAGGTGTTGCTGCTCCTCTCTCTATGAATGAAGATTGAACTTCATCCCAGACTGCAACTTCTTTCCTCTGTCCAACATCTGTGAGTACAACACACTCTTCTCACCCCCTTTTCCATTTTATATTTTCACTCTGGTGTTCAGTTCTTGACTTGCAGCAAAGTTGGTTCAGGTATGTGTCTTAATTGGCAAACACATGGTAAATGTAGTAACGCAGTGTGAAGTGATAGCCTTTCCTATGAAATAAAAACAGGAAGGAGGTACATTGTTTAAATGGTGATATATTGGGATGTGGAGAAAGTGAGGACTGCAGATAACGGAAATCAGAGTCGAAAAATGTGGCGCTGGAAAAGCACAGCTGGTCAGACAGCATCCGAGGTGCAGAACAGTTAACGTTTTGGGCAAAAGCCCTTCACCAGGAATGATGTGTGGATGTACAAACGTGCCTCAGCTACCTTCTGCTCAGGCTTTCTACTCCAGTCAATGCCAGTTGTCACATAGGTGCAGCAAGCAATCAGCAAGGCAAGTGGTATGTTAGCAAGAGGAATTCAGTTCAAAGTGGGGATGCCTTCCTGTAGTTAGGGAGATATTGAATATATTCAAAGCTGAGTTCATCTGACTTTTGAATGTCAAAAATAGTTATGGGGGAAGGCAAGAAATTTTAAAAAATATATACTTTTATTAGAAACTTTTTCAAATCTCTCACAACACCTCCATATACAAAAAAGAACAATACCAAAATACAGAAACATAGCAGTACAACAATGTCATATTATGATACTATTAATAATGAGCTACCTATTATTCTACTGGAACAAACTTAGCTTAAACTAAACTACAATCAAATTGAATAAAAATAAAATTAAACATAATTTAAGTTAATTTGAATTCTATCACATTACTTAATTCTATTTCACTCACCACACCTCCATTAAGGCTCCCATCCATGGGAGCACCAGTTATTGCACCCGTATTCTTTTCATAGAAGAAGAAGAATACAGCGCAGTACAGGCCCTTTGGCCCTCGATGTTGCGCCACCTAACCTATACTAGCCCACTATCCTCCATATACCTATCCAATGCCCGCTTAAATGCCCATAAAGAGGGAGAGTCCACCACTGCTACTGGCAGGGCATTCCATGAACTTACGACTCGCTGAGTGAAGAACCTACCCCTAACTTCAGTCCTATATCTACCCCCCCTGAATTTAAAGCTATGCCCCCTTGTAATACCCAACTCCATACGCGGGAAAAGGTTCACACTGTCAACCCTATCTAACCCCCTAATCATCTTGTACACCTCAATCAAGTCACCCCTAAACCGTCTTTTCTCTAATGAAAACAGCCCCAAGTGTCTCAGTCTTTCCTCATACGATCTTCCTTCCATACCAGGCAACATCCTGGTAAACCTCCTCTGCACCCGTTCCAGTGCCTCCACGTCCTTCCTATAGTATGGCGACCAAAACTGCACACAATATTCCAGATGCGGCCGCAACAGAGTCTTATACAACTGCATCATGACCTCAGGACTCCGGAACTCAATTCCTCTACCAATAAAAGCCAGTATGCCATATGCCTTCCTCACCGCACTATTTACCTGGGTGGCAACTTTCAGAGATCTGTGTACATGGACACCAAGATCCCTCTGCTCATCCACACTACCAAGTATCCGACCATTAGCCCAGTACCCCATCTTTTTGTTATTCTTCCCAAAGTGAATCACCTCACACTTAGCTACATTGAATTCCATTTGCCACCTTTCTGCCCAGCTCTGCAGCTTCTCTATATCCTGCTGTAACCTGCCACATCCTTCCTCATTGTCAACAACTCCTCCGACTTTCGTATCATCCGCAAACTTGCTCACCCAACCTTCTAACCCCTCTTCCAGGTCATTTATAAAAATGACAAACAGCAATGGTCCCAAAACAGATCCTTGCGGAACACCGCTAGTGACGGCACTCCATGAAGAAACTTTGCCATCAACTACTACCCTCTGTCTTCTTCCATCCAGCCAATTCCTAATCCAAACCTCCAACTCACCCTCAATGCCATATCTCCGTATTTTCTGCAGTAGCCTACCATGGGGAACCTTATCAAACGCCTTACTAAAATCCATATATACCACATCTACCGCTTTCCCCTCATCAACCTCCTTCGTCACCTTTTCCAAGAATTCAATAAGGTTTGTGAGGCACGACCTGCCCTTCACAAAACCATGCTGACTATCCTTGATCACATTATTCCTATCCAGATGTGCATAAATCCTATCCCTTACAATTCTCTCTAAGACTTTGCCCACAACAGAAGTGAGACTCACCGGCCTATAGTTACTACGGTTATCCCTACTCCCCTTTTTGAACAAGGGAACCACATTTGCTATCCTCCAGTCTTCTGGCACTACTCCTGTAGACAAAGAGGACATAAAAATCAAGGCCAATGGCTCTGCAATCTCCTCCCTTGCTTCCCAGAGAATCCTAGGATAAATGCCATCAGGCCCAGGGGACTTATCTATTTTCACCTTTTCCAGGATTTCCAACACCTCTTCTCTACATACCTCAAAGCCATCCATTCTACTTATTTGTGACTCAGTGTTCGCATCGACGACAATCCCCTGTTCCTGAGTAAATACTGAAGAAAAGTATTCATTCAGTGTCTCCCCAATCTCTTCCGCCTCCACACGCAACTTCCCACTACTATCCTTGACTGGACCTATTCCTACCCTAGTCATTCTTTTATTCCTAACATACCTATAGAAAGCCTTAGGGTTTTCCCTAATCCTACCGACTAAGGACGTTTCATGTCCCCTCCTTGCTGCTCTTAGCTCTCTCTTCAGGTCCTTTCTGGCTACCCTATAACTCTCAATCGCCCCAATTGAACCTTCACGTCTCATCTTGAGATAGGCCGCCCTCTTCCATTTAACAAGGGATTCCAATTCCTTATTAAACCACGGCTCCCTCGCACGACCCTTTCCTCCCTGCCTGACAGGTACATAATTATCAAGGACACTCAATAGTTGCTCCTTGAACAAGCTCCACATATCATTTACACTCTTGCCTTGGAGTCTACTTTTCCAAGCCACACATCCTAAGTCATGCCTCACCGCATCATAATTTCCCTGACCCCAGCTATAACTCTTGCCCTGTAGTACACACTTATCCCTCTCCATCACGAGAGTAAAAATCACCGAATTATGGTCACTATCCCCAAAGTGCTCACCTACCTCTAATTCTAACACCTGGCCTGGTTCGTTACCCAGAACCAAATCCAGTATGGCCTCACCTCTTGTTGGCCTGTCTACATATTGTGTCAGGAAACTCTCCTGCACACATTGAACAAACACTGACCCATCTAACGAACTTGAGCTATAGCTTTCCCAATCAATATCAGGAAAGTTAAAGTCCCCCATAACAACCACCCTATTACTGTCACTCATCTCCTGAATCACCCAGCCTTGCCCTCCCAGGGCCCCATGAGCGCCCAGACTGATTCCCACAGCTATACCACGGCTCTAATTAATATTGCTGATCAGTCTGCATCAATATAATTTAGAAAGGGCTGCCACGTCTTGTAAAACTACTGTTTTGTGGTGCACCATATTTGTGAGGTCATCTTGGGGGGGATGCTCCATCACCAGCATGTGCCACCCCATAAGCCCTGGGGGTTTTCCAACGTCCAATTAATTAAAATGTTCTTCCTTGCACAGTGCATAAGAATGTTACAGTCTGTTCCTGTGTTCTCCGAGAGAAGGCAAATTTGGCAACCCCAGAAGAAGAAATACCGGATTCACTTTAACTTTAATCCCCCAGGATGCCCTTCAGCTCCCTTACTATAGCACTCCAGTATCTCTGGATCTTACAACATGACCAATAGCAGTGTGTGAGTGCCTATACTAATTTTACATTTGGGACACCCTGGTGATGTGCCTATCTTGAACTTAGCTAGCCTCTCTGGCACCACATAAGTCCTATGTAAAATCTTCAATTGCATGCCCTGTGCTTTGTTACATATTGAAATTTTCCTTACATTTTCCCATATATCTTGCCATACTTCTAATGAAATATCCTATCCTAGCTCCCGATTCCACATCCTAGAGTGTCCCTCCACATCCCCTAAGGTACGTCCCTTCTGTAAATGATACAACGTACTAACTGAAAGAGCACCTGAACACCAGAGTACTCTTTATTCCACATTTGACCTGTAATGCTGAGCCAGGAGCGTGGTATTCCTCTGTATATAATCCGTTGGCTGAAAGTACCGGAAAAGGTCCCTATTAGACAATGCATATTTCTGACTTAGCTGGCTAAATGACATCAAGACCTAACCCTGGAATAAATCTCCCAGACAGAAGATTCCTTTATTCTCCCATGACTTAAAGCCAGAGTCCATTGCCCCAGGTTTAAATCCTTGGGCTGCCACCAGTGGGGTAATCAGTGAGGTCTTCAGCCAATTGCCCTTGTCTTGCCTCATTATCCTCCAGGCTTTCACTGTATTTAAAATGATTGTACTCTTACACTGCTCAGTCTCGGATTTCATCTTGATCAATGAATAATAGATTAACTTGGGGACATCTCGACTGCAATGCTTCAACGTCAAGCAAAATCTACCCAAGTCCCCTCGTGCCCAGTCACACACATATGCTAAGAAAGCGCTTATTTGATATCTCTTCAAGTCCAAAAGGTCCACTCCTCCTCACCCTGTGAGAACTGCAATTTGGTAAACTTAATTAGGGGGCGGCTGCGACACCAAATAAAAGAACCTAGCCAACCATTGAGCCTCAGTAATACTCATCTGGGTAGCAACAACAGGAGCATTCTCATGGGGTACAACAGGCGAGGAAGAACATTCATTTTAATCAGAGTTATTCGGCCTAACCATGATAATGGTAATCCGTCCCACCGCTGCAAATCCTGCTTTATCCTCTCGAGTAATTGTACATAGTTAACTTTATACAGCTGGTGGAAGGCAGGGGTAATAAAAATTCCCAAATACAAAAACCCTTTTGACGACCATCTAAACAGGAACTGCATTCCATCCTTCAGATCAGGCACCTCCACTAATTCTTCCCCTCCCCCATCCGCATAGCTTCTGATTTTGTAAATTTGATCTTGCAGCCCGAAAATCTGCCAAATAAATTAATTGTTTGAATCAATCGAGGAACGGACTCCTCCAGATTGGCCAAGAACAAAAGGACATCATCAGCATATAGGGTAATCTTATGTTCCCCCATTCCCACTCCTGGCGCCACTATTTCAGGGTCCCTCCTGATAGCCTCAGCTCATGGCTCAATTGCCAAGGTAAATAGCAGCGGTGAAAGAGGACAGCCTTGGCGACTACCTCTCCCAGGTTTTAATTTATCTGACTTATTGCCGTTTGTGATGACTGCTGCCTTCGGATCATTATACAACACCACCACCCATCTAGCAAAGGTTGTCCCCAGACCAAAGCGCTTGAGGACCCCAAACAGGTATAGCCATTCTATCTGGTCAAATGCCTTTTCTGCATCTAGGGAGGCCGCTGAACCCAGGATCAACCTTTGCTGGCATACCTGCACCATGTTCAGTACCCTCCTGATATTGTTGGAGGAGCTACGGCCCTTTACAAAACCCATCTGATCTTCTTTCACAACACAGAACAACACCTTTTCCAACCTCAGGGCCAGCGTCTTGGTTAGAATTTTAAATTCTACATTCAACAGTGAAATGGGTCTGTATGAAGCACATTCTTCGGGCTCTTTCTCCTTCTTTAAAATGAGGGAAATATTAGCCTCACTAAGAGAGGGCGGAAGATAATCCTGTGCATATGAATAGCTATACATCCTCAGAGGTGGCTCCGCCAACACATTTATTAATTCCTTATAGAATTCACTTGGGAATCCATTTGACCCCAGTGTTTGCCTCACCAACACATTTATTAATTCCTTATAGAATTTACTTGGGAATCCATCTGACCCCAGTGCTTTGCCACCTTGGAGATGCTTTATTGCTTCCTGCACCTCCTGTATTGTCATAGGCCCATTCAACAGGAAACCTGTTCCGCATTTATACTAGGGAGGTGCAGGATCTCAAAGAAGGCCTGCATTCTCGCTGCACTGTGTTCATCTCCCTCTGACTGATAGAACTCTGCAAAGTATTCACTAAATCTAACATTAATCTTCGTTAACTCAAGGGTAACTGTGCCAACCTTCTATCTAACAGACATAATAGATTGGGAAGCATTTTTCTTTCTAGCCAGATATCTACGTGGCTCATCTCCAAATTCAAACAATCTTTGTTGAGCAAAGCAGACGTTTTTTTCCCAGTGTGTGCAATGAGTTGGGAGCAGCCCGGAGAGCTGCAGCTTGACCAGTGAAGGCCTATTATAATATACTTCCTCAGCTATCTGCAGACGGGTCTTCAGCATCTGTTGTTACTCCTTCCTCTGCATCCTTCTGTCCTTCTAGTCGTTGAATAAAAAATAATCAGGCCTCATAAATATGCCTTAGTGGCCTCCTCCAGTATTTCCGGATTACTGGCCGTACCCGAGTTGATATCCCAGATGGCTCTGAACTCTTGTGATGTACTCAACAAATTTGCTATCCCTTAACAGGAATGGGTCCATGCACCAGTGCTGTGCATCCATTCCACCACTCTTGATTTTACCATATAAATACACTGGCACATGGTCCGAGACAGCTATATTGCCAATTTCACAAGCCAATGTTCTGTCCAAGCAATCGAATGGCATTAAAAAGTGTCAGTTCCCATGTGGTACTTGTGTGGGTTGGAAGAGAAAGTAAAGTCTCTTCCATTAGGGTGGAGATGCCTCCACACATCCACTAATCCCAACTCCTCGCACATGCCCACCAACTGCTTACATTGCGCAGGTGTCCCTGCCTGGCCCCTTGGCATCCTGTCTACCTCGGGATCTATTAGGCGATTAAAATCCTTTCCAATGATCATGTGGCGTACCCCAAGACTCATTAATTTAGCAACTGCATCAATTAGAAATTTAAGAGGGTGCACCGGGGGACAATACACATTCAGGACGCCATACTCTTCTCCATGTATTAGAGCCCATGTTTGTCCTTAATTTGCTCTATTACCTGCAAACCGAGGTTCCTTCTTACCAGTATAGCCACTCCTCTACACTTGGAGCTAAAGGAGGAGAAGAATACCCTATCATAACCTCCTTGCTGCAGTTTCACATGTTCCTTATCAGTTAAATGTGTCCCCTGCAGCAGGGCGATGTCCACCTTTTCCTTCCTGAGGCTTGACAGCACCGTCTTTCTTTTTAACGGGGGAATGGCTCCCTTTTACATTCCAGGGGCACCACCTGAACGAATCAGTAGCCATGGTCATCCAGGGCAGCCCGTGGTTTCCCAAGAGGAGGAAGCTTATCCGAGGTGCAGTGAGCAACAAAGACATTAACTCTATAAAGTCTAAAAACTGCTCCTATTAAAAACTACAATAAATAAAAATCTAACCACCACATTTAACTTAAGCAAACGTTCAAATAACCCTCAATTATGTAGAGATCTCTTATCCCCACCCTCCCCAAACCCCACCATTGCCACCATCCTGGCTCCTTTCCACTGAGGCTGTGCCCCAATTCACAGATTGTAAAAAACATGTTATTTACATTCTGAGAGTTAACAATGGTTGCCTATCTCCCCACACCCCTTTCTCCATACATCTTAAGCACAGGTATAGCCACCCCCAATCCAAAAACAAAAGGACAGCAGTAAAAGAAAAAGGCCCCACACAATATGTAACTGACCGATACACTAAATAATTCCAGTTTTTTGTCAAGGCAGTTCGTATAAAGCCAATAACCACAAAAAAGGGGCAAAAACGTAGCGTTGTCTGAAATGATGTCCCTCCCGCCTTCACCCCGACTCGATTTCTTTAATTCAGAGAATTCGCAAAGTCCTTTGCCTTTACTGCTGAATCAAAATTATATACCGTCCCTCCATGAGTGTAACGCAATACGGTCAGGGACCTCAAGGAATATTGTATATTCAGATCCCTTAATTTTCTCTTAACTTCATCAAATGCCCTTTTCTTAATCCAGGCTCCTGAGAAGTCCTGAAAATATATTATTCTTGAGTCTTTGTGCATTAAAGCCTGTGGATCTCTTCCCAGTCTTCTTGCTGTTTCAATCACTAACTGTTTTTCTTTATAATGCAGGAGGCGCACTATGACCACGCGGGGCTGCAGGTCCGATCCGGACCTGCGCATTTCGATCCGGTGGGCCCTCTCCACACTCAACAGGCCCGACTCCAACTCCAGCCCCAGGAATCCAACGAGGTCTTCGCCTTCCTCGTATTCCAGAAGATCCACGAGCTGTAACATATTTCTTCTACTTTAGTTTTCCAGGTCGTCCGCTTGCTCCTGAAGGACCTGAACCTGGTCTTCCAGCGTTTGGATCCTTCCTCCTGAGACCTCCGCCATGGTCTCCGATGCCACGGTCCTCTCCTCCACTGCCTATTCTCTTCGGGCCAACATTTGAATTTCCTGACTAAGCTTTTCCAGCGTGGCAGATAGTGGTTCCACCGCTGCTTCAATCTTTTCTCAGAGTTTGGCAAACTCCGAGAGTAACTGCTGCCCCACTAAACCCAAAGGGGCTGCCCTGGGAGTTTGAGCAATGGCTCCAGGCGCCCCTGATGCAGTAGGGGAGTGCCCTGCCTGCTGCACCCCTGTCGGCCCCTTTCCTTCATTTGCTTTCATTCTGGTCCTAAAGCTGTCAAACCACAATTATAGCAGCTCCAGACGTTCAGTAAGTTTATATTAGCAATTGTTTTCTCCTACGGATGGTTAATGAGGTGGGGGGAGGTGTAAATGTCCGGGGGTATGGCACAGAGCCCAACACAGCAGACCACTTAAACCACCGCCATCTTGGGTTTCCAAGAAAATGGTTTTAAGACCAGTACAGAACAGCTACAGGGTCATACAGCACAGAAACAGACCCTTCGGTCCAACTGGTCTACGCTGACTATGTTCTCAAACCCAACTAGTCCCATCTGCCAGTGATTGGCCCATATCTCTCTGGACCTTTCCTATTCATGTCCATTTCCAAATGTCATTTAAACATTGTCACTGTACAAGCATCCACTACTTCCTCTGGACACACATTCCACACACAAACCACTCTCTGTGTGAAAACAATGGAGCTCTTCATGTCTTTTTAAAATCTTTCTCCTCTCCCCTTCAAAATTTTCTCCCTAATTTTGAAAGCCCCACCCTAGGGAAAGGACACCTGCCTTTCACCTCATCTGTACCCTTCATGATATTATAATCCTCTATAAGGTCACCACTCAATCTCCTCTGCTCCAGTGAAAGAAAACCCAATCTATCCACCTGGCTGTAGGTATATTCATATTCAGTTATGATGTGTTCAATGTTGGTGCAGGCTCAAATGGCCAACACCTGCTCCCAATTCTCTCACTCTGTTTCCAGGACAGCATTAGTAGATTGTGAAAGGGGAGGGATAGATATCTTGTTTGTTTTTATTTTTAAAATGCACTTGATTCCCACAAATAAAATCAACAGGTACAAGTACAGCACATGCAGTATTCCCCATTGCAGCTTCAAGGTTTTGTGTCCTCTTCTTCCGCGTTGGCTCCAGCACATTCGGCTTCCTTTCCCCACCCCGCCTCCCCATCCCCGCCCTCAGCCGTTGATGCTTCCAATGTTTATAAAATCAAGAGCGGGATGGATAGGGTAAATAGACAAGGTCTTTTCTCTGGGAGTGTAGAACTATAGAGTAATAGGTTAAGGGTGAGGTGGCCCGGGGAGGGGGCGAGGAATTTAAAAGGAACCTAAGGGGCAATTCATGCAGAAGATTGCACGTGTAAGGAAAGAGCTGCTAGAGGAAGTAGTAGATGCTGGTATAATTATGACACATTTAAAAGGCATCTGGATCGGTTTATGAATAGGAAGGGTTTAGAGGGATATGGGCCAAATGCTGGCAAATGAGACCAGATTCAGCGAGGATATCTGGTCAGCATAGACCAGTGGACCAAAGGACCTGTTTCTGTGCTGTATATCTAGATGACTCTGGTTTGCCACGCCAATCTGTTCAATTTCTCTCTGGTGTCATAGCCTTGATGTTTCATTCTAAAACTCCTGTGGGGGCACGTTAACCATTTTGTGTCTGATTGATTGCCAAGAAGTTGCATTGCAGGTTCATCCTGAATTTACACACTACACGCAAGGGCGGCACGGTAGCACAGTGGTTAGCACTGCTGCCTCACACCGCCAGAGACCTCGGTGGAGTTTGCACGTTCTCCCCGTGTCTGCGTGGGTTTCCTCCGGGTGCTCCGATTTCCTCCCACAATCCAAAAATATGCAGTTTAGGTGAATTGGCCATGTTAAATTTCCCGCAGTGTTAGGTTAGGGGTATGGGTGGGTTGCGCTTCGGCGGGGCCGTGTGGACTTGTTGGCCCAAAGGGCCTGTTTCCACAATGTAACGCACTCTAATTATTACTACCAAAAATCAGACCTGCTCACTCTCAACAGGATCCCAATGTCGTGGAAGATATTAATTTTCAGGTGGAGGGATCCAAAATTCAGAAAGATGTCAGTTATGACTGTTCTGCTCTTCTGTCCCTGTCAGATCCTGAATCAGCACTTTCAGGAGAATTAGAATGGAGTGAGAATAGAGGGAGAGAGAGAGAAGGATGGTGCTTTCAGTTTTGTGGAATAACAAAAGAAAAGAATGTTCTGCAGAAAGTAGAATTGCATGTTCTGAATTTCTACCCTGGACTGACAGTGATGACTTTTGTAATCTCTTTTCAGGATATTTGATATGAAGATGAAGTTTCAAAATCAACAGATGAAAGGCATATGCCTGAACCATTGACTCTCCTGCTCCTCAGATGCTGCCTGACCTGCAGTTTTCGACTCTGATTCTCCAGCATTTGTGAGTCACTCAATCCATCAGGACTGCAACAATTTTCAACTGTGATCCAATTGGTTCCTGTTTCAGTACGTTTTCAGCATCAGTGGGACTGGAAGAGAGCCCCTACTGTTGCAGCAACGCACTGAGTGTCGAGCCTGAAACAGTTATCTGGCCTGAAAAGAGGAATTCAAGGCAGGGAGGGGACATACACGCGTTTGTGTGCAACTGTAGCTTCGGCCATGGAGAAACCATGGAAGTGTGGCGACTGCGGGAAAGGCTTCCATGTCCCGTCTGCCCTGGAGACACATCGGCGCAGTCACACCAGGGAGAAGCCATTCTCGTGTCCTGAGTGTGGGAAGGCCTTCAGTGATTCCTCCGCCCTGCTGAGGCACCGGCGGGTGCACACAGTGGAGAGGCCCTTCAGCTGCCCTGAGTGCAGGAAGAGCTTCAGCGATTCCACCGCCCGGCTGAGGCACTTGCGGGTTCACACAGGGGAGAGGCCCTTCAGCTGCCTCAAGTGTGGGAAGGCATTCAACGATTCCTCCGCCCTGATGAGGCACCAGTGGGTGCACACAGGGGAGAGGCCCTTCCGCTGCCCCGATTGTGGGAAGGTGTTCACTCGCTTCTCCCACCTCGTGATTCACCGGCGGGTCCACACCGGTGAGAAGCCCTTCCCCTGCCCCAAATGTGGGAAGGCCTTCAGCGATTCCTCTGACCTGCTGACCCACCAGCGGGTCCACACCGGCGAGAGACCATTCACCTGCTCTGTCTGCGAGAAGTGCTTTACACGCTCTTCCGACCTGCTGAAGCACCAGCGGGTCCACACTGGGGAAAGGCCCTTCAGCTGCTCTGTGTGCGGGAAGGGCTTTACCCAACCCTCCCACCTGCTGACACACCGGTGTGTCCACACTGGAGAGAGGCCATTCACCTGCCTCGAGTGCGAGAAGGGCTTTGCTGTCTTCTCCACTCTACTGATGTACCAGCGGGTCCACACTGGGGAGAGGCCGTTTGCCTGCCCCGAGTGTGGGCAGAGGTTCACAATGTCCTGCAGCTTGAACAAGCACCAGCGGAGGCACCAATGCTCCTAACAATCAGATTCTGCCGGTAACGCTGCTGAGGGTCACCCCCAGGACAGAACCTCCTGCCCTTTCTGACAGTGGGGGTAGTGGGAGAGTTGGTAGGCTTTTTTGTTTTCTACTGGGGGAGTGGGGGTGCTGGCTCAGTGGTTAGCACTGCTGCCTCATAGCGCCAGGGACCCAGATTTAATTCCATCCTCAGGGTGACTGTCAGTGTGGCGTTTGCATGTAATTCCCCGCTGTGTCTGCGTGGGTTTCCTCTGCATGTTGCAGTGTCTTCCCAAAGTCCAAACGTGCGCATGTTTGGGCGAATTGGCCAAGCTAAATAGTCCCATAGTGTTGATGAATGTGTAGGTGTGGTGCCTTAGTTAGGGGTAGAGCAGAGTGATAGGGTAGGAAAATGTATCTGGGTGAGTTACTCTTCAAAGGGTCGCTCTGAACTTGTTGGGCAGAAGGACCTGTTTCCTCACTGTAGTGATTCTATGATTCTGTGAACGTTGCTTCCAGTGGGCGCTGCTGCTCATTGAGCCCAGGACCCGCACAAACCTACGACCACAAGACTATTGGAGCAGAAGTTAGGATATTTTGACCCATCGAATCTGCTCCACCATCTGTTAGAGACAAAATAAAAAACTGCAGATGCTGGAATCTAAAATAGACAATCAGGAGGCTGGGCACAACAAGGCAGGCAGCACCAGGAGGTGGAGAAGTTAGCATTTCAGGTATTATCCCTCAGGACTGAAGAAGGGTTCTACCCGAAACGTTGACAACTCCATCAGAAATGATTTATCAGGATGTTGTTAGGACTAGAGGGAATGGGTTTAGAGTGAAAGGGGAAAGATTTAAAAGGGACCGAAAGGGAAAACTTTTCATGCAGTGTGGTGCGTGTATGGAACAAGCTGCCAGAGGAAGTGGAGGAAGTTGGTAGAATTTAAAAGACATTTGGTTGGGGACATGAATAGAAAGGGTTAGAGGGATTTGGGCCAAGTGCTGGCAAATGGGACTAGATTAATTTAGAATATCTGGTCAGCGTGGACGAGTCGGACTGAAGGATCTGTTTCCAAGCTGTACCTCTCTATGACTAGTGGTCCTGATGTAAGTTTAGAATTGAGTAACTTTGAATAATTCAATCTTGTTGAATTCGCCTCCTGAAAGGTTTCAAATGAACCCCTCCAAGCGATATGAGTTAACTACGCCGAGTTGGATAAAGTATCCCATCAAGTTCAACATGAATGCGCAGTTGAAGAAGTTGAAGTCAGAAGTCACACAATACCAGGTTACAGTCCAACAGGTCTATTTGAAATCCCAAGCTTTGGGAGCATTGCTCCTTCATCAGTGTTGCTCCTTCATCACTTCACCTGATGAAGGAACAGTGCTTCGAAAGCTCATGAGTTCAAATCAATCTATTGGGATTGTCACCTGGTGTTGTGTGACTTCTGACCTGTCCACCCCCAGCACCTCCACATCAGAGTTGACGAATGAGATCAGATTTTATTCAGCATGATTTAGTGAGATATTCATCTGGCTGCCCTTATGCCTGAAACATCGATTCTCCTGCTACTCGGGTGCTGTCAGACCTGCTGTGCTTTTCCAGCACCACACTCTCAACTCTGATCTCCAGCATTTGCAGTCCTCACTTTTTCCTGGTTCATGTGAAAACTCAACATTGTCAGAGTTACGAAGAGACGCCAGTCACAGAGTACTCTTGCACAGAGACAGGCCCTTCAGCTCAAACTGGTCCATGCTGACCAAAATGTTTGTCAACACTAACCTCATTTCCCTGCACTTGGCCCATATCCTTCTCAAGCTTTCCTACCCATGTATTTGTTGAAACGCCTTTTCAATATTGTTAATGTACCTGTTTCAACCACTTCCACTGGCAGCTGTTTCCCCAGGCGAACTACACTCTGTAAATATTTTGCCCCACATTTTTTCTTCCATCTTTCTCCTCTCGCCATAAAAACGCGTCCTTGGACTTGAAATCCTCCCCCTAGGGAAGAGACAGCTACCATTAACCCAAATCTACCCCTCATGGTTTGAAAATATTGCCTCTCAACTTCCTCTGCTCCAGTGGAAAAACATCCCAGCCTATCCAGCCTAAATTCTAATTTGATAATAATGGCAGTGATGATTTTGGCTGTGTGTGTGTCAAGGATCTCTCATTTCTAAGCCAATGCTGTGCCTCTTAAGTTCACCTGATCTTAAAACGAATGGCACCCCATTCATTTAAAATGTCCATGTTTTCTGTGTAAAGTCGGTCCTGGTCAGGAAATAGGCATTGGTGTCTTATATTCCCGTAGACTTCTTGTGACCGGGTTCATATGCTCTGTTTTGAGATGTATGAGTAAATCTTCAGAACAAAAGATTAATGCAGCCCTTTATTCATGTCTCATTATTAAAAACACTTTCTCCATTTACAGATGTGATTGAGAAGCTTCTCCCAATGAATCTTTGACTGATAACCGCATTTGTCAGGCTTTTGAAAGTCACTGCAGCTCTGTCACAGCACAGGGGAGGGCTCTTTCAGACACAACGCGTCATGCAGAAAATTCTCCCACATTAGTCGAGCAAAGTAGACGTCTTTTTAAGACATTGTGAAAATTGAAAGGGTTCAGAAAAGGTTTGGAAGGATGTTGCCCGGGTTGCAAGGTTAGAGCAACAGGGAGAGGCTGAATACGCTGGTACTATTTTCCCTGAAGCTTTAGAGTCAGCCAGAAACATCTGTTGAATCAGGAAACATCTCTTCCTGCAGCAGCTTCAGACAGACTGCTTGCTAAAACCAAAAGCAGGGGAAAAGAATGGGACAACTGCCCTTTCATTGTAGAAGAGTTTTAGAAAAAAAAGTGTCAAACCCTTTTCCCGGATTGTTGCCTTAGCCAGTATCTGTTAACCATTAGCGAAAACCTTAAACCTGGATGAATGGGAAGCCATTTACAACCCCTCCTGAAAATAAACCAACATCGTCATCTTCTTAAAGGAGCAGCATGATCACAACAAAAAGCACCTGAACTGAAACATTTGTATCAAAAGGCTGTACAGTTAGCAGGACAAGAAAACACATTTGCAATTTCACCAATCAATTTAAATCAGCCCCATTGGCTACCAAAAACTTATTAAATTTAAATCCTAAAGTTTTGACAACAGGACCAATCCTATCATAAAGAATTGGTGCTCTCAGTCATCTGTGTATGAGAGAAAGCATCATTTAGAAAAATAGAGAAGGGCATTCCTGACAGAGAAATCGGAGGAGGCATCCCCGACAGAAGATGGCACAGAATATTCCGGAAGACACATAACCTGGTTGTAATCTGAGAGATTAAATTCTATTATGTGTTATCTGAGTGGGACATGCATTGATTGGAACAGCATACCAGAAGAATCTTGATTTATTCCAGAATACTCAGTAGTTAGGAAGGATTTATTCAATTTGTTAGTAGTTTTGTTCATTTGTTCACCGTGAGAGTTGGTTAAATAAATTGCTGATTGTCGGTTGTAAAGTGTCAGGGATTTACTTTTAACACTACAGCAGGTTACACCACTTATCACACTGACTTTACAGATTAAAGGGCAACGTGCCACTCTTTGGACGTTTCGGTTTGAGATCTTGGAGAGTGGTGGGGCGGGCTTCAGCCTTCGCTTTGTAACAGTATTGATGACATTCTCTTGAATGCAATGGAGTCAATACTAATCCCAGCCTCTTGGTGTGGTTGTGGGTGAATCACCTTAATTTGGCTCCTGACTCAGAAACCGCACAGACAATCAAATGCTGAAACAATTATTTGCACTTTATTGCACGTAGCAACCACAAATAAAACCGCTCAAGTTCATTCAGCTTCACCACCCCCCCCCCCCCCCCCAAACCTGGCTATCACCCAGTTGATGGCTGAATTTAACTGGGTTTCCACCGACAGTGCCCATCTCTGGAAGTGTCCAGGGGTTTGATGCAGTATTATTCTTTTAAGTACTGCTGCTGCTTTATCATTCTGGAGTTGAATTTTGGTGGCGTTTCCTCAATTTCAAATCTGTGGTGTGACTTTTTTTTAAGACTCTAACATCACCTCACATTGCTGGAGACCTCAGGTCTGTAGTTTACCTTCTTATCCTTGAGGGTTAGCTGTCTGTTTGAAACAGCCTGCCCTGCAATTAACCCCTCTATGTCAGGGCTTTCCTTCCACAGGCAGAATTAATTGTCCTTTTGTCACACCATTGTAAAATAACATTATCTTACCTGTCCCAAGAAACAACTTATTGTGTTGCCTCCTTCTTCCCAGGGATGGTTAACAAGCCATTTATCGTATTGAATCTGCTTTGCTATTCAATCATAGCTGATATGTTTCTTAACCCCATTCTCCCGTAACGTTTGAGCCCCTTGATACTCAAGAATGAGTGAATGGTGGAGCAGACTCAATGGGCTGAATGGCCTAATTTCACTTCCTGTGGTGTCACAGTTTCTCGTCAGCCCTTTCATTTCTTGCTCCAGAAAGCGTTATTGTTGACTCGTGAAGTTTGGGAAGTTCTGGAGTTTACAAGTGCGCACCACGCTCCTCTATGCCTCCTCCTCAGGCTTAAAGTAAAGGGAAGACGTTTTAGAACAGAAATAAGGAAAACTTCAGACAGAGAGTGGTAATCGATGGAATTCACTGCCCCGGAAGGCTGTGGAGGTAAGATCATTGAATATATTTTCTTGAGTATCAAGAGGATCAAAGGTTATAGGGAGAACGGGGTTGAGAAACTTATCAGCCATGACTGAATGGTGGAGCAGACTCAATGGGCTGAATGGCATAATTTCTGCTCCTATAGTCTAATGATATGCTGATGTGTGGAGGGGTGAGGATGGGGGAAAAGAGATAAAGAGGGGAATACAATTAAGGTGAAGCTGGATACAGATACATAGGGAATACAAGAATTGTACGATAAATTTCAGACCACATAGAAGCACTGGCAGGGCTTACTGAAGATCTACAATATGCTGCAGTTCACTATTACAAGCCCATAAACAACTGCAAATCAGACAAGGTCTTTTCAGAAGTTGGACCATGAACGCCTGAAGCTGCTGCTGCTCTTTCTTTCTCTCTCTCTCTCTCTCTCTCTCTCTCTCACGCAATGAAGATTGATCTTCACCCAGACTAGAACTTCTTTCCTCTGTCCAAATATTTGTGAACGCAGACCTTGTTTTGAAGGATGGCATGTTGTCTGATCATCACAATTAAAGGGGTGTCTTCCCCCTGATATGCAAAGGGACAGTCAGTCAGGGGAGGGCAGGGTCACGTCTTGTGTTGTTGTGTGGAATCTGTGACAGCTGCAACAATTCATCCCAACTCCTGTACTCAGTGCTCTGACTGATGAAAGCAAGCATGCCGAAAGTCTTCTTCACCGACCTGTCTACCCATGACTCCACTTTCTAGGAGCTATGAACCTGCACCCTTACATCTCTTGGTTTGAATTACTGCATATGAAACAGATTTGGTGCTTATCTCAAATCTAATTCGGTATTTTATACTGAATGCCATGACTGATGAAGGCCAGTGTGCCAAAAAATTTCTACCTGTGACTCCATTTTCAGAGAACTGTGAACCTGTACTCCAAGATCCCTCTGTTCCACTACACTCCTTAAGGTCCTACCATTCACCATGAAATTCCTACCTTGATTTGACTATACAAAATGTAAGACCTCACACTTATCTATATTAAACTCCATTTGCCATTAACTTTAAACCTATGCCCTCTAATTTTGGACTTCCCCACCCCAAGGGAGAAGACCTTGCCTATTTACCTTACCCATGCCCCTCATGATTTTATAAATGTCTTTAATGTCACCCCTCAGCCTCCAAAGCTCCAGGGAACATAGCTCCAATCTATTCAACCTCTTCCTGTAGCTCAAACCCTCCAACCCTGGCAGCATCCTTGTAAATATTTTCTGAACCCTTTCAAGTTTCACAACACCCTTCCTGTAGCAGAAAGCACAGAAATTGCATGCAGCATTGCAACAATGATGGAACCAATGTCCTCTCTGAAGAGGATTTTAAAACAATATTTATAACTACAAGCAAATCAGGTTAGTTGGGCACGACTTTCCCAAAGCAGTTTGTTTTGGTTGTCCTTCATTAACCTATGCTTTAAAATATATAAGAAAATATTTTGAGGGATGGCATTGTTGCTAGCACGTCCAACATTTGCTCCCCATCCCTCATGGCCTTTGGACTGATCGATTGGCTTCCTGCGAAAAGGCAGTTGAGAGTCAACCACATTGTAGTAGGTCTGGAGTCACATGATGTGAGCGTGTGCACGCGTGTGTAGAGTTGTGAGTGGTAGATTTCCCTCCCTAAAAGAACACTTTCACAACACTCTGTCATGACTGGACAAAAATAACAGTTCTGGCAGCATCTATGAGGAGACGACAGTGTTACTGTTTTGAGTCCGGTGGCCTTTCAAAATTAGGCTGGATTCAAAACATTAACTGTTTTCTTTCCACAGATGCTGCCAGACCTGCTGCATTTCCCCAGCAATTGTGCCTTTTGTTGCTGATCTCCAACAGCTGCAATTCATTGTCTTAGCCAATAATGGTTTCCTGGTTGCCAGTGCAGAGACAAACTCTCATTTCCAGATCTTCTTATTCGTTGAAAATAAAGTCCACTAGCATCCATGATGGGATTTTAATTTTTGTTCTCAGAAGACCGAGATCTTTGGGCTACTTAACCAGTATCACTAGATCGCAATCTTCCCTTCACTGACAGTGACATTGACAATCTTGTCCTGAATATTTTTCTTTATTCATTCATGGAACGTGACACTTCGTCTCCCAAAAAATAACCAAGTGCCAATTCAGAGGGCAGTTAAGAGTCAACCACATGACTTTGGATCAAGAGTGACACATTCACCAAACTGGGAAAGGACTGAAGATTTCCTTCCTTAAAAAAAGGTTATTAGTGAACAAGATAGGTACTTATGATAATTGATAAGATCACTAAAGCAGCGATAAGTTTATATTCCAGATACATAAATTGATTTCAAATTGCATCGGGGCCATAGCAGCATCAATTTGAAACTCCAGATGTTAAATCCAGTAACAATGCCCAAATGCCACCAACCCCCTACAATCTCTAGGCTTCCAACACTGACTGGTCTGTAATTGACAGTTGCATCCTTTTCCTCCTTACTATTTACTCAAAGTTTGTGCGAAGATTTGTAGCTCGGGTGCTCGTTGTTGTGTGACCCCTAGGACTCATAACGGTACACAAACCAACAGCCACGCTCAGACAACAACTCACCAGAACGAAGGACCCGATACCCAACATGAGCAAGACGGATGTAGTGTACAAAATACCATGCAAGGACTGCACTAAACACTATATAGGACAAACAGGAAGACAGCTAACAATCCGCATACATGAACATCAACTAGCCACGAAACGACACGGCCAGCTATCCTTAGTAGCCACACACGCAGACAACAAGCAACATGAATTCGACTGGGACAACACTACTATCATCGGGCAAGACAGACAGAGAACATCCAGGGAATTCCGAGAGGCATGGCATTCATCCACAAACTCCATCAACAAACACATCGACCTGGACCCAATATACCAACCACTACAGCGGACAGCTGAAACTGACAACCGGAAGCGGCAGGGTCAGACCACTATAAACACCGGAGGAAACATCAAAGAAGCGCTTCGCAGGAGGCTCCCAAGCACTGATGATGTCGCCTAGCCAGGGGACGAAATGTTTGCAACAAAAACTTCCAGCTCGGTGAACAGAATTACTATTTACTATTCAATTCAGCCCATTGAGTTGACTCTGCCATTTGTTCAGATCACGATTATTCTCGGAAACATTTACTCCATGTTGCTGCCATTTCCCCATAATCCTCAATTCGCTTACTGATTAAAAAAAAATCTATCTCAGCCTTGAATGCACGTAACAACCCAGGCTCAACAGCCCTCTGTAGTATCAAGTTCCACAGATTTACTGCCCTCAGGAGAAATTCCTAAACATGCAATCTCTTATTTGGAGGTTACTTCCTCTGGTTCCAGACTCACCCACTTTTCCACGTCGAGCCTGTCAAGTCTCCTCAGAATCTTGTACGTGACAATAAGGTTACCTCTACTTCTCCAACTTCTAATAAGCACAGGCCCAAACTATTCAGTTCTCCTCATAAGACGTTCTTTCCATCCCTGGTATCATCATGGTCAACCTTCTCTGGACTGCCTCCAATGCCAATATATCTTTCCTACAGGTAAAGGGCCCTAAACTGTTCACAGTATTCAGTTGTGGCCTGACTAATGCCTTACATAGGTTCACTATAACCTCCCTACCTTTCTACTCTATTGAAAAGGCCAACCTCCCATTTGCCTCCCTATTACTCACTGAAATTGGATGAAGAGATTCGTGGACGTGATTCCAAATCCCTCTATTCTAAAGCTTTCTCCATTAATATTCATTTCTTCACCTCCTGACAAACTGTATTACCTCATTTTCCCATCTGCCAAGCTTTCGCTCATTTGCTTAACCTATCTATATCCCTCTCCAGATATCTAATGTCATCCTCACCACCTGCTTTCACATCAACTGTCTCTTCTACAAATTTAACAATAGTACATTCACTTTACTTATCCAAGTAATTCGTATATATATTGTAAATAATGTTGGCCCCAGCGCTGATCCCTGTGGTACACCACGAGTTACAAGTTGTCATCCTGAACATGCCCCTTACCACAACTGTGGTAGTTAGCCAATCCTCTATCCATGCTAACATACAGCCTCCCAACACTGTGGGCTGTTTGCTTACTATTTCATGAGATGTGAATGTCATTGGCTGTGCCAACAACTCTTCCCAAACACACCTTGAAAAGGTGGTGCTCAACTGCCTCTTAAATTGCTTCACAAATATGATGTGGACTGCAACAATTCAGGAGTGAGTTCCAGCATTTTGGTCAATAACAAAGAAACAATGCGATATATCTTGCAGTCGGAAGCCTGTGTTCACACTTGTCTGTTCTTGGTGGTTGAGGTCATGACTTGGAAGGTGCTTTTGAACCACCACCACTCATGCAATCAAGCCAGACTGATAGATTGTGGCCCGAGACTCTGCCATTTTGACTTCCCTCATCAATCTACATTCTTTCCAGTGAAGTTTCAGTCTCAAACCGCCACGCAATGCTTTCTGTTACGGCTTAAAAGATAAGAATACACATGATTACCAACCGTATTTGGGGTTGTATAAATCTTTGCCTGCCAGAATTATTTTCCAAAAGACTTTAATTAAACTGGGTGACTGCATGAAATGGTTTGTTGGTCAGACTATAATCATCATTCTCAAAGGAGACAATGCCAGTAATACCATTGAACTCGTCTTTTTGTTTAAAAAGCACAAGTTCTTGATTTGTTTTTACAACTTACTGGCATTCACACCTGCACATTCAATGTCAAACTCAGACAACATAAATGAAATTACATCATTAATTTTGTTTTACAAAAGTCCAACAGATTAATTAATAATACACAGTGAATACCAAGGCTGATTAATGTGAAATTAAATTTGACTGAAAATGTAAAATCGAGATGAGAGATAACAAATGGGGGAAGGGCAGAAGGCAGGAAATGCAGCATCATAGAAGGTGCTCCACCAGGGAATGTATTTTACCAACTACAACTGCTCAATATAAACAAACACTCTGACATGATCCTCCGGTTTTAATGTAAACCATACTCCCATACAGTAGGTACCATTTAAATAAGTTAATAGATACCAGCCTTGAGCAAATCCAGCCTCCAGCCGGGCCCCCCGCTTCTTGGAGCTCGGAGAGGGGTTCCCACTCATTCATTCAACAGGAGGCGGCTCAATTTATTGTAATGGGCACGGAGGGTACACTGGTCGTGTCTCATGTTGAGGAGGAAGCTGTTTCCTCTCATTCAACAAAAGAGGACCTATTTACTAGAGGTTTTTTTTTGTGGTGCAGCTGTAGTCACCCATAGAGCCCTGAGGCTCAGGTTCAAATCCCACTGCTCCAGTATGTGTAATAACATTACTTCCCAAGTCACGTGCCAATTGGCACAGGGATAAGAAAATTAGGGAAGTAAACACGTCAACCTGTTCAATGCTATCTCCAATCATTTCACTTCCTGTCCCATTCGTACTCCAGGGAGCCCAGCCTCGTTTCACGAAGGTTCTTTTTGAGAAGTTTAATCGGGCATTTTTGCACAAGTCAAGTTAAGAAAGCCGGGATCTCTCGCCAGACTGCGCGGGAGACAACAACAGTAATTCTCGGCGGGGTGGCTGAATTATGAATTCACTAATAGCCTCCCCTCAGCGATGGCACAGCGGATGCCAACGCCTGTCTCTGTGGCGCATTTGTTCAGCGCGTTCGGCCGTCAACCGAAAGGTTGGTAGTTCAAGCCCAACTAGGGTGGCAGTGTTTGCTGTTCTTCCTTGGCTTCGAAGCTGCACGCTTTTAATGGGGTCAGGAAAGTGTTCCCCAAACGGAAATCCTCTCCACAAAGGGGTTTCTGAATTGAATTCATGTCTTACGTCAGGGACTGCGGATGCTGAGAAGCCGAGACAAAAAGTCAAACTCGGCAGGTTTGACAGTACCTGTCGGAGAAAACAGAATTTTGAAATGTTGTCTCTGATTCTCTTTCCACAGATGTTGCCTGACCTGCTGAGTTCCTCCTGCAATTTCTAGTTTTGTTTTTAACGGAAATTTCACCTTTTGGGATGAAACACCTCGACTCGCCAAGTGTAGATATTTAACCCTTTCGAATCACTGTGAAGTGATTGGATTCAAACAAACTCTGCGATGATTCACTCTTTCTCAGCTCCACAGGCAGGCAGACCTGGGAAGTGAAGTTGTCAGTGTGGTTCTGTATTCGTGGGCCGAGTGGTTCATGCGATGGACTTGAAATCCATTGCGGTTTCCCCACGCAGGTGTGAATCCTGCCGACTACAAAATGAGAAATGTCGTCGAAAAGAAGGGGAGCTTGCTCCCCGGTTTCTTCTTTAAGATTCAAATCAGTGGAGGGGGAAAAGTATTTCACTCACATTGGGACTGGTGGAAATCTGCAACCCACTGCCTGTTCGGGTGGAACAAGCAGATACCCGCAGAGATTTGTTTGAGGCTGTGAGGAAAGTGTTTGGAAATGAGATTAGAACAGGGACGGGCATGAAATCGTGATCGAAATGAAGCAGGCACCTGAGGACAAGGGTGTTTCCTTTGCCAGTGAAAGATGCTGCTTCACAAAGTTGGGCCTGTGGAAGGGAATCAGTGACGGTGATTATCTTTGGTTGTTCACCTTATGAAGGTTCCCATTGCTGCGCATGTCCGTATTAACGTCAGAACTCTGCAGCATGGTGGCGTTAGATACGCACAGGGCCGGGGCGCAATGGATGACGCATCTGACTCCACCTACCTGTTTGAAATGCAGCTCACAGCTTCTTCACACACCCCAATTAATCTTTCTCATTGTCCTGAAGCCGGCATACGGTTTGAATTCCTGATCTGCGGGAATGAGAATCTTTTCACTGTCTTGCGTCAGTCAATGTCCCTGAGAACATCGGAGTCAAGTCACAGCGCTGTCAGATGAGGGGAAGCTGAAATAGCCCCACACACTGCTCACGGGCACATTTTACTTTCCCCAACTCACCGCTTCAACCACTGCGGCTCCTGGGAGTGGAAAGGAAACAATCACCAAAACCCAGTCTTAGCTTTGTGAATCTTCAGAAAATCCGCAAACGTTCATCCCTTCGGATTTTCTATCCTGGGCTGAGAGGGATTTGTATTGTCACTCTTTGGTAGGACATTGCAAGTGGATGTTTTGCAGAAAAGCACCACAATGCAATCTGATTAATCAGGACCTGGATGTTTTCGGTATTTGAATGTAAGTGTTGTGCTCAACAACTTTGTTGTTCACAGTTTATAATACTTATCTTCCCAGTCCACTGTATCACGTGTCGAAAATGTTTAATTTGCGTCTTGTAATCCTTTCACTGTCTGCTAATGAGGATAGCGTTTCCGTGTTTTACCTAAATTATCTTGACCTTGCATACCTCAAGCCTCAAGCTAATTTCACGAGAAACCTTCTCCAGTTCAAAAGCCAACTGTTAATGATGGCTCTGTTTCTTGTCACGTATCCAATTTCAGATCGATGTTGTTAATGTCCCTTTTATTCCTTCAGATCCAAGTTTCGCTCTCAGGGCTAGAACAGAACTGTCACCAAATACATTTACCAATCTACGTTCATCCTACCGATTGTATTAGCATCATCAACACTTCTCATCAAAATAACTCGAGAGACTTTTATCACAATTTTCTGTGAACAGTTCTACATTAGCTTTGCTGAATGAACCCCAAATTTCTTGAAGTGGCTCCTTATTTTCGGCCCTCATTATTAATCTCTCTATGCATGGGAATGGATCCTTCCCACCCGCTCTATCACTCATCCATGTGTGTAGTTCAGTTCGATCTCCCATCAGCCTCCTCTGTCCTGATCAAATCCAGGGGAACAGGATACGTTGGGGCTATGGCGCGGACAGGACAAGCCCAGTACTCACCTTTCCTGTTAGAACCATTCCATGAGAAATTTTACATCACAACTTTGGGCGTGCAGTTGTGGCCGAACACTTAAGTGTTGGCGTAGAGATCCTTTGGGGCTCCCCCGCCCAAGGTGGAAACCTGCTGACTATGCTTTCTTCGCTGGCGATTTTAAATGACTTCCTGTTGGTTGCATTATCGCTCAAACTTCACTAAACCCGTCTCAATAAAGTCCCGCTTCCTCATGTCTGGGAATTGATTGCCATGCAGGTAACTCTGGTTCTGAACAAACAACGTACCAGCCTCATAACGCCAGCTCTGTTTACCTTTCCACAGATGCTGCTCGACCTGTTGGCTTTCTGCAGTATTCTCTGTGTTTATTAGGCATAAGTGCTGCTTTTCATTCAAGAACTTCAATCCCTGTTCTCTGGTAACTGACTCTTGTCAGTGGCAATTGATTCTTCTGATCATTAATCTGCCCATTCCCACCGCTTCTTCTCCCATCATTACCAACAGCCCCAGGAAATCTCCAGTTAACCTTCTTTGCTCCAAAGCGAACATTCCCAACGTTGAGAATGTCTCTCCAAAATGGAAATTCCTCATCTCTGGACATGACGCAAGGGGTACAATTGGGAAGAGATTTTGGCAAAATATTGTCAGTTAGGAAATGGAAAAATGTTCATGAAGCAAAACAGAAATCCCAGTCTCCAGCTTTGTGAACCTTTAGAAACTCTTTGGGAAGCGTATTTAGAGGAGAATGAAAGATGAACTGTCCGATTGAGTAGAGACTGTCCAGACACCGTCCCCTTGTTGAAGAGGCCGGGAGATTGACTCTGATGTTCACGGGACATGAACTGATCTGAGACATTGAAAGAATTGTCGTTCCTGCACATCAGGAATTCAAACCCCTTCTCGCCTCCGAGCCAATGAGAGAACTCGGGAACAGGCAAAACACTGAAAGGCTCGAAGGGCGACGGCCCCGGAGTAAGAAAGCTAGTTCCTCCTGACGTGCATGAGTCTCCAGAGAGTCGGATCAGACTGTCCCCGGTATCTCCACAATAAATCTCCCAGGCGTTATTATGGAAAAGTAAAACTGATAGACGCCAAATGTAATTCTAGGCGGGGTGGCTGAATTATGAATTCACTAATAGCCTCCCCTACGCGATGGCACAGGCCACGTCGTCGCCTGTCTCTGTGGGGCAATTGGTCAGCGCGTTCGGCTGTTAACTGAAAGGTTGGTGGTTCGACCCCATCCAGGGGCGTTGTATTCGCTTGTCTTCCTTGGCTTCGAAGTTGTACGCTATTAATGGGGTCAGGAAAATGTTCCCCAAACGGAAATCTTCTCCACAAAGGGGTTTCTGAATTGAATTAATGTCTAACGTAAGGGACTGCGGATGCGGAGAAGCCGAGACAAAAAGAGAAACTCGGCAGGTTTGACAGTACCTGTCGGAGAAAACGGAATCCTGAAATGTTGCCTCTGATTCTCTTTCCACGGATGTTGCCTGACCTGCTGAATTCCTCCTGCAATTTCTAGTTTTGTTTTTAACTGAAAGTTCATTTCATCTTTTGGGATGAAACACCTAAATATCTGCAAACACCGTGTGCAGATATTTAACCCTTTCGAAACACTGTGAAGTGATTGGATTCAAACAAACTCTGCGATGATTCACTCTTTCTCAGCTCCACAGGCAGACAGACCTGGGAAGTGAAGTTGTCAGTGTGGTTCTGTATTCGTGGGCCGAGTGGTTCATGCGATGGACTTGAAATCCATTGCGGTTTCCCCACGCAGGTGTGAACCCTGCCGAGTACAAAATGAGAAATGTCGTCGAAAAGAAGGGGAGCTTGCTCCCTGGCTTCTTCTTTAAGATTCAAATCAGTGGAGGGGTAAAGTATTTCACTCACATTGGGACTGGTGGGAATCTGCAACCCACTGCCTGTTCGGGTGGAACAAGCAGATACCCGCAGAGCTTCGTTTGAGGCCGTGAGCAAAGTGTTTGGAAATGAGACTAGAACAGTGAGGGGCATGAAATCGTGATCGAAATGAAGCAGGCACCTGTGGACAAGGGTGTTTCCTTTGCCAGTGAAAGATACTGCTTCACAAAGTTGGGCCTGCGGAAGGGAATCAGTGACGGTGATTATCTTTGGCTGTTCACCTTGTGAAGGTTCCCATTGCTGCGCATGTCCATGTGAACGTTAGAACTGTGCAGCATGGCGGCGTCAGGTCCGCACAGTGCCGGGGCGCAATGGATGACGCATCTGACTCCACCTACCTGTTTGAAATGCAGCTCACAGCTTCTTCACACACCCCAATTAATCTTTCTCATTGTCCTGAAGCCGGCATACGGTTTGACTTCCCGATCTGCGGGCATGAGAATCTTTTCACGGTCTCACGTCAGTAAGTGTCCCCGAGAACATCGGAGTCAAGAAACAGCGCTGTCAGATGAGGGGAAGCTGAAATAGCCCCACACGCTGCTCACGGGCACATTTTACTTTCTCCAACTCACCGCTTCAACAACTGCGGCTCCTGGGAGTGGAAAGGAAACAATCACCAAAACCCAGTCTTAGCTTTGTGAATCTTCAGAAAATCAGCAAAGGTTCATCCCTTCGGATTTTCGATCCTGGGCTGACAGGGATGTGTATTGTCACTCTTTTGCAGCACATTGCAAGTGGATGTTTTGCAGAAAAGCACCACAATGCAATCTGATTAATCAGGACCTGGATGTTTTCGGTCTTTGAATGTAAGTGTTGTGCTCCAGAACTTTGTTGTTCACAGTTTATAATACTTATCTTCCCAGTCCCCTGTATCACTTATCGAAAATGTTTAATTTGCATCTTGTAATCCTTTCACTGTCTGCTAATGAGGATAGCGTTTCCGTGTTTGACCTAAATTATCTTGACCTTGCATATCTCAAGCCTCAAGCTAATTTCACGAGAAAGCTTTTCCAGTTCAAAAGCCAACTGTTAATGATGGCTCTGTTTCTTGTCACGTATCCAATTTCAGATCGATGTTGTTAATGTCCCTTTTATTCCTTCAGATCCAGGTTTCGCTCACAGGGCTAGAACAGAACTGTCACCAAATACATTTACCAATCTACGTTCATCCTACCGATTGTATTAGCATCATCAACACTTCTCATCAAAATAACTCGAGGGACTTTCATCACAATTTTCTGTGAACAGTTCTACATTAGCTTTGCTGAATGAACCCCAAATTTCTTGAAGTGGCTCCTTATTTTCGGCCCTCATTATTAATCTCTCTACGCATGGGAATGGATCCTTCCCACCCGCTCTATCACTCATCCATGTGTGTAGTTCAGTTCGATCTCCCATCAGCCTCCTCTGTCCTGATCAAATCCAGGGGAACAGGATACGTTGGGGCTATGGCGCGGACAGGACAAGCCCAGTACTCACCTTTCCTGTTAGAACCATTCCATGAGAAATTTTACATCACAACTTTGGGCGTGCAGTTGTGGCCGAACACTTAAGGTGTTGGCGTAGAGATCCTTTGGGGCTCCCCCGCCCAGGGTGGTAACCTGCTGACTATGCTTTCTTCGCTGGCGATTTTAAATGACTTCCTGTTGGTTGCATTATCGCTCAAACTTCACTAAACCCGTCTCAATAAAGTCCCGCTTTCTCATGTCTGGGAATTGATTGCCATGCAGGTAACTCTGGTTCTGAACAAACAACGTACCAGCCTCACAACGTCAGCTCTGTTTACCTTTCCACAGATGCTGCTCGACCTGTTGGCTTTCTGCAGTATTCTCTGTGTTTATTAGGCACAAGTGCTGCTTTTCATTCAAGAACTTCAATCCCTGTTCTCTGGTAACTGACTCTGGTCTGTGGCAATTGATTCTTCTGATCATTAATCTGCCCATTCCCACCGCTTCTTCTCCCATCATTACCAACAGCCCCAGGAAATCTCCAGTTAACCTTCTTTGCTCCAAAGCGAACATTCCCAACGTTGAGAATGTCTCTCCAAAATGGAAATTCCTCATCTCTGGACATGACGGAAGAGGTACAATTGGGAAAAGATTTTGGCAAAATATTGTCAGTTAGGAAATGGAAAAATGTTCATGAATCAAAACAGAAATCCCAGTCTCCAGCTTTGTGAATCTTTAGAAACTCTTTGGGAAGCGTATTTAGAGGAGAATGAAAGATGAACTGTCCGACTGAGTAGAGACAGTCCAGACACCGTCCCCTTGTGAAAGAGGCCGGGAGATTGACTCTGATGTACTCGGGACATGAACTGATCTGAGACATTGAAAGAATTGTCGTTCCTGCACATCAGGAATTCAAACCCCTTCTCGCCTCAGAGCCAATGAGAGAACTCGGGAACAGGCAAAACACGGAAAGGCTCGAAGGGCGACGGCCCCGGAGAAAGAAAGCTAGTTCCTCCTGACATGGATGTGTCTTCAGACTGTCCCCGGTGTCTCGACAATAAATCTCCCAGGCTTTATTATGGAAAAGTAAAACTGATAGATGACAATTGTGATTCTAGGCGTGGAGGCTGAATTACGAATTCGCTAATAGCCTCCCCAAAGCGATGGCGCAACCCTCGTTGACCCCTGTCTCTGTGGGGCAATTGGTCAGCGCGTTCGGCTGTTAACCGAAAGGTTGGTGGTTCGAGCCCACCCAGGGGCGGTGTGTTCGCTGGTATTCCTTGGTTTCAAAGCTGTGTGCTTTTGATGGGGTCAGGAAAATGTTCCCCAAACGGAAATCTTCTCCACAAAGGGGTTTCTGAATTGAATTAATTTCGAACGTCAGGGACTGCGGATGCGGAGAAGCCGAGACAAAAAGAGAAACCCGGCAGGTTTGACAGTACCTGTCGGAGAAAACAGAATCCTGAAATGGTGCCTCTGATTCTCTTTCCACGGATGTTGCCTGACCTGCTGATTTCCTCCTGCAATTTCTAGTTTTGTTTTGAACTGAAAGTTCATTTCATCTTTTGGGATGAAACACCTAAATATCTGCAAACACCGTGTGCAGTTATTTAACTCTTTCGAAACACTGTGAAGTGATTGGATTCAAACAAACTCTGCGATTATTCACTCTTTCTCAGCTCCACAGGCACACAGACCTGGGAAGTGAAGTTGTCAGTGTGGTTCTGTATTCGTGGGCCGACTGGTTAATGCGATGGACTTGAAATCCATTGCGGTTTCCCCACGCAGGTGTGAACCCTGCCGAGTACAAAATGAGAAATGTCGTCGAAAAGAAAGGGAGCTTGCTCCCCGGCTTCTTCTTTCAGATTCAAATCAGTGGAGGGGGAAAAATATTTCACTCACATTGGGGCTGGTCGGGAATCTGCAACCCACTGCCTGTTCGGGTGGAACAAGCAGGTGCCCGCAGAGCTTCGTTTGAGGCCGTGAGCAAAGTGTTTGGAAATGAGATTAGAACAGTGAGGGGCTTGAAATCGTGATCGAAATGAAGCAGACACCTGAGGACAAGGGTGTTTCCTTTGCCAGTGAAAGATACTGCTTCACAAAGTTGGGCCTGTGGAAGGGAGGCAGTGACGGTGATTATCTTTGTTCACCTTGTGAAGGTTCCCATTGCTGCGCATGTCCGTGTTAACGTTAGAACTATGCAGCATGGTTAGATGCGCACAGGGCCGGGGCGCAATGGATGACGCATCTGACTCCACCTACCTGTTTGAAATGCAGCTCACAGCTTCTTCACACACCCCAATTAATCTTTCTCATTGTCCTGAAGCCGGCATACGGTTTGAATTCCCGATCTGCGGGAATGGGAATCTTTTCACTGTCTTGCGTCAGTCAGTGTCCCCGAGAACATCAGAGTCAAGTCACAGCGCTGTCAGATGAGGGGAAGCTGAAATAGCCCCACACGCTGCTCACGGGCACATTTTACTTTCCCCAACTCACCGCCCCAACCACTGCGGCTCCTGGGAGTGGAAAGGAAACAATCACCAAAAGCGAGTCTTCGCTTTGTGAATCTTCAGAAAATCAGCAAACGTTCATCCCTTCGGATTTTCTATCTTGGGCTGACAGGGATGGGTTTTGTCACTCTTTTGTAGGACATTGCAAGTGGATGTTTTGCAGAAAAGCACCACAATGCAATCTGATTAATCAGGACCTGGATGTTTTCGGTCTTTGAATGTAAGTGTTGTGCTCCAGAACTTTGTTGTTCACAGTTTATAATACTTATCTTCCCAGTCCCCTGTATCACTTGTTGAAAATGTTGAATTTGCGTCTTGTAATCCTTTCACTGTCTGCTAATGAGGATAGCGTTTCCGTGTTTTACCTAAATTATCTTGACCTTGCATACCTCAAGCCTCAAGCTAATTTCACGAGAAACCTTCTCCAGTTCAAAAGCCAACTGTTAATGATGGCTCTGTTTCTTGTCACGTATCCAATTTCAGATCGATGTTGTTAATTCCCCTTTTATTCCTTCAGATCCAGGTTTCGCTCACAGGGCTAGAACAGAACTGTCGCCAAATACATTTACCAATCTACGTTCATCCTACCGATTGTATGAGCATCATCAACACTTCTCATCAAAATAACTCGAGAGACTTTCATCACAATTTTCTGTGAACAGTTCCACATTAGCTTTGCTGAATGTACCCCAAATTTCTTGAAGTGGCTCCTTATTTTCGGCCCTGATTATTAATCTCTCTATGCATGGGAATGGATCCTTCCCACCCGTTCTATCACTCATCAATGTGTGTAGTTCAGTTCGATCTCCCATCAGCCTCCTCTGTCCTGATCAAATCCAGGGGAACAGAATACGTTGGGACTATGGCGCGGACAGGAAAAGCCCAGTACTCACCTTTCCTGATAGAACCATTCCATGAGAAATTTTAGACCACAACTTTGGGCGAGTAGTTGTGGCCGAACACTTAAGGTGCTGGCGTAGAGATCCTTTGGGGCTCCCCCGCCCAGGGTGGTAACCTGCTGACTATGCTTTCTTCACTGGCGATTTTAAATGACTTCCTGTTGGCTGCATTATCGCTCAAACTTCACAAAACCCGTCTCGATAAAATCACGTTTTCTCATGTCTGGGAATTGATTGCCATGCAGGAACCTCGGGTTCTGAACTAACAACGTACCAGCCTCACAACGTCAGCTCTGTTTACCTTTCCACAGATGCTGCTCGTCCTGTTGGCTTTCTGCAGTATTCTCTGTGTTTAATCGGCACAAGTGCTGCTTTTCATTCAAGAACTTCAATCCCTGTCCTCTGGTAACTGACTCTGGTCAGTGGCAATTGATTCTTCTGATCATTAATCTGCCCATTCCCACCGCTTCTTCTCCCATCATTACCAACAGCCCCAGGAAATCTCCAGTTAACCTTCTTTGCTCCAAAGCAAACATTCCCAACCTTGGGAATGTCTCTCCAAAATGGAAATTCCTCATCTCTGGAAATGAATCATGGCGTACAATTGGGAAGAGGTTTTGGCAAAATATTGTCAGTTACGAAATGGAAAACAGAAATCCCAGTCTCCAGCTTTGTGAATCTTTAGAAACTCTTTGGGAAGCGTATTTAGAGGAGAATGAAAGATGAACTGTCCGACTGAGTAGAGACAGTCCAGACACCGTCCCCTTGTTGAAGAGGCCGGGAGATTAACTCTGATGTTCTCGGGACATGAATTGATCTGAGACATTGAAAGAATTGTCGTTCCTGCACATCAGGAATTCAAACCCCTTCTCGCCTCCGAGCCAATGAGAGAACTCGGGAAAGGCTCGAAGGGCGACGGCCCCGGAGTAAGAAAGCTCGTTCCTCCTGACATGGATGTGTCTCCAGCCTGTCCCCGGTGTCTCCACAATAAATCTCCCAGGCTTTATTATGGAAAAGTAAAACTGATAGAAGACAACTGGAATTCGAGGCCGGGAGGCTGACTTATGAATTCACTAATAGCCTCCCCTAAGTGATGGCGCAACCCATATCATCGCCTGTCTCTGTGGCGCAATTGGTCAGCGCGTTCGGCTGTTAACCGCAAGGTTGGTGGCTCGAGCACACCCAGAGGCGATGACCGTCTGGTTGCCTGTCTCTTTAGCACGCCACCCTGTTCCCTGGCCAACATCTCTGTCTCAGGCATGCAGCAGTGTTCCAGCAAAGCTCCGCTCCAGATGGAAGACCAGCGCCTCATTTTCCGTTTGGAATCCTCCAGTCTTCAAGATCGAGTTCAATATTATTTGGATCCGAACTCCCGCATGCCCTTGATCCCTACCACACCCACACGAGGCCGTGTTATCACATCGTCTGCTGTTACACACGACTTATTGTTCGCCATGAACAGTTAATCAAACCCGACACAGATCGTTATTCTCTCCTTTGTCCCTCCAATGTTCTCCCTCTGAACTAGTGGCAAAGAGAGCAATGTGGATTGATATCCCTGAGCCAGCTCTTTGTCCCATCTCCAGGAACCGGGTTCTCTCCACTGGCGGATAATTAAACCACTTTGTTGTTGCGTTGACGTGAGGAGATTGTATAAATATAAACTTTTCTAAATCCCCACCTTCTGTTGATTGAACTGTGAGTTCACTCTGAATCACAACACGTGTCACAGCGCAATTTGAGGCCCACATTAGTTCTGCTGGTTCTACACAGCAAGTAAATGAGAGTCTCTATTCGTATCATTCTCTTGCCTTCGCCCTGTAAATCTCCACATTGTTACTTTGGACATGACCACCGAATGCCCTTTTGTGTTCTTGAATCTGCCTCCTTGTCACGGTCGGACAGGGACAAGAAAGTGTTCTTCCTAATGTCACTTTTACTTTTTTTACCAAATGCCTTGAAATCTCTGACAATTTTTTGGGAAATTGAAAGGATTCTCATTCCTGCACATGAGGTTGAATTGATTTAATTTCTAACGTAAAGGACTGCGGATGCTGAGAATCAGAGACACAAAGAGGAGCTGCTGGAGAAACTCAGCAGGTTTGGCAGTACCTGTGGGAGAAAACAGAGTTCTGAAATATTGTCTCTGATTCTCTTTCCACCGATGGTGCCTGACCTGCTGAGTTGCTCCTGCAATTTCTGTTTTTGCTTTTAACTGAAAGTTTATTTCATCTTTCGTGATGAAACAACCAGACTCGCCATGTGCAGATATGTAACCCTTTCGAAACCTGTGAAGTGATTGTATTCAAACAAACCCAGCAATAACTCACTATTTCTCAGCTCCACAGGCAGAGAGACCTGGGAAATAAAGCTGTCAGTGTGGTTCTTTGTTCGTGGGTCGAGTGGTTAATACGATGGATTTGAGATCGATTGCGGTTTCCCCACGCAGGTGTGAACCTTGCCGACGACAGTTGAGAAATGTCGTCAAAAAGAAAGGAAGACTGTTCCCCGGTTTCTTCTTTAAGATTCACATCAGTGGAGGGGATGGAAATCTGCAACCCATTGCCTGTCAGGGTGGAACAAGCAGATACCCACAGAGCTACTTTTGAGGCTATGAGCCAAGTGTTTGGAAATGAGACGAGAACAGTGAGGGGCGTGAAGTCGTGATCGAAATGAAGCAGGCACCTGAGGACGAATGTGTTTTATTTGCCAGTGAAAGATACTGCTTCACCAAGTTGGGACAATGGAAGGTAAGCAGTGACGGTGATGATCTTTGGCTGTTCCTCTTGTGAATGTTCCCATTGCTGCGCATGTCCGTGTTAACGTCAGAACTCAGCAGCATGGTGGCGTCAGGTACGCACAGGGCCGGGGCGCAATGGATGAGGCATCTGACTCCACCTACATGTTTGAAATGCAGCTCACAGCTTCTTCACACACTCCAATTAATCTTTCTCATTGTCCTGAAGCCGGCATACGGTTTGAATTCCTGATTTGCGGGAATGGGAATCTTTTCACTGTCTCGCGTCAGTAAGTGTCCCTGAGAACATCAGAGTCACGTCACAGCGCTGTCAGAGGAGGGGAAGCTGAAATCGCCCCACACGCTGCTCATGGACATATTTCACTTTCTCCAACTCACCTCCCCAACCACTGCGGCTCCTGGGAGTGGAAAGGGAACAAACACCAAAACCCAGTCTCAGCTTTGTAAATCTTCAGGAAATAAGAAATCTGTTCATCCTGTTGGATCTTGCATCCTGGCCTGACAGCGTTGATTTTAAATGGCTGTCCAGTTAGTGCCGATTCGTTTTGGCTGAAAAAAATCTTCCTTATCTCATCCCAGCATTTCTTGCCACAGAGAACTGTGCGGCAGAGTTCATGTATATATTTCCTTGTATGGTATTTTGTAAATAACATTCGTTTGCGGGTTGTTTGTATAGGCTATTCCAGGTTCATTAGCCGCTGTTTAAGTGTGTTGGTAGGTTTGTGGGCTACCATGATGCTGAGAGCGTTGAGTTGTCTGGACATCATTTCCCAGATGTCTTTTATGTAAAGTAATGTGGCTAGGGTTTCTGCACACGTTGTGTCTGCTTGTGTCAGTTTGTTGATGTGAAATCGACACACTGGGTTTATTGGGTAGGCAAAAGTGCGGATTGCAGATGCTGGAAACCAGAGTTTAGATCAGAGTGGTGCTGGAAAAGCACAGCAGGTCAGACAGCTTCCGAGGAGCAGGAAAATCGACTTTTCGGGCAAAAGCCCTTCATCAGGAATGGAAGCAGCACGCCTCCAGGGCGGAGAGATAAATTGGGGGGTGGAGGTGTGCTGGGCCGAAGGTAGCAAAGAGTACAATAGGTGAATGGGGGTGGGGATGGAGGTGAAAGGTCAGAGAGGAGGGTAGAGCGGATAGGTGGGAAGGGAGATTGGCAGGTAGGACAGGTCATGAGGGTAGCGCTGTGCTGGAAGTTTGGAACTGAAGTAAGGTGGGGGAGGGGAAATGAGGAAACTGGTGAAGTCCACATTAATGTTCTGGGTTTGAATTTATCCGAGGCGTAAGATGGGGCGTTCTTCCTCCAGGCATCGGGTGGGGAGGGAGGAGGCCCAGGACCTGCATGTCCTCGGCAGAGTGGGAGGGGGTGTTGAAATGTTGGGCCAGAGGGCGATGGGGTTGATTGTTGCGGGTGTCCTGGAAATATCCCCTCAAGCGCCGTGACTGGACTCTGCGAGGAGTCTCCAGCCTCCCCAATGTAGAGGAGACCGCATCGGGAGCAATGGATACAAGAAATGACATTGTTGGATGCACAGGTGAAAGCTTGCTGACGACCGCGGCCCAGGTTCGATTTCCGGGCAGGAAAGTAATTTTTAGGAGAGCTGACAAGCGGAATCCGCATCTCCCTAGTGGTCTAGTGGTTAGGATTTGGCGCTCCCACCGCCGTGGCCCGGGTTCGATTCCCGGTCAGGGAAACCATTTTCAGGGGTGCAGGCTACCCATTCTTCTTAAATGCGCTGTGTAATTATTTATAGTCGTTCCTGGGTGCTGCAGTGTGTCGTGGCTCGTTGAAATAGTGTCCTGATTCAGATTTGTTTGTATGTGGAGGGATGATTGCTTCTGTAGTTCAGTACTTGGTTCGTGTGCGTTGTTTTCCTGTAGACGCTGTTTTGAATTTACCATTGACTGTTCGCTCTACTGTGACATCTAGAAATGGCACTTTGTTGTTGTTCTCCTCTTTTGTGAATTTTATGTCAGCGAGGATATTGTTGATGGTGTTGTAGGTTTCCTCTAATTTGTTTCATTTTTTGATGACAAAAGTGTCATCATTGTAGTGGATCCAAAGTTTGGGTGGATCGTTGGAAGGGCTGTTTGTTCGAGTCTCTGCATTATTGCTTCTGCTCGGAATCCTAATACTGGTGGTTTCATGGGTATTTCGTTGATTTGTTTGGAGGGCTTGTTACTGAATATGAAGTGGGTGGTAAGACACAGTTCTACGAGGTTGACAGTGCTATCTTTGCTGATGAAGTTGGTGCTGTGTTTGTGTCTCTGGTTCTTCGAGTAGTGTCTTCAGTTTTGTTTGGCCACGTTGATGTTAATGGATGTGAACAGGGCTGTTATGTCAAAGGACAGCATTATTCCATCCTCTTCTATCTTAGTGTCTTTGGTGTTCAGGAATTCTTGGATGGAGTAAATGGAGTGGCGTGAATCTTCGACTTGGTGTTTTCAGTGGAGGCCTTTGACTAGTCTGTATATTGGTATTCCAAATGGTGAGGCTTTGGGGCTGAGGGGGGCTCCTGGTTTGAAGAGGAGAACAACAACAAAGTCCCATTCTTAGATGTCACAGTAGAGCGAACAGTCAATGGGGAACTTCAAACTAGCATCTACAGAAAAACAACACACACAAACCAAATTCTTAACCACAGAAGCAATCATCCCAACACCCACAAACGTTGCTGCATCAGGACATTATTTCAACGAGCCACTACACACTGCAGCACAGAGAAACTACGAAGAGCAGAAGAGGAATACGTATATAGTGTATTTAAGGAGAACGGGTCTCCAATAAACCCAGTCCGCCGATTTCTCAGTGATGCTTCCAAGCTGACTTTCAAAAATTCGTTTGTCCCTCCATTCTTTCCTGTTTGTTTTTTGTGGGTTTTGAAAGCTTTCGCAATCCTCTGACTGAGTATTTGAGTTGGGAAGTTATGTTGTGGCTGTACAGGACATTGGTTAGACCAGTTTTGGAATATTGTGTGCAATTCTGGTCTCCTATCAGAAGGATACTGTGAAATTTGAAAGGGTTCTGAAGCACCAGTGGGTCCACAGAGGGGAAGAGGCCCTTCTGCTGCCCTGAGTGTGGGAAGGCCTTCAGTGATTCCTCTGCTTGCTGCCGCAACAGTTGGTCCACACCGGGGAAGGCTGTTCTCCGGCCCCAAGTGCGAGATGGCCTTCAGCAGTTCTTCCCACCTGCTGAGACACCAATGGGTCCACACTGAGGAGAGGCCGTTCTTCTGCCCCGAGTGTAGGAAGGGCTTTGCTCTTTCCTCCGACCTGCTGGCCCATTGGTGAGTCCACATGGGGGAGTGTTCGTTCAGTTGCCCTAAGTGCAGGAAGTCCTTCAGCAATTCCTCAGCCCTGCTGAGGCACCAGTCCGTCCACACCGGGGAGAAGCCGTTCTCCTGCCCCGAGTGTGGGAAGGGCTTTATCCGCTCCTCCACACTGCGGAAGCATCAGCTGGTCCACACGGGGGCGGGGGGGGGGGGGGGGGGCGGTGAGGCCATTCTGCTGACCTGAGTGCGGGAAGGCCTTCAGCAATTCCTCCACCCTGCTGAAACACCTGTGTGTTCTTCAGCAGTGGGAAGCCCTTCAGCTGGCCCGAGTGTGGGAAGAGGTTCATGTTTGCTTGCAACTTGCGGAAGCACCAGCGGGGGCACTGCTGCTCATTGAGCCAGGGACTGCACATTGCCAATGAAATGATCCAAATAAACCTCAGACCGCAAGACCATCGGAGCAGAAGTTAGGCCATTGGGCACGTCGAGTCTACTCTGCCATTCGTTAGAGACAAAATTAGTGCAGATGAGATTAGCGACAGGAAACAGGCCATTTGTCCCAACAAGTCCACACAAACCCTCCGAAGAGTAACCCATCCACACCCATTTCCCTCTAACTAATGCACCTAACTCTATGGGCAATTAAGCATGGCCAATCAACATGACCTGCACATCTTTGGTTTATGTAAGAAGACAGGATCACCCAGAGAAAACCCATGCAGACACTGGGAGATTGTGCAAACTCCTCACAGACAGCTATCCAAGGCTGGAGTCAAACCTGGGTCCCGTGCGCTGTGAGGCTGCAGTGGTAACCACTGAGCCACTACATATTGCAACCCGAAGTTGCAAGCAGGAGGTTGGGAGAATACAACCTCAGAATGTGGAGTAGTCAGCGTTTTGGGTATTAACCCTTCTTCAGGACTGAAACGTTAACTTCTCCATGAGAAACGATTTATGGGAATGATGCTGGGGGTTGTAGGGTTTGAGCTCCAGGGAGAGGCTGAAAAGGCTGGAGCTGTTTTACCTGGAGCATCGGAGGCAGAGGAGTGACCTAATAGAGGTTACAAAATCATGAGGGGCATGGACAGGGTAATAGACAAGGTCTTTTCTCAGGGGTGGGGGAGTCCAGAACTAGAGGGCATAGGTTTAGGGTGAGAGGCGAAATATATTAAAGGGACAACGTCTTCATGCAGGGGGTGGTACATATATGAAATGAGCTGCCAGAATATATGGGTCAGGTGCTGTCAAATGGGACTAGATTAATTTAGGATATCAGGTCAGCATGGACAAGTTGGACCGAAGGGTCTGTTTCCATGCTGTACGTGTCTTTGACTACTGGTCCTGATGTAATTTTAAAATAGGGTCCAAGTAACTTTGAATAGTTCAATCTTATTGAGCTCACTTCCTGAAAAGTTTCAAATCAATCATCTGAGCGATACTGTTTAAACATGCTAAGTTGGACAAAGTATCCCATCAAGTTCAACACAAACCCAGAGTTGAAGAAGTCAGAACACCAAGGGGACCAAAACTGATCACAATATTCCAGGTGCAACCTCATCAACGTCCTGTATAACTACAACATAACTTGCCAACATCTATACTCAATTCCCTAATTGATGAAGGCCAGTGTGCTGAAATCTTTCTTCACTGCCTTGTGTACCGATGTTGTCAGAGATATAGGACCTACTTTAAACTGATCCACAATCCAGCTACTGGGAGCCCAGAAGCAGAGTAGTGCTGCGTGAGTGTGCTGGGCACATAACCCAGAGGTCGATGGGTAAAAACCATGTGATGCTATTGCCCAATGTCTCCGTAAGCTGCTTTCATTTACAAAGGTGCTCTGTTCTGTATCTTGCCTTTGCATCTGCTTCCCAAAGCTTCTTCAGTGGAGGAGTGGCAGCTGGAGCCCAGGAGTTCAACGACCCGCCGGAGCTTGAGGAAGGTCCAAGCTCCAAGAAGCGGGGGGTAAGGCTGGAGGCTGGATTTGCTCAAGGCTTGTTATTTTAACTCATTTAAATGGTACCTACTGTATGGGGCTATGGTTTACATTAAAACCGGAGGATCATATCAGAGTGTTTATATTTAGCAGCGGTAGTTGGTAAAATACACTCCCTGGAGGAGCACCTTCTATGATGCTGCATTTCTTGCTTTATGCCCTTCCCCCATTTCTTATCTCCCAGCTTGGTTTTATGTTTTTTTGGTCAAATTTAATTTCATATTATTCAGACTGGGTATTGACTGTGTGCTATTAATTTGCTTCTTCGAATATTGAAAGTCAAAATTAATGGTGTAATTTCATTTCTGATGTCAGAGTTTGACATTGAATGTGCAGATGTGAATACCAGTAAGTTGTGAAAATACATCAAGAACTTGTGGTTTTTAATAAAAAGAGCAGTTCACTGATATTCATGGCATTGTCTCATTTGGGAGTGATGATTCAAATCTGACCAACAAACCGTTTCATGCAGTCACCCAATTTAGTTAAAATTTTCTTTAATTTAATTAAAGAAAAGAGCTCTGGCAGGCTAAGATTTATGCAATCTATTTATAAGATTATGTCCATTGCTTGCAATATGGTCTCATCCACATTGGGGAAACTGGACGCCAACTCGCGGAACGTTTCAGGGAACAGCTCTGGGACACTAAAACTAAACGACCGACGCCCTGTGGCTGAACGCTTTAACTCGCCCTCCCATTCCGCCAAGGACATGCAAGTCCTGGGCCGCCTCCACTGCCAAACTCTTGCTACCCGACGCTTGTAAGAAAAACACCTCACCTTCTGACTTGGGACCCTCCAACCACATGGTATCAATGTAGATTTCATCAGTTTCCTCATTCCTCTCCCCTACCTTGTCCCAGATCCAACCTTCCAATTCGACACCAACCTCTTGACCTGTCATACCTGTCCACCTTGCTTCTCACCTATTTGCTCCACCCTCATCTCTGACCTATTACCATCAATCCCTACCTCCATCTACCTATTGCATTCCCAGCTGCCATTCATCCAGCCCCACTTCCTTCCCATTTACCTCTCAGCCCCCTTGGGCCACCCTTTATTCCTGATGAAGAGCTTATGCTCTAAACCAAGACTGTGATGAAACAACATTCTCAACAATTAGGAAATGGCTCCCAAGTCAGATTTCATTCCCTCTTCTGTTTCCCAGTTCTTTCAGAAATAAGATATGTCTTATTCTTCCACTAGAAAGTGATCTTCCACTTTGCGCTGTCTGAAGTGTTATGCCACATTATTACTTCAGCCACCTTTTAAGAATCCTTTCAACCTGTTTTTCTAACAATTGTGGAGGTGACCAAAAGCAAACATTACACTCCTCCTGAATGTCCCATTTCTCCTCCTATGAGCCATTTTGTCATGTTGTCTGTGTTACAAGCAGCCGAGTGCACTTGGTTTCTGAATTGAAATTTGGCCATTGAAGTGATCAGAATTACTATATATCGATGGATAGCTATGTTTGCACTAACTGTAATTATCCACCAATACGATGTCGTTTGTTCCACCAAAACTGGAAACAATGCTTTGTGATTATATTGCAGTCGGATGTAGAAAATCATCCCAGCGATCTTCACGTTATTATAGTTTACTGTGGCCATACAGCATTGCGAGGCAGTTTGATGTGACTAAAACTTGGATGGAAAGAATGTAGATTGATGAGAAGTCAAAATGGCAGTGTCTCTGGCCACAATTGATCTGTCTGGCTTGATTATATGAGTGGCGGCTCTTCAAGAGCAACTTCCACTCTATCACTTCAACCAGCAAGAGGAGATAAGTGTGAACACAACATTCCAACTGTGACATATACGCATTGCTTCGATGTTATTGATCAAAATCCTGGAACTCGCTCCTGAACCTTTATTATAAACCACATCATATTTGTGAAGTAATTTAAGAGGCAGCTCACCACCACTTTTTCAAGGACAGTTTGGGAAGACTTGCTGGCAGAGCCAATGATATGCACATGATATTGGAAACAGTCTAATCGCATGGATAGATGATTGGCTAACCAATGATACAGAAGGGATAAGGGGCATGCTCAGGATCGCAACTTATAACTAGCAACGTTCCACAGGGATCAGTGCTGGGGCACAAAATTATTTACTATATTTATATGAATTACTTGGATAAGTAAAGTGAATGTACTATTGCCAGGACTGCAGTAGAGACAGTTGATTAGAATGCAGGTGGTGAGGATGACATGAACTCTTCATCCAAGTTCAGTGAGTAATCGGGAAGGCAAAAGGGAGATTGGCCTTTCAATGGAATATAAAAGTAGGGAGGTTATAGTGAACTTCCGCCTGGAGGTTTTGATTGAAAGTGCAGTGAAGATTCAACCAGCTGACAGTGGATCTGAATCACATGTAGATCAGACCAGGTTTGGACAGCAGGAAACCAGATAAGTTTTTACAACAAACCACAACGATTTCATCATTTGACTCTTAATTCCAGATTTATATTGAATTCAGATTCCACCATCTGCCGTGGCAGGTTTTGAACCCAAATCCCGTGAACATTACCTGGGTGAATGGTCTGGTGACAATAAAGTGGCCATCGCCTCCCCTGAACACATTGGCTTATTGTGTTCAGAGGTAACAAAGGAGCAAGAGGTTTCAGCAGCTGCTAAGTTGTTGATATTACACAAGGGAACATCAGCACTCTCAGTAATGGCACAAACTGAAGTCAGTGTCCTGTATCAGAGGTAAGGGCTCGGGATCCACAAGAAATAGGAACAGCAATACGCCATTCAGCCTCTTGAGCCTGCTCCTCCATTCAGTAGGATCGTGGCTGATCTGGCATTCCCCACATCCACTTTCCTGCCCTTTCCCTGTAACTGTTCATCCCCCGACTGATCACGAATCTATCGATCCTAGTTTTAAATGTGACAAGAAGGATGTCAACAGAGTTACTGGGGTTGGGGGAGGGGCGGGGGGTGCTCAGGTCGAACTTGGGGACTAAAACAATGGCTTCACACTTCACAATATTTAACTAAGGGAATGTTTATGGTTATCCAATGCTGGAAATTGGGCAGGCATTCAGATGAAATTATTGATAAATTATGAATGACAGAGGAGTCGGGAGAGAAGTGGTGTTCAGGCACAGTTGGATATCATCAGTATAGATGCCAACACCAGCAGCTACGGTTAAACAAATAAGAACGGAAGACGCTAAAAGCAGACTCTCCCAGAGGATACAGCGATGTTGGAGAGGGTCAGTACTGTCATTAACCCTGATCAAGGCTGTCCGCAGGTCGACGAGGGAATGTTCATCCCTGTCACCGTTACAAAGGATGTCAAATATGACCTTGATAAGAACTGTTTCAGGGCTAGAAACCAGACTCGAGGGCTTTAAATATAGAATTCTGGAAAAGATGGGAATGGCTAATTCAATAATGTTACATCCAAACCAACACTTCCATTGGTGCGATAATTATAGAAGTGTTTTGGTTTTTATTTAGATGATTCTCAGCAATACTGAGTAAGAAGCAACAAAATTAACACAAGAAATATTGCAATTGCTACAATATGCCTGCTCCCAATAGGAGACCATCTGGTGTTCACTTAACTGTCTGCAAGGCGCAATATTGGAAAGGAATTATCCAGTTCATAGCTATAAGAGGGGAGACACAGACTGCTTGATACAAAGGGCGGGAGTAGGCCACTAGGCCCTACGAGCCTGCTGCAACATTCAATAAGATCATGGCTGATCTGAATACAACCTCAGCTCTACATTCCTCCACATCCCCGACAATCTGTCACCCACTTGGTTAGCAAGAACCTATCTACCTCTGCCTTAAAGATTTTGAATTCACTGCCTTTTGAGGAAGACACACAACCATGAGAAAGAAAAAAAATCATCCTCATTTTTGTCTTCTACTTTTAAAATATGACCCTCTATTTTCAGATATTAAGATAGGGATACAAGCTGCATTCAAATAATACCTGTGGTACAGTTAACTATCTCAAAGTGCTTCACGTGAACGTAATGAAAATTCCTTTAAAAATCACAAGAGTGGAGCACAGATTAGGACAGGTGACCAAAGACTTGGTCAAAGGGGCAGGTTTAGGGCAATCTTTTAAACAGGTTCAATTTTCCAAACATCTGAGGATAAAGACGTAAAGAGCAAACACAAAATAGCAAAAGATGGGAAACAACAGTGTGGACATAATGTCACAGGATGAGTAATCCAGGGAACATGAGTTCAAATCCCACCACAGCAAGAGGTGAGATGTGAATAATTCAAATCATAAATGGGGAACACAAAATTAGTCTCAGTATGGTATCGATGGCACTGACGTCAATTGTCATAAAAGCCCATGTTCACCAATGTCCTTTCAGGAGGGAAACTGCCATGCTTACCTGGTCTGGCTTACATGTGACTCCAGACACACAGCAATGTGGTTGACTCTTAAATTGCCCTCTGAATTGGCATAAGCAAGACACCTTGCACTTAGGGATGGATATACACCATCAACCTTGTGAAAGTGTCAGAACAGAAAGTGCTGGAGAAACTCAGCCAGTCTGGCAACACCGGTGGAGAGAGAGAGAAAGAAACAGAGTCAATATCCTGGCATGCGCCCAGAACAGTTGTGAAGAAGGGTCACAGCACTTGAAATGCTAACTCTGCTTCTCTCTCCACTTGTGCTTCCAGTCCTATTGAGTTTCTCCAGCAATTGGTGCATTTTTGTGTTTCAGATCTCCAGCATTGCAGTTCTTCATTACACTGACTTAGGGAAGCTCAAATCCGATAAAAGAATAAAACAGAAGGGATGGAATTACTCAGCAAGTCTGGCAGCAGCTATGGAGATAAAAACAGTTAGTTCTTCGGTTCATTGAATGATCTTACATCGGGGACAAACTTTTGGCAAGCTGCAAGAGTAAAAGGCACTGGTGTAACTTCAACATCTGGGAGAACTCTCTCAGCCATGGAGGTCAGACTGACTCAGCATTCTGGTCCTGCTCATTACCTGTTAACTTCTCCATTTGTTGTTCTTGTTATATTTCTACATGGTTGACACATTCCTATGTTTTAAAATGATATTCCAAACTGACAGGAATTTTCCATGTAAGTAATCATACATTAGAGGGTTTGAAACGTGAATGTAACTTTTAAACAAAAAGTATTTATTCATGCATGGTGTGTGGGCATCGCTGGCAATGCTTGCATTTATACCATCCTTAACCACCCTGTGGTTGGTTGGAAAAGTGAATGAAGGTGTCTGAGATTGTCTTGATTAGCACAGCAATCTCAAAGATGGGTGTGCTCAGGTAGAAGTACCCTCCACTCCCACAGCAAGTCTGCATTCACTTCAATTACAGATGCCATCTCACACTCCCAGGAAAAGGACAGCATGGGATTACAATCAGAATAAAGCTTCCTCTACCCTTAAATTGAAAGTGAAGCTACCTCAACACTGTCCCCAACAAACACTGTCAAGACAGAGAGAGCATTGGGTTAGATACAGAGTAAAACTCCCTCTATACTTCCCCATTCATTCAGTCCCTGGACAATGACAGCAAAGGGTTAAATGAACAGTAGAGCTTCTTCCATTATGACTGACACTTTGTACGTTCTACACCAATCCTCAAGGATAATTCAGAACTGAGCCTATTATCTGGTACTGAATTCACACACCCAAAGGGAATGGCAGCAACAGAAAATCAGGTAAAACACACACAATGTACAACAAAACTAGACCGTTATTGGGATCTAAGATATTTAAATGAGAGGAGATATGATCCCTGCAATGATCTGAATGTGAGCTGAACAACTTTCTCACTTGAACAATATTCTCTGGGAATGCAATGTCCACCTCACTGCTGTCTATTCAGTTCCTCTGCTCTCGTTCAGGGCTGAGTTGCGGCTGACCACATGGTGGCGTGGGCGTCAAGAGGTTAGACAATTAAGGTCAACTTGGATTGAGGGCATCCTGTGTCATGCCAGTGAGGTCGAGGGTCGCTGATTTACTCAACTTATAATCGGGGACAAGGAGATGTCAGGCTGGGCTTGTATCAATTTGCGTTTAGAAGAAACAGATGATCTGATGAAGCTGTATAACATCTGGAGAGGACTGAATGTAAATGTAATGTCCACTCATTTCTAGCCAGAGACTAGCCTCTCATTTAAGATAGGAGAGTTTTGTTTTTCTCTCAAGTGTTCCCAAGTCTTTGAAATTCACTTCTTTAGAAAGCAGCATGTGGTGGTGGCACGGTGGGTAGCACTGCTGCCTCACGGCATCAGTGATCTGAGTTTGAACCCACCCTTTGTGAGGAGTTTGCACATTCTCCCCTTGTGTCTGCGTTGGTTTCCTCTGGTTCTCTGGCCTCCTACCACAGTCCAAAGGATGTGCAGGTGACTGTAGATTGACCATGGGAGATGCAGTGTTACAGAGATAGAGTAACGAACTGGTTTTGGGTGGGACGGTCAGTCAATGTTGACTCGATGGGCTGAATGGCCTACTTGCACGCAATTGACCTATATCAAGCAACAGTATACTCTTGCTTTATGGTTACCGGCATCAAATTACATTCGTGGTTTTGGTTATTTTATCGCTTACGCCATCATATTCAACCAACTGCAGCATCTCGAAACTTGCTTAATTACAATATCCAATATCAGCAGAGTACTTTTTCTTTTTGTCACGACCATTATCTTGAAATCTGACGTGTGACCTCTTCATTGCTGTCAAAGTTCCTTATTTGTCCCTACATTGTCATGGTTTTACTTTGTCGAATGACTTCCTGGCTTTTGCATTTAAGACCCTATATTCTGCCCTCGTCAACATTTTCCCTTCCAATTCTGGACTAAAGATTTCATGAAAAACCTCAGAGTGTGGTGAGACTGTGGAACTCACTCCTATAGTGAATAGTTGGGGTGAAAGACATTACAACTAAGGGTAAGCAACCAAATACAAATGAATGTCACTCTCACCAGATTCACAACACAGTGAAATTAAAACATGCAATGTCCCTCAATTTCTCAACTGTTCCTAACCAGACTTGATGAAGAACAGATCTTGCACATCAACATTATAATTTAAACAAAAACCAACAATTATAAATACGGCAACTTTTCTAGGCCAAAGTTAAGTAGATAATCTAATTAATAGCAATGAATTAAACCCTTTGATCAAGTCCCCCATCATCTCAGAAATAGAAATTTCAGCGGCAAGTTAAGAAAGAATTTTTTTTAAAAACTTACCAATTCAAACAAACAGTTTCCAACAATGTATTGCCAAGCCTTTGTGCAATACTTGGACTATGAGTGTTTCACAGACACGTAACTGTAAATCCAATTTAAAAGTCACTGCTGAATGTGAATAGACACCCCAAAGTATTCAGCTATTTCTTACAGGCTGGGACTCATTCCCAGAAAGTGCCAACAATTCTTTAAATGGACAGTAGAATCTAGAGAGAACAGCTCCTGGGCTCAACAAGCAGCAACGCCCAATGGAAGCAAAGTTGGCGGCGGGACAGGGCGGGGCAAGGGCATAAAACAAAAAAGCCCACTGACTCTCCCACTGCACAAACACACTGTCAGAATGCACAGGGGCTCAGTCCTGGGAGTGACCCACAGCAGTTTCATCAAGAGGACCACACTTGATGAACACATCTTGCACACCAGAATTATAATTTAAACAAGAACAAACAATTATGAATACCGCAAATTTACTAGGGCAAAGTTAAACAAGATAATCCAGTTAATAGCGATGATTTAAGCGTTATGATCAAGTCCTCCACCATCCCATAGACACAAAATTAAGGGGTAAATTATGGAAGAGAATTTTTTAAATTATCAATTGAAGCAATCAATTCCCAACAATGGATTGCCAACCCGTTGGGCAATTCTTCGATGATGAGTTTTTCACAGGCACATAACCGTAAATTTAATTTCAAAGTCACTGCTGAATGTGAATGGACACCCTGAAGTATTCAGCTATTTCTTACAGACTGGGGCTCGTTCCCAGACAGAGCAAATAATTCTTTAACTGGACAGAAAACACTAGAGAGAACAGCTCCTGGTCTCAACGAGCAGCAGTGCCCACTGGAAGCAAAGTTGCGGGGGTGGGGAGCACGACGGCATAAAACAAAAAAATCCGACCGACTCTCCCGCTATAAGCACTGTCAGAATGGGCAGGGGTTCAGTCCTGGCAGTGACCCACAGCAGTTTCACCAGCAGAATCAGATTGTTGGGAGCACTGGTGTGCCCGCTGGTGCTTCTGCAAGGTGCAGAATGATGAGAACCTCCGCCTGCACTCGGGGCAGGTGAACGGCCTCTCCCCGGTATGGCCCCGCCTGTGCCTCATCAGGTGGGAGGAATTGCTGAAGGCCTTCCCGCACTGGGCAGGGGAAGGGCCTCTCCCCGGTATGGACCCGAAGGTGGGATGCCTGGTTAAAGCCCTTACCGCACTTGAGGCAGGAGAACGGGCTCTCCCCGGTGTGGACCCGCTGGTGCCTCAGCAGGGCAGAGGTATCGTTGAAGGCCTTCCCGCTCTTGGAGCAGCTGAAGGGCTTCTCCAATATGTGGACCCGGCGGTGGGTCAGCAGGACGGAGGAATAGCTGAAGGCCTTCCCGCATTCGGGGCAGGAGAATGGCCTCTCGCTTGTGTGACCCGCTGCTACCTCTGCAGGACAGAGGAAATGCTGAAGGTCTTCCCGCACTCAGGGCAGCTGAAGGGTCTCTCCCTAATGTGGACCCGCTGATGGCTCAGCAGGCGGGAGGAATTGCTGAAGCCCTTTCCGCACTCAGAGCAGGAGAACAGTCTCTCCCCGGTGTGACTGCGCCCATGAGTCTCCAGGTCAGATGGGAAACGGAAGCCTTTCCCACAGTCGCCATACTTCCACGGTTTCTCCACGGGACGGGATTCCTTAGGTTTCTCCATGACCGAAGCTTCACCTGCACACAAACGCGTGTACAGCACCTCTCTGCCGTGAATTCCTCTTCCCAGTCTGTATAACATTTACTGGCTCCACAACCAAAGTGCTGCAACAGTAGGGTCTCTCTTCCAGTCTCACTGATGCCGAAAAAGTACTGAAACAGGAACTAAAACGCTTGGTTCCTTCTCACAGAATCATGGTCGAAAATTGTTATAGTCCCGATGGATTCAGTGACTGTCAGACATTGACGTGAAATTGAGGACAGCAAATGCTGGAGAGTCAGAGTCAAAGTGCAATGCTGGAAAATCACAACAGATCAGGCAGCATCCGAGGAGCAGTCGAGTCAATGTTTCAGGCAAAGCCCTTCAGCTATTGATATTGAAACTTGCGTCTTCAGATCTTCAAATAATCTGTAAAAAGAGATTACAAAAATCATCACTGTCAGTCCAGGTGAGAAATTCCAAACAAGCAATTCTACTTTCTGCAGAACATTCTTTTCTTTTTCCACAAAATTGAAAGCACCATCCCACCCCCTCTCACTCCTCTATTCTCACTCCGCTCAAACTAATTCTCCGCATGGTACTGATTCAGGATCTTACAGAGACCGAAAAGTGAAAACATCAAGACAGACACCTCTGAATTTTGGATACATCCACCTGAAAGTTAGTATCTTTCACGATATGAAGCAGTGAGTAAGTCTGATTTTGGGAAGCAAAAAAAGTACCAATTCAGGATGAACCTTCAATGCAGCTTCTTGAGAAACAACCAGACACGGAATGGTTAACATCTGGGGAGGTGGAGGAAATGAGATATCAAGGCATTGGCACCGACACCAGACAGGAACTGAACATACAGGCATGGCAAACATTACGGGCAAGCCAGAGTCATTGAGATACACAGCACAAAAACAGGTCCTTCTGTCCAACTCATCCGTGCCGACCAGATAGCCTAAATTAATCTCGTCTCATTTACCAGCACTTGGCCCATATCCCTCTGAACTCTTCCTATTCATATATCCATCCAGACGCCTTTTAAATGCTATAATTGGACCTACATCCACTACTTCCTCCGGCAGATCATGCCTTACACTTGCCTCCCTCACGCCAAACATACTACCCTCCTGTTCTGGACTTCTCCCATCCCTGGGAAATGACTTTGTCTATTTAACCTATCCATACCTCGCATGACTCTATAAACGTCTGTAAGGTCACCCCTCAGCCTCTGGTATACCGGGGAAAACAGCTCAAGTAATGCACTGCGTGTACTTTTAGCTTCACACTCGCTGAACCTCCCTCCCGTGTAAAACATTGTTTCCCTCCCCAACACTGTCCATGGGAAAAGCCAAGAGTGCTGAGACTCTGGAGTTGGGGGAATGCCACGTAGAATTCCTACAATGTGGAAACACGCCATTCAGCCAAACAAGTCCACGCAGACCATCCAAAGTGTAACCCATGCATACAATTTCCCCTATCCCATTACACTACACTACACTACACTTACTGCACACTCTGGGCCCATTTAGTATGGTCACTTCTCCCGAAACCGCACATCGTTAGACTTTGGGAGGAAACCAGAGCAGCCGGAGGAAACCCACGCAGACACGGCAGGGAGAATGTGCAAACTCCACACAGACAGTCGCCCCAAGGCTGGAATCGAACGCTGGTGCTTGGTGCGGTAACGCAGCAGTGCTCACCACTGATTGTGCTACTTACGTGTGCAAAAGGAGGTGGGGCCTGGGAACTTTGTTAATTGTACCACACAGTGGATTGTTGAGTCAGGTTAAATCTCACGGGATCCAGGGAGAGCTAACCAACTGGGTACAAAATTTAGAAGCGCGTTGTTGTAGATGCTGGAATCCTTCCTGAAAACAACAAATGCTGAAGATCACAGTGGGTCAGGCAGCGCTGTGCCACTCTATTACCGGATAGTGTGGATGTGGAGATGATGTTTCCACTAGGAGAAGGGTTGAGGATGCCAAGCCATTGAGGGCATTTAAGACAGAGATAGGTTCTTGATTAGTAAGGGGTCAAGGGTTATGAGGAGAAGGCAGCAGAATGGGATGGAGAAATATATCAGCCATGATCGACTGGTGGAGTAGACTCGATGGGCCAAATGGCCTCATCCTGCTCCTGTGTATTATTGTCTTAAAGCGGAGCAGTAGTCTTAAGAGGTTCTCACAAACTATTTCAGAATCCTGAAGAGGAGTTGTTGGACTGGAAACCTTAACTCTGCTTTTTCTCCACATATGCTTCCAGTCCTGCTGAGTTTTTCCAGTGTTGTCAGTTTTTGTTTCAGTTTTCCAGCATCCACAGTTCTTTGTCTTATTTATCACAGTCATTTCTTGCCTTTCCCAAGTGTCTGGAACTTCATCTCCCTGATCTACAAACTGTTCAGTTACCCTAGAAATGACCGCTATCTCCTTATCAGAGTAGACCCCTTTGTTGCAAAATGATTGTTCAATTCTGTGACCAAAATAATTGCATTCGTAATTACTTACACCAGGCACTCTCAATATCTCAGGCAAGAACACAGCCAGATTTTTTCAGACAGTACATTTATGGGATTTGATACAAATCCCTATTCCCTACTTTACCAGCGTGCTGCTGGGAATGGAGGGTTTGAGTTAAGAAGAAGCTGGGACATTTTTCCAACGAAGCCTAGCAAGTTGACAGATAACTTTATAGTTTTTTAAAATCAGGAGGGGGAAAAATAAGGTGTCATTTCCTGGAGGCTCAGAATATTTTATTGCTCCAGAAGGTGTAAAAGGGGGTCAAAGATTCAGCAGAAATCGAGTAGAGCTGAGAACAGACAACATTTTACTCTGTGGGAACAGGGGGACCAGAGGACAGAGAAATCAGGACCTGAAATCGAGCTGACACCAGACTACCATGTTATCAGTGCTTTGACAATGGCACTTCTGTGCGGGGCAGGTTGAATTATGAATTGAATAGTAACTTCCTCAAGGAAACTGTGCAGGAAGGGCCGGGCCTGTCTCTGTGGCGCAACTGGTCAGCGCGTTCGGCTGTTAACCGGAAGGTTGGTGGTTGGAGACCACCCCGAGACGGCGCGTTTGTTGTTCACGCTCAAACCGCTTTCTTGGCTGCAAAGATGCGCGTTTTTAATGGTGTCTGGAAAATGTTTCCCAAACGGAAATCTTTTCCACTGAGGAAGCACAAAGGGGTTTATGAATTGATATATTTTCTAACGTAAAGGACTGCGGATGCTTACAGTCCGAGACAGAAAGCGAAACTGCTGGAGCAACTCAGTACCTGGATGAGGAAAAAAAAGTTCTGAAATGTTGTCTCTGATTCTCTTTCTACAGATGCTGCCTGACCTGCTGAGTTGCTCCTGCAATTTCTGGTTTTGTTTTTAACTGAACGCCCATTTCATCTTTCGGGATGAAACACCTAGAATCGCCATTTGCAGATATTTAACCCTTTCGAAACCTGTGAAGTGATTGGATTCAAACAAACTCTGCAATGATTCACTCTTTCTCAGCTCCACAGGCAGAGAGACCTGGGAAATGAAGCTGTCAGTGTGGTTCTGTATTGGTGGGCCGAGTGGTGAATGCGATGGACATGAAATCCATTGCGGTTTCCCCACGCAGGTGTGAACCCTGCCGACTACAGTTGAGAACTGTCGTCAAAAAGAAAGGGAGATTGCTCCACGGTTTTTTTAAAGATGCAAATCAGTGGAGGGGTTGAAATATTTCAATCACATTGGGACTGGTCGGGAATCTGCAACCCACTGCCTGTCAGGGTGGGACAAGCAGATACCCACAGAGCTGCTTTTGAGGATATGAGCCAAGTGTTTGGAAATGAGACGAGAACAGTGAGGGGCATGAAGTCGTGGTCGAAATGAGGCAGGCACCTGAGGACAAAGGTGTTTTATTTGCCAGTGAAAGATACTGCTTCACAAATTTGGTACAATGGAAGGGAAGCAGTGACGGTGATTATCTTTGGCTGTTCACCTTGTGAATGTTCCCATTGCTGCCCATGTCCGTATAACGTCAGAACTCTGCAGCATGGCGGCGTCAGGTCCGCACAGTGCCAGGGGCGCAATGGATGACGCATCTGACTCCACCTACCTGTTTGAAATGCAGCTCACAGCTTCTTCACACACCCCAATTAATCTTTCTCATAGTCCTGAAGCCGGCATACGGTTTGAATTCCTGATCTGCAGGAACGAGACTCTTTTCACTGGCTCGCGTCAGTAAGTGTCCCTGAGAACATCAAAGTCACGTCACAGCGCTGTCAGAGGAGGGGAAGCTGAAAGATCCCCACACGCTGCTCACGGGCACATTTCACTTTCCCCAACTCACCGCCCCAACCACTGCGGCTTCTGGGAGTGGAAAGGGAACAAACACCAAAACCCAGTCTCAGCTTTGTAAATCTTCAGGAAATAAGAAGAACTAATTGTCCCTTCCAATATTCCATCCTGGCCTGACAGCGTTGATTTTAAATGGCTGTCCAGTTAGTGCCGATTCGTTTTGGCTGAAAAAAAATCTTCCTTCTCTCATCCCAGCATTTCTTGCCACAAAGAACTGTGCGGCAGAGTTCATGTATAAATTTCCTTGTATGGTATTTTGTAAATAACATTCGTTCGCGGGTTGTTTGTATTTAAGGTTCACTAGCCGTTGTTTAATGCTGAGAGAGTTGAGTTATCTGGAAATCATTTCACAGATGTCTTTAATGTAAAGTAATGTGGCTAGGGTTTCTGCAGACGTTGTGTCTGCTAGTGTCAGTTTGTTGATGTGAAATCGTCACACTGGGTTTATTGGGTAGGCAAAAGTGGGGACTGCAGATGCTGGAAACCAGAGTTTAGATCAGAATGGTACTGGAAAAGCACAGCAGGTCAGACAGCTTCCGAGAAGCAGGAAAATCGACATTTCGGGCTTAAGCCCTTCCTCAGGAATAGAGGCAGGATCCTTCCAGGGATGGCGAGATAAATTGGGGGGTGCTGGGCCGAAGGTAGCAAAGAGTACAATAGGTGAATGGGGGTGGGGATGGAGGTGACTGGTCAGAGAGGAGGGTGGAGCGAACAGTTGAGAAGGGAGATTGGCAGGTAGGACAGGTCATGAGGACAGCGCTGAGCTGGAAGGTTGGAACTGAGGTATGGTGGGGGGAGGGGAAATGAGGAAACTGGTGAAGTCCACATTGATGTCCTGGGGTTGAATTTATCAGAGGCGAAAGGTGGGGCGTTCTTCCTTCAGGCATCGGGTGGGGAGTGAGCGGCGATGGAGGAGGCCCAGGACCTGCATGTTCTCGGCAGAGTGGGAGGGGGGTTGAAATGTTGGGCCAGAGGGTGATGGAGTTGATTGGTGCGGGTGTCCTGGAGATGTTCCCTCAAGCGCTGTGACTTGACTCTGCGAGGAGTCTCCAGTCTCCCCAATGTAGAGGAGACCGCATCGGGAGCAATGGATACAAGCAATGACATTGGTGGAAGCCTTCTCACGATCGTGGCCCAGGTTCGATTTCCGGGCAGGGAAGCAATTTACATTAGAGCTGTGAGGGAGTACCGCTGTCTCCCTGGTGGTCGAGTGGTTAGGATTCGGCGCTTTCACCGCTGCGGCCCGGGTTCGATTCCCGGTCAGGGAAGTATTTCTCAGTGGATCCTTTGCCTACCCATTCTCCTTAAATGCGCTGTGCAGTTCCTTCTTGGTCTTCGTCGTGACTGGCTACTGCAGTGTGTATTGCCTCGTTGAAATAGTGTCCTGATTCAGGCTTGTTTGTATGTGTAGGGATCATTGCTTCTGTAGCTAAGTACTTGGTTCGTGTGTGTTGTTTTCCTGTAGACGCTGTTTTGAATTTACCATTGACTGTTCGCTCTACTGTGACATCTCGAAATGGCACTTTGTTGTTGTTCTCCTCTTTTGTGAATTTTATGCCAGTAAGGATATTATTGATGGTGTTGTAGGTTTCCTCTAATTTGCTTCATTTTTTGATGACAAAAGTGTCATCACTGTGGCGGACACAAAGTTTGGGTTGGATCGTTGGAAGGGCTGTTGGTTTGAGACTCTGCATTATTGCTTCTGCTAGGAATCCTGATACTGGTGGTTTCATGGGTGTTTCGTTGAGTTGTTTGAGGCTTGTTACTGAATATGAAGTGGGTGGTTAAGGCACAGTTCCACAAGGTGGATAGTGCTATCTTTGCTGATGAAGTTGGTGCTGTATTTGTGTCTTTGGTTCTTCGAGTAGTGTCTTCAGTTTTCTTTGGCCACGTTGATGTTAATGGATGTGAACAGGGCTGTTATGTCAAAGGACATCATTATTCCATCCTCTTCTAACTTAGTGTCTTTGGTCTTCAGGAATTCTTGGATGGAATAAATGGAGTGGCGTGAATCTTCGACTTGGTGTTTTAGTCTTCAGTGGAGGCCTTTGACTAGTCTGTATATTGGTGTTCCAAGTAGTGAGACTATGGCCTGAGGGGGGCTCCTGGTTTGAAGAGGAGGAGAACAACAACAAAGTGCCATTCTTAGATGTCACAGTAGAGCGAACAGTCAATAGGGAACTTCACACTAGCGTCTACAGAAAAACAACACACGCAAACCAAGTGCTTAACCACCGAAGCAATCATCCCAACACCCACAAACGAAGCTGCATCAGGACATTATTTCAATGAGCCACTACACACTGCATATAGAGGATTATAAAATCATGAGGGATACGGATGAGGTGAACAACAGGTGTCCTTTCCCTCAGCTGGGGGTTTCAGGATCAGGGAGCAAATATTTTGAGGTGAGTAGAGAAAGATTTTATAAAGACAGAACAAGGATCGTTTTTAAGAGAGTGGTCTGAGTGCAGAATGAACGTCCAGAAGAAGTCATAGAGTCACAGAGATGTACAGCACAGAAACAGACTGTTTGGTCCAACTTGTCCATGCCGACCAACTATCCCAACCCAATCTCGTCCCACCTGACAGCACACGGCCCCATATCCCTCCAAACCCTTCCTATTCATATACCTAACCAAATGCCTTTTAAATGTTGCAATCGTACTAGACTTCACCACTTCCTCTGGCAGTTCATTCAATAAACGTACAATCCTCTGCGTGAAAACGTTGCCCCTTAGATCTCTTTTGTATCTTTCCCCTCTTATGCTAAACCCATGCCCTCTCGTTCTGGACTCCCCCACCCCTGGGAAAAGACTTTGTCTATTTATCCTATCCATACCCCTCATGATTTTATACACGTACAGTTACAACGTTTAAAAGACATTTGGATAAGTACATGAATATGAAAGGTTCGAAGGTTTATGGGCCAAACACTGGTAGGTGCGACGAGTTTAGTTTGAGAACATACTCAGCATGGACGAGTTGGATGAAGGGTCTGTTCAGTGCTGTCATACTCTGTGACCGACCTGTACTGGTCTTAAAACCATTTTCTTACCTCCACCCCATAACCATCCACTTCTTTGTTGTTCAAAACTCAGATGAATTTAGCCTTGAATATGTTCAATGACCCCACTTCTGAACTGAATTCCTCTTCGTAATATACCACTTGCCTCGCTCATTGCCTGCTGCATCTGCCCGACAACTGGCATTGACTGGTGTGGGGGGACTCTGAGACCCCTTTGTACATCAATACATCATTCCTGATGAAGGGCTTGTGTCCGAAACGTTCACTGTCCTGCTCCTCAGATGCTACCTGACCTGTTCTGCTTTTTCAGTGCCACATTTTTCGACTTTCACCTCTAGTCCTCACTTTCTCCACATTCCAATATATCACCATTTAAACAATGCACTGCTTTTGTTTAAAACAGCCAAGGCGATAACTTCACATTGCGGCACTGCACTTGCCATGTGTTTGCCAATTGAGACACAGACCTGGACCAACTTCGGGAAGAGGCAAAACACTGAGTTCTGAACAAAAACCGTAACACACTCAAAACGTCGGCTCTGTTTACCTTCCCACAGATGCAGCTCGACCCGTTGGCTTTCTGCAGTATTCGCTGTGTTTGAACTGAGAGAAGACAATGGTAATTCTGGGCGGGGCAGGTTGAATTATGAATTGAATAGTAGCTTCCTCAACGAGACTGTGCGAGTGATGCTCGGACCTGTCTCTGTGGCGCAATTGGTCAGCGCGCTCGGCTCGTAAATGCACTGTTCATGGTTCCAGACTACGCAAGGCCGGCGTGTTTGTTGTTCACGCTCCAACCGCTTTCTTGACCGCAAAGTTGCGCGTTTTAATGGTGTCAGGAAAATGTTTCCCAAACGGAAATCTTTTCCACTGAGGAAGCACAAAGGGGTTTCTGAATTGATTGAATTTCTAACGTAAAGGAATGCGGATGCTGACAGTCCGAGACAGAAAGCGAAACTGCTGGAGCAACTCAGTAGGTTTGGCTGTACCTGGATGAGGAAAAAAAAAGTTCTGAAATGTTGTCTCTGATTCTCTTTCTACAGATGCTGCTTGACATGCTGAGTTGCTCCTGCAATTTCTGTATTTCTTTTTAACTGAACGTCCATTTCATCTTTCAGACTCGCCATTTGCAGATATTTAACCCTTTCGAAACCTGTGAAATGATTGGATTCAAACAAACTCTGCAATGATTCACTCTTTCTCAGCTCCACGGGCAGAGAGACCTGGGAAATGAAGCTGTCAGTGTGGTTCTGTATTGGTGGGCTGAGAGGTGAATGCGATGGACATGAAATCCATTGCGGGTTCCCCACGCAGGTGTGAACCCTGCCGACTACAGTTGAGAACTGTCGTCAAAAGGAAAGGGAGATTGTTCCACGGCTTTTTTAAAGATGCAAACCAGTGGAGGGGTTGAAATATTTCAATCACATTGGGACTGGTCGGGAATCTGCAACCCACTGCCTGTCAGGGTGGAACAAACAGATATCCGCAGAGCTGCTTTTGAGGATATGAGCCAAGTGTTTGGAAATGAGACGAGAACAGTGAGGGGCATGAAGTCGTGGTCGAAATGAGGCAGGCACCTGAGGACAAAGGTGTTTTATTTGCCAGTGAAAGATACTGTTTCACAAAGTTGGATCGATGGAAGGAAAGCAGTGACGGTGATTATCTTTGGCTGTTTACCTCTACCTCAAAAATTCGGCAGAATTTTAAAGTCACAATGAAAAGAAGTAAAAGTGACATTCGGAAGAACGTTTTCGTACAGGGAGTGGTAGGGTCAGTAAGTCCCTGTCTGTCATTGACAAAGAGGAAGATTCAATAGACACAAAAGGGAATTCGGTGGTCACGTTCAGATGTGCAGATTTACGCTGAGAAGGCGAGAGAATGAAACGAATAGAGACACACGTTTACTTAAGTGTAGAACCAGCAGAGCGAAGGTGGGCCGCATGGCCTCCGTCTGCGCTGTGACACATGTTGTGATTCAGTGTGAAATCACAGTTCGACCAACAGAATGTGGGAATTTAGAAATAAGTTTATATTTACACAGCCTCCATACGTCTGCGAAACAGCATCTTACACGGCAGCAGTGGAGGTCTTTGACATGAGGCTCGAACGTGCCTGCCGCGTGCCAGACGGAAACCTGAAGTGTTCTGTGGAAGGGGCGGCGCGTGCAGCAGCAGAGTGGCGCAGCGGGAGCGTGCTGGGCCCATAACCCAGAGGTCGATGGATCGAAACCATCTTCTGCTATTGTTTAGTGTCACCTCGAGCTGTTTTCCTTTGGATCGGTGCTCTCTTCTGCAAGCTGCCTTTGCGTCTACTTTCCGAGTGTCCAAATGTCGCATATCGATGCACTCACCAAATCCACTCAATTCAAGTGGCATGATTTTAGAGGTCTCAGTGGTATTTTGTACTTCGTCTGTTTCCTCTGAACTGAATCGCAAACCCAGTTCTCTGCGATGCCAATCAGCTGGTAAAGGTGAAACACATGCCTTGCGGTTTCGTCCATTCCTTGCAGTAATTCACCACTCTGGTCCAGACGAGAATGACAAGCATGTCAGAAACCGCATCACGACTCAGACATAGTCCCCTACTAATAGGACGGATACCACTGATTGTGAATAACCTCAGAGAGAGAGACAAGTGACAGACAGTCGCCGTGGATTCGATGGGCTGAACGGCTTCTGTCTGCGCGAGAATGATGCTACGTGTTTATGCCGTCCCACTGCCTGTCTCTGGGACGGAGAGGCTGAGGGGGCAAAACTGGTTCATTTTTAACCGTCCCTTCCGTGTTGGACTGCCTGCAGTCCCTCAGCTCAGAGCCGTGGGGATGACTCTCAGTGAGTGAAGGTTTCACTCGGATTCTCTTCATCTGGGACACTTGGGGCTCAGATGTTAACTGCTGCGCGGTCGCAGCAAAGAAAGCGATGCCCACTTTGCAATAGACTTTCCGTAAGATTGCTGCGTGAAGACGATTTCTGAACACCAAGAAGGCTGCACAACAATGTGAATTTACGTGGGTGAAGAGTCCTCGGTGTCCATTTCTTTCTGTCCTGCCAGCACAGCATCTTTCTATCTCTCCGATAACAGACCCTTGGAGAAAGTTCACAATCAAAGTTGTTCATGTTCCCCGCATTAACGTAACTGAGACCTCTCACCCCAAGGGTTTCAGAGATAGAGAGAGCAGAAGAGCGAATGGACTCTACCCGCCCCCCGCCCTAAACCCCGTCCCATCCCCCAAAACAACGTGCAAGTAGAAATGAAATGGTTTAATTATCCACCAGTGGAGGTAGTCCAGTTCCTGGGGATGAGACAAAGTGGGCATTCTGCCCCGGGGACAGAATGACAAGCAGATGTTCTGGAAACGCTTTGCTGCTTGCAATTCTTGCAGCAACGTGGAATGTACTTCACACTGAGCAAGTTTCAGCTGGCTCAGAGTCTCCGATGTACATTGCTGTGTTTGCCGCCAGCTCAGAGAGAGAACAATAGGAAGGACGTAGGAGTGAATAACGATCCGCGTGAGAGGGCGAATAACTGTTAATGGAGACTGTTAGCGGCTAACAATACGTAGTGTGTCATAGCAGACGAGGTGATAACAAGGAGTCGTTTGTGTGGTAGGGGTCAAGGACATGGGGGAGTTCAGGCCCTAAAGTTATGGAACTCGATATTGAAGACCGGAGGGCTGTAAGGTCTCCAAGTGGAAAATGAGGTGTTGTTCTTTCAGCTGGAGCGAGAACACTGCTGCAAGCCTGAGACAGAGATGTTGGTCAGGGAACAGGGTGATGTGTTAAAGTGGCAGGCAACCGCAAGGCCAGGGCCTTTTTCCTGCGGGCAGAACCGGGATGTTCTCCGAAGCAGTCACCCAGTTTATGCTTCATGCTACATTGGGGAAATGGCACTGTGAGCAGCGAATGCAGTGGACTAGGTTGTGGCAAAATTGCTGCTTCACCTGGCAGGTATGTTTGAGCCCTTGGATATTCAGGAGGGAGCAGGTAAATGGGCAGGTGTTACACATTCGGCGGTTGCAGGGGAAAGTGCCTTGGCACTATGGGAGGTGGGTGTGGGGTGTTGCGAGTGAAGCAAGAGTGGAACCGAGGTGGAACCCCTGGCACAACGGGTGCGTGTTGGGACCATAACCCAGCTGAGAAAGCATTCTCTCCTATTCACTCAATGTCGTCTTTAGCAGCTTTCCGGTATAACAGCGCTCTGTTCTGCACCTCGCCTTCTCATCTGCTGCCGAAAATAGCTTGGACATAAATATTTCCCAGTGATATACTGGCCCAATGTGCACAGTCGAGTTGATACACTCGTGGAGGTTTGCGTGGTCTTCTCCTGTTCTCTGTACCCTATGTTGAGGAGGGCAATGCTTGTCACTGGCCACTCGGGTGTCAGAGAAAAGTTTCGAAGCAAAATGGTTGAATTATCTGCCAGTGGAGAGAGCCCGGTTCCCGGGGACGGGACAAACAGCAGCAGGGAGACTGAATGAGAAGCAGCTGTTCGGGAAACTCTTTGCCGCTTGCAATTCTCAGAGCAATCTCAAATGTATTTTATACTGAGCAAGTCTCAGGTCGCGCAAGCGGTGTGGGCGGTTCGCTGTGTGCTGGCTCTCTGGTTCGTTGGTCTAGGCGTATGATTCTCGCTTAGGGTCCTTTCCAATGCCGAGTTGCGAGAGGTCCCGGACGAGCCCGCGTTTTTTAACTTGACTTGTGCAAAACTGCCTGATTAATTTTCTCAAAAAACGCCTTCGTGAAACGAGGTTGGGCTGTCTGGAGTACGAATGAGGCAGAAAACAGGGAAGTGAAATAGTTGGAGATGGTGTTCAACAAGTTGACGTGAGTGGTGCGGTGTTTGAGGAATGTCAACAATCAAGGGAGATTGGAAAATTGGAACAGCTCTCCTCGGAGAACCGAACTTTTCCAAGTCATGAGGGACCAAGAAACAGGAAATAATGTTGTGAAAATGCTCCCACACCTGAAAGGATCCACAACGATTCGGCAGAATTTTAAAGTCACGAGGAAAAGAAGTAAAAGTGACATTAGGAAGAACGTTTTCGTACAGGGACTGGTTAGGGTCAGTAAGTCCCTGTCTGTCATTGACAAAGAGGAAGATTCAGTGGACACAAAAGGGAATTCGGTGGTCACGTTCAGATGTGCAGATTTACGCTGAGAAGGCGAGAGAATGAAACGAATAGAGACACACGTTTACTTAAGTGTAGAACCAGCAGAGCGAAGGTGGGCCGCATGGCCTCCGTCTGCGCTGTGACACATGTTGTGATTCAGTGTGAAATCACAGTTCGACCAACAGAATGTGGGAATTTAGAAATAAGTTTATATTTACACAGCCTCCATACGTCCGCGAAACAGCATATTACACGACAGCAGTGGAGGTCTTTGACATCAGGCTCGAACGTGCCTGCCGCGTGCCAGACGAAAACCTGAAGTGTTCTGTGGAAGGGGCGGCGCGTGCAGCAGCAGAGTGGCGCAGCGGGAGCGTGCTGGGCCCATAACCCAGAGGTCGATGGATCGAAACCATCCTCTGCTATTGTTCAATGTCGCCTCGAGCTGCTTTCCTTTGGATCGGTGCTCTCTTCTGCAAGTTGTGGAGGAGGATCATAAGACACAAAATATATAAGAAAAGATTATAGTGTCATGTAACATAAATGTCATATTGAAGAAACCTAGATTGCTGTTGAGCCTTTCATCTTTTAAAACGGGTTGTAGATTTCGGTTCATTAATCTGTAAATCCCAGAACTTTTTAAATGTCACATTCTCCAGGTAACTTTAGGTTCTATAAAAGGAGGTGACACCTCAGGTCAGACAATGCATGAACGCTGTGAGGGTAGGGTCTATCTGTATCCTAATCTTGAGTGAGACTGGTTCTATTTCCAAATATATAATCCTGCAAACGCAGATTCACCCCAAAGACTTCGATATGTGAGCGCATGCATGAGAGAGAGCGTGTGTGTGCGTGTGCGTGTGCATGCTGGGTACTGTGTGTGTTTGTGTGTGTGTGTGTGTGTGTGTGTGATGGAGTATAAGCATGAGAGATGGTGTGTGCGTAGGTATGAGTGTGGGGATGTATTACTGTGTGTCTGAGAGAGAGCATGTCTATCAGAGAAGGTCTGCATGAGCGTGTGAGTACGTAAGAGAGTGTGTTTGTGTGTGAGAGAGTGTATTGTGTAGCCTGGTCTCCTGTAGTGTGCCATGAACCCAGGGTCTCGGCTGAGGTCATTCTCATGTGTTCTAAACTTGGCTATCAACCTCTGCTCGGCCACTAGATCAAAGACGGCTGAGGCACGAGAAAGGACGGGCGGGGACACTGGTGGTGGTGGATAAGGGAGAGAAATGGAGAGGATACAGAGGTTGGGGAGTAGAGAATGACTGGGGTTCAGAGGGTTGGGGAGAGAATCGGGGTGCAGTGTGAAGAGGGGAGAAAGGGCGGGGGCAGTGGGTGGGGAGAAAATGGACAAGGGGCAGAATGGGAAGCGAGAGACAGCACAAATCCCACCTTCCCCAGGACTGGTGTCAGTGTCCTACGAACTGGAACCCACTCGTCCCACAGCAGATTTGGGGCAACCATTTCTCAATATAAGCATGGCTAAGGCATATCATCCCTGCAGGCCATTCACACCGACCTTCCCAACAGCATCCCACCCAGACCCACTCGATTACGCTACAGCCCTGCAGTTCCCCTTGGCTATTTCCTGATGAAGGGTTTTGCCCAAAACGTCGATTCTCCTGCTCCTCAGATGCTGCCTGACCTGCTGTGCTTTTCCAGCACCACACTCTCGACCCTAATTTCCAGCATCTGCAGTCCTCACTTTCGCCCTGTAAGGGGTGAATGTTCTATGCCTAGTCTTTTAAATCTTTTAAAATCTTTTCCCCTCACCCTAAACCTATACCCTCTAGTTTTGGAATATCTCTACCCTGGGCAAAAGACAAAATGCCAAAGGAATAACATGTCTAGGCACAGGGAAAAAAAAACATTTCGACAAAAAATTGCTTTGGTATTTTTCTCTCGTATTCGCATTTGGACACTTAAAATTTGTGGAGGTGCCCGTGTTGGACTGGGGTGTACGAAGTTAAAAATCATACAACACCAGGTTACAGTCCAATCGGCTTGTTTGGCAGCACTAGCTTTCGGAGCGCTGCTCCTTCATCAGGCGGTTGTGGAGTATAAGATCATATATTCTGTGTCTTACGATCTTATACTCCACAACCGCCTGATGAAGGAGCAGCGCTGTGAAAGCTAGTGCTTCTAAATAAGTCTGTTGGACTATAACCAGATATTTTGTGATTTTTGACTTTAAAATTTGTAATAAATTCCTGCACACTGAGCATGCTCCGCGGTGTCAGCAAGCACTGCGCATGACCGCCATGGTCAGCAAAGCACTGCGCATATTCCTTGGTGCCCGCAGAAACTGCGCGTCAGCTCCTTTCCATGGACCAATGGATAACCTTGGAGGACCGGAAGGAGACTGGTCCTCCAGCCAATCAGAGCCGGCCATTGTCGAAATATGTCGGTTGGACCGTGAGCTCTGAAGCTGCTGCTGCACCTTTCTCTGTGAACTTCACCCCAGATTGTAACTTCCTTCCTCTGTCTAACTTTTGTGAGTACAACAGTCTGTTTCTCACCACTTTTTCCATTTTTTGTTTCATTCTGGGGTTCAATTGTTAACTTGCAGCAACTGAAAGGAAAGAGTGAATCGAGGGAGGGGACAGACTCTGAAAAAGTTGATCCAGGTCTGTCTCAATTTACAAACACATGGCAAATGCAGTGACACAATCTATAGCCTTTGATGTTAAAAAAAAAAGCGCAGAGTGGAGGCGCATTGTTTAAATGGTGATATGTTGAGATGTGATGAAAGTGAGATGATGGAGATCAGAGTTGAAAAGTGTGGCACTGGAAAACCACAGCAGGTTAGGCAGCAACTGAGGAGGAGGAGAGTCAATGTTTTGGGCAGGAACCCTTCATCAGGAATGATGTGTGGATGGACAAAGGGGCCTCAGCGTCCTTCTACACCAGTCGATGCCAGTTGTCAGACAGGAGCAGCAAGCAATCAGCAAGGCAAGTGGTTTATGAGCAAGAGGAATTGAGTTCAGAAGTGGGGATGTCTTCCTGCAGTTAGGTCAGTCATTGAATGTATTCAAGGCTGAGTTCATTTGACTTTGAAGAACAAAGAAGTGATGGGTATTTGGGGGAGGTAAGAAAATGGTTTTAAGACCAGGATAGAACAGTTACAGAGTCATACCGCACAGAAACAAACCATTAAGTCCAACTAGTCCATGCTGACTGTGTTCTGAAACTAAACTAGTCCCACCTGCCAGTGTTTGGCCCAGACTCTCTGAACCTTTCCTATTACAATTGCAACATTTAAGAGGCATTTGGATGGTTATATGAATAGGAAGGGTTTGGAGGGATATGGGCCGGGTGCTGGCAGGTGGGATTAGATTGGGTTGGGATATCTAGTCGGCATGGATGGGTTGGACCGAAGGGTCTGTTTCCATGCTGTACATCTCTATGAATCTATGTACTTATCCAATGTCTTTTAAACACTGTAACTGTACCTGCATCCACCACCTGCTCTGGACATTGATACCACATGAGAACCATTCTCTGTCTTAAAATAAAAAGGTGCCCCTCATGTCTTTCTAAAATATTTCTCCTCTCATCTTCAACGTTTGCTCCCGAACCTTGAAACACCCATCCCAGGGAAAGAATACCTGCTGTTCCCATCTTTGATATCCCTGAAGATTTTATAATCCTCTCTAAGGTCATCTCTCAACCTCCGATGCTGCAGTGAAAAAAATCCCACCCTGACCACCTAGATGCCGGTATACTTATATCCAGTTATGAACTGTTCAATGCTGGTGCCGACTGGAAAGACCAAATGACCTATTCCTGCTCCCAATTCTCATACTCTGTGTCCAGGACAGCAAGCGACCATATGACATAGGTGCAGAAATTCGGTCATTCAGCCCATCAGATCTACTCCACCATTCAATCACAACTGATATGTTTCTCAACCCCATTTTGAAATTTTGATTTTGGAAAGGCAGATCAGGGAAGGATCTGCAAAGTTAATGGGGAGTGTTGTTGACCAAAGATACCTTGGAGTGCTGGTTCATAGTTTCTTGAAAGTGGAGTCGCAGGTCGACAGGATAGTGAAGGAGGTGTTTGGTATGCTTTCCTTTATAGGTCAGTGCATTTCAGTACAGATGTTGGGAGGTCATGTTGCCCCCGTACTGGACATTGATTAGGCGACTTTTGGAATACTGCGTTCAGTTCTGGTTACCCTGCCACAGGAAAAGTGTTGTGAACCTTTGAAAGGGTTTGGCAAAGATTTACAAGGCTATTGCCAGAGTTGGAGGGTTTGAGTTATAGTGAGAGGCTGAATAGGCCGGGGCTGTTTTCCCTGGAGCATTGGAGGCTGAGGGGTGACTTTACAGAAGTTCATATGGAGCATGGATAGGGTGAATAGCCAAAAACATTTCCACATAGTAGGGAAGTCCAAAACTAGAGGGCATAGATTTGAGGTGAGAGGGGAAAGATTTAAAAGGAACCTTATGGACAACTTTCTCACACAGAGAGTGATGCAAGCATGGACTGAGCTGCCAGAGGAAGTGGTGGAGGCTGGTATAATTACAGCATTTTAAATGGCATCTGGTAACAGGGTGAATTGAGAGGGATATAGGCTAAGTGCTGACAAATGTGACTATGTTAATTTGGGATATCTGGTCAGCACAGACAATTTGGACTGAAGGAAAGCAGAAGTATTGTTGTGAAGACTGGAATTTCAGAGCAGCTTTCAAAGATATTTTGTCCTTACTGGGAGCAGAAGCTACAATGAAATCTTTCATTTGAGAGACAGCAACTGAGTAAGTGAGGACATCCAGGATTTTGATGGAATGTGGAACTTGTTGCAATGTGGGGTTGAAGTGTTTTAAGTAAAGTATCCTGAACAGGAATCCTAGTGAAGGGTTAGGTGGGTTTTTGTTTTAAACTGCTCATTTCTTTCAGCCCCCAAAAATGTACTTCCAATGCTGTGCATCAGAAGGAGCGGTGAATCAGTAACTGGTATCATCAGAAGCCTTACGGTTTTCAGTATTGCAGGTATTGCTTGTTGCATCATCATTGTAAAGGTTACTGGCAGCAGTGGGAGGTGTGGGCTGTATTCACTGGAAGCGATGAAGCAGTTAGATAACACACGTATAAGAGGGCAGGGTGGGACTTGTCTTTCAATTTGCAGAAGCTGGGAGGTTCTGGGAGCTGTGGTTCTGGGCAAACACAACTGCAGTAAATCATAGAAACCCTACAGTGTGGAAGGAGGCCATTCAACCCATCAAGTCCACATTGACCCATCGAACAACTTGCCACCCAGACCCACCCTATCTCGTCGTTTCTGCTGGTGGGTTAGACTAGGTAACAAGACTATAGGGATAGATTTAAGGCAGAGGCGGAGGGACGACGTCTCCTGGAGAGTGGTGAATCTATGGAATTCTTTGCCCAAGGAAGCAATAGAAGCAGGCATATTAAAGACACAGTTCGATGGGATTTTGGATGGTAGGTGAATTTAGGGTAGTCAGGATAATGCAGGTAAGTGGAGCTGAGATAATGGATAGATCAGCCATGATCTTAAAGAATGGCGGAGCAGGCTCGATGGGCCAAATGGCCTCTTTCTGCACTGCAGGGATTTTATGATTGCTTCATATGGTGTATATCAGATATTCGCTGTTGTACAAGCTGCATGGCTATGATTTTTCACCTTCTAATATAGCAATGGAATTACATCCCGTATTTCTTGTATTCATTTTTATTTTAACAGGTCAGCAGGACGTCTTTCAGCAACTTTACTGGCTTTCTTTCCTGAAGCAGCCTTGATATTTCACTTTCATATCCTTCATTCAGCTCCATTTCCAGCACCTTTGTAGGAAGGTTGTTCCAGGTCATTGTCACCTAAATGAAGTTTTCCTCTTTATATACTTAATGCTATCTGGCTGAATGAGGGTTTTCAGGTTTCTGTGTCATGAATAATATATGATCAGCAGGTATCTGGCAATCTAAGGAATTGTCACCGAAGTTATGTTCATTTGACTGTACTGACCGTGACTTATTTCATGGTTTCTTTTGCAGGAAGACATGGGGAAAGAAATCTGAAACCAAAAGATACATCAGCTTCTGACAGAGTCACTTGATTCATTGGGACTTGAATATCAGCAGCCATTCCAGGCGAGAAGAAATGTTTGCTTCTGTCTGCTTGGACACTGGTGTGGCAGGAAGAATACTGATACACCCGAATGAGGGAGATTCAGTGCGGTGACTGTGAAAAGTACAGGACTTCACACCATTTACTCAGCTTGGAGGATCAAAGAGGCCGTTCACTTGCTCTCTGTGTGGGAAGGGCTTCACCTGCTCCTCCCACCTGCAGAGACATCAGTGAGGTCACCTCCCATCGCAGGGGGATTGAAGGAGCTTCGGCCGAGTGCCATTCTCGACTGCATTAATAACCCAGTTCTGGGGACTCCCGGGTTTGAATCTCACCATAGCAGATGGCGGATTTGGAGTTCAGTCAGAAATCTGGAGTTCAGAATCTCATTATGAAACCATTTTCGGGGAACAAACACCCCAATCTGATTCACTTATGCTTTAGGGGAGGAAACTGCCGTTGTGGGAAAGGATTCACTCAGTCGTCCCAGCTGCATCCTTTCCCTGGCCTATATGTGACTCCAGACCCACAGCAGTGTGGTTGATTCTTGACAGCCCATCTGCAAATGCGCGGGGGGAATCTTACTTGCATACAGGCTATGAGTTGCAATTGCTGAGTGAAGCAATACTTCCTCCAGGCTAAGGCTGCACCAAGGGTCGAATTACAAAGGAACAACTCAGCTGACCAATAATGAAAGAAGTGGGATGCAGGAGAGTGTGTGTGTATGTGTGTGTGTGTGTATGTGTATGTGTGAGTTTCAATAAAAAGTTACTTTTTGTGCACTTTTTTGCTGGGACGATCTGAAGCTGCAACAAAGTTGGGTCCCAACAAAAGTTACCTGAACTTACCGTCGGACTCAAACATTGAAGGCTATGAGATCCAACAGGTTTTTCTTTTAAAGCTGCTAATTTCTTTCAATCTCTGGCGCGAGGTTTCCAATGTCTTATATCAGAAGGAGCAGTCAATGTGTAGCTCGTATTATTAGAATTGTACATTTTTCAGGACTGATGGTTCATTGTTTCCTCAGCATTGTAAAGTTTACTGGCAGCAATGGGAGGGGTGGGCTGTTTTCACTGGAAACAAAGTTAAAATCCAGTTATAGTCCAACAGGTTTATTTGGAAGCACTAGCTTTCGGAGTGTTGCTCCTTCGTCAGGTAACTGTACAGCAGGATCATAAGACACCGAATTTGTAGCAAAATGATATATTGAACAAACCTCGACTGCTTTTAAGTGTTTCATCTTTAGAATGGGTTGCAGGTTTCAGTTCATTAGTATGTAAATCCCAAAACTTCTTTTAAGTCACAGTCTCGAGATAACTTCAGGTTTTACAAAGAGGTGCCATCTCAGCTCAGACAATGCATGAAAGATGTGAGGTTCGAGTCTGTCTTGAGTCATACTGGTTCTGTTTCCAAAGTAGGAATTTATAAAATATTACATGGATTGACTGTCTGCAGATTGTGCACTTTTTGAGCAAAATAGAATGAATCTACAAACATAATTCTGCAAATGCAAATTCATCCCATGGTCTTATCTATGTGTGCATGCATGAGAGTGAGTGAGTGTGTGCTTCCCGGTGAGTCTGGCTGAGAGAGTGCGTGTTTGCGTGTGTGCATGCTTGGTAAAGTGAGAGTGTGCAGGAGTATAAGTCTGTTAGAGAATGTGTGTGTGTGGGTGAGAGTGTGGGTGGGTACATGTGTTGTGCATCTGAAAGAGCGCGTATATCTGAGAGAGTGGCTGCATGAGTATGTGAGAATGTATGGCTGTGTGTGAGAGACAGAGAGACAGAATGTGTACAGTGTAGTGGGGTCCCCTGTAATGTAACATAAACCCAAGGTCCTGGTGAAGGCCGTCCTCATGGGTTCCAAACTTGGCTATCAGTCTCGCCCGGCCACTAAAAATGATTAAGCAGTTACACAATAGACACGGGAGAGGGCAGGGTGAGACTTGTCTTTCGATTTGCAAGAGGTGGAAGGCTCTGGATGATGTGATCCAGGGCCACCACAACTTGGAGGACCTTCGGCTCAGAGAGGTGGAGCTGGAAGCCAGTTTGCTGACATGCTGGGAGGGCAAGGCGGAAAGTTAATCAGATGTTTTTTATTCTGGGAGATGGTCTTTCCCTCCATACAGAGTCTTCTGATGGGGTCAGTGGACAGGGTCAGGAGAGTGTGAGCCCAGGTCAGGCAGGCAAAGGGGATCTGGGAGAGGGCTGCAGGGGGGAGGAGCTAACTGTGGGGTGGTGGGAGTAAGAACAACGTTAGGGAGGGGGAGGTAAGGGACAGAATAGTGACGGGGATTGCCTCCGTTCTCTGCAGTTGGCAGCAGGAGCACAGATGGTATCGGAATCTGGTGCCAGGATTCAGGAACTGATGCGTTCAGGGCTGGAGAAGTGGGAAAGGGAGGTGCAATGGGTGTGGTCCAACGATGTCAGCAGGACACAGCCTCTGCTGAGGGCGCATGAGAAGTTAAAAGCTGCAAAGACAAAGCAGAACCTCAAAGCACTGGGTGGGATGGTGGCTCAGTGGTTAGCAATGCTGCTTAATAACGCCAGGAGCCTGGGTTTGATTCCATCCTTGGGTGACTGTCTGTGTGAAGTTTGGCATGTTCTCCCCCTTGTGTCTGTGTTGGTCACCTCTGGGTGTTCTGGCTTCCTCCCACAGTCCAAAGATCTGCACTTTAGGGTGGATCCGGTGTGCTAAAGTGTGCAGGTGAGTTTGCATCGTTTAGGATGACCATGTTAGTTTCGGTTCCTTCATTTGTAAATCCCAGAACTTTTTTTAAACTTACTTTCTCAAGATAGCTTTTAACAATAGGTGTCATCTCAGCTCAGATAATGCATTGAAGGTGAGACATTAAAGTCTGTCTGTATCCCAATGTTAGGTCAGACTGATTCTATTTCTAAAGTGGGAGTTACAGAATCTTACATGGATTTATGCAGTTTTTGAGTAATTCGGAATAGAATGGACTTCTGCAAGGAAGTGTATAAACAACTGACCAGGAACACGACAGGCAACTACCAGCTGATCTGGGGCCTTGGAGGGAGGTGAGGGGTAAAGCCCCAAAGGAAACTTGCATATCCGCCACAGATTCACCTGCACCTCCACACACATCATCTATTGCATCCTCTGCACCCGATGTGGCCTCCTCTATATTAGGAAGACAGGCCGCCTACTTGCGGAGCGTTTCAGAGAACATCTCTGGGACATACGGACCAACCAATCCAACCACCCTGTGGCTCAACACTTCAACTCCCCCTCCCACTCCAGCAAGGATATGCAGGTCTTTGGACTCCTCCATCGCCAGACCACAACAACACGACGGTTGGAGGAAGAGCGCCTCATCTTCCGCCTAGGAACCCTCCAACCACAAGGGATGAACTCGGATTTCACCAGTTTCCTCATTTCCCCTCCCCCCACCTTGTCTCAGTCAAATCCATCGAACTCAGCACCGCCTTCCTAACCTGCAATCTTCTTCCTGACCTCTCCACCCCCCACCCCAGTCTGACCTATCACCCTCACCTTGACCTCTTTCCACCTATCGCATTTCCGACGCCCCTCCCCCAAGTCCCTCCTCTCTACCTTTTATCTTAGCCTGCTGGACAAACTTTCCTCATTCCTGAAGAAGGGCTTATGCCCGAAACGTCGATTCTCCTGTTCCCTGGATGCTGGCTGACCTGCTGCGCTTTTCCAGCAACACATTTTCAGCTCTGATCTCCAGCATCTGCAGACATCACTTTCTCCTCAAATGATTTGATGCTTTGGAGTACAAAATCAAAAAAAAAAATGTTGAACAGTTACAGGAGAACTGCCAAAAGACCAACAAATGTAGGCTGCTAGTGAGAACTCAGAGGCACCTGTCCAGAGAAGGAGTCTGCACAGAGAAAAAACATCGACACCGACCTGGAGAGCAAATCTACAGAGGAAGATACAAAGAGAAGATTTAACAGCTTGCTGGTTTTGAAGTTTGAGTCTTTCGGTAAATCTTAATCAAGGGTTTTTATTGGACTGGTATCATACAGGGGAAGGTAGAAGATAGGTTAGAGACAGGAGTTGTAAATAGTTGTTAATTAATTATTCTCCGTTAGACTTTAATAAATAAAGTTGTTAATTTTAACTTTAAATACTGACCTTTGGGAATAGTTTCTTGGTTCTTGAATTTTCACAGATTACCACATGGGTTAAACCTTCTCTATGTTGCTGGTTTAAATTAGGTGGGGGAGGTTGCACCCAGTGTTGTAAAATTTGGGGGCTTTCGTCCAAGATTTGAACTGGTTCAGACAGATTTGAATAGATTTGGCGGTACGAAAAATCCCAGCAGATTTAAACACTTGCAAGTAAGTGTCCTAGATCATTAAATAAAACTTTAAATAGTGACTTTTAGAAACAGTTCCTTACCTCTTGAATTTTCACATTACCACCTGGGGTAAATCTTTTTTGGGTTTAAATTAGTGGGGGGTGCAGTCTGTGTCATAACAGTTCTGACGATGTAGAAATAGAGTAGTGGAGCATGGAAACAATTTGTTTGTTCCGTGCCAATCATATCTCCTAAATTAATCTAGGCCCATTTGCCAGCTCTTGGCCCATATCCCTCCAAACCTTCCTATTCATATACCCATCCAGATGCCTTTTGAATATTGTAATTGTACCAGCTTCCACCACTTCCTCTGGGAGCTCATTCAATCCACGCACCACCCGCTGCCTGAAATAGTTGCCCTTTAGATCCCTTTTAATCCTTTCCCCTCTCACCCTAATATAAATCAATTGCTGCTTTTTCTGAACAGGCTCAGTGGTTAGCACTGCTGCCTTATAGCGCTAGGCACCCGGGTTTGATCCCGGTCTCGGGCAACTGTCTGAGTGGAGTTTGCACCTTCTCTGCATGGGATTCCTTTGGTGCTCCGGTTTCTTCCCACAATCCAAAGATGTGCAGGTTTGGAGAGGGCACTTGAGGGGAATTAACTTTCACACTTTTTTTCTACTCCTTAGGTCCCTTTTAAATCTTTCCCATCTCACCCTCAACCTATACCCTCCAGTTTGGGAGTCCCCTACCCTGAGGAAAAGATGAGTAGTCAAATAAAATGCAAAAGGAATAAAATGTGGAGCCGCAGGATAAATATAAAATGTCGCTCCAGCCTTTCTTGTCTCCGAGTGTCATTTGGGCACAAAATCTGTCAGTCACACCAGCAACTTCACAGAGCATCTTGCGCATGCTCCTCGGTGACAACACACACTGCGCATGTTCGCCAGTGTCAGCAAAACCTGCGCGTGCTCCTGGTTGTCCGCGGAATCTGCGCGTGATCTTCGTTTGTTGGGCCAATAGGAAGCCCTGGAGGACCGGAAGGAGCGTGGTCCTCCTGCTAATCAGAGACAAGCCGATTGTGTTTCTCTTTCTCGCCTTCAATCTCAATTTATGGAGGGGGCAGATTCTGGAAAAATTGGGCCAGGTCTGTGTCTCAGTTGGCAAACTCATGGAAAATGCAGTACCACGATGTGAAGTGATAGCATTCCCTGTGGGGGGTGGGGAGGGAAAGCAGAAAGGAGATGCATTGTTTTAATGTTGACATATTGGGATGTGGAGAAAGTGAGGACTGCAAATGTTGGAGATCAGAGTCAAAAAGTGTGGTGCTCGAAAAGCACAGCAGATGAGGCAGCATCCGAGGAGCAGGAGAGTCAGCGTTACTGACACGAGCCCTTCATCAGGAATGTGTATAAAGGGGCCTCAGCGTCCTTCCATACCAGTTAATGCCAGTTGTGAGATAGGTGCAGCAAGCAATGAGCAAAGCAGGTGTTATCTTAGCAAGAGGAATTGAGTCCAGAAGTGGGGATGTCTTCCTGCAGTTATGGGATCATTGAATATATTCAAGGCTGAGTTCATCTGATTTTGGAACAACAAAGAAGTGGATGTTTATGGGGGAAGGCAAGGAAATGGTTTTCAGACCATTGCAGAACAGTTACCGAGTCAAACAGCACAGAAACAATCCCTTCAGTCCAACTACTCCATGCTATGTTCTCAAACTAATCTAATCCCACCTGCCAGTGTTTGGCCTATATCCCTCTGTCACAAAGCTGGTCCTTTTACTAAAAGCTGGTCCTTCTTCTCAAGGATGCTGTGTCCTTGTTTTTTTCCAGAAGGGTGGTTAAAAAAACCTGGGCTCCGAAGCAACTCGTTTAGTACAGAGACGAAAAATGGTATTGGGAGGCATTTTTGGTTATATGTGAACAGATGAGACTTGAGGCCAAAGCTTTTATGTTTTAGAAGTGACCTGTACAATGAAAGGGGAGTGGTCAGTCCTGAAAGCTGAAGTCTCGTTTGGGTGAGTTAAGCAGTGGACTATGTGGAGAAAGGCTGCTAACACTGTCTCCTTCTGCCCTTCTAACTTCAATTGTAAGCCTCTGTTTCAGTTTTACTTTGTTTAAGGGGTTTGTTTTTTTTTGGTACTGTTGTGTACCAGCATTGCGAAGAGTGTGAAGAGTTTCTCCACAGCTTGTACTGTACTTAATAAAGTTTGGTTGTTCACAGAAGTTGGCGTATTGCAGTGTAAGAAGCTCAAGCAAAAGAACTTAACAAAGGAACCTAAGGGATAAGTCTTTCATGCAGAAAGTGGCGTGTTTAAGGAAAGAGCTGTCAGAGGAAGTGGTGGGTGCTGGTACAGTGGCATCTGGATGGGTATACGATTAGGAAGGGTTTAGACAATATGGGCAAAAATGCTGGCAAATCGGCCGAGATTAGGTTAGGTTATCTGGAAGGGTGCTACATATCTCTGTCACTCTGGCTAGCCACTAACATTTGCCACATCTATATGTACAGTTTCTCTCTGGTGTCAGTGTCAATGCCTTGATATTCTTAACCGGACTGGCAGTGATGACTTTTATAATCTTTTCTTACAGACTATCTGAAGACAGAAGTTTCAAGTTTACAGATAAAGGGCTTATGTCCAAAATGTTGATTCTCCTGCTTCTCTGATGCTGCTTGCCATGCTGCGCTTTTCCAGTGACGCAGTTTTTGACTCTGACTCTCCAGTGTCTCCAGTCCTCACTTTCACGTCAATGTCTGACAGTTACTCAATCCATCAGGACCGCAACAATTTTCAACTATGATTCTGTGAGGAGCAAAGCTTTCTTTTTGGTTTCTGTTTGAGTACGGGGGCACTGGTTGAAAGACCCTACTGTTGCAGCGCACTGAGTGTGGAGCCTGAAACAACTCTACTGCCTGGAAAGAAGAATTCATGGCAGGGTTGTACACATGTGTGTGCAGCTGAAGCTTCGGCCATGGAGAAACCCGAGGAAACACGCCCTGTTGAGAAACCATGGAATTGTGGCGACTGCGGGAAGAGCTTCCGTGTCCCATCTGTCCTGGCGGCTCATCAGTGCAATCACACTGGGAAGAGGCCGTTCTCCTGCCCCGAGCGGGAGAAGGGCTTTACTAGCTCCTGTGTCTTGCTGGCCCACCAGCATATACACACTGGTGAGAGGCTCTTCAGTTGCCACGAATGCGGGAAAGCCTTCAGCAATTCCTCCAACCTGCTGAAGCACTGGCGAGTCCACACGGGGGAGAGGCCATTCAGCTGCCCCGAATGCGGGAAGGCCTTCAGCGACGACTCCAAACTGCTGAGGCACCGTCGGGTCCACACGGGGGAGAGGCCCTTCAGCTGCCCAGAGTGCGGGAAGGCCTTCAGCAATTCCTCCAACCTGCTGGCCCATCAGTGGGTCCACACGGGGGAGAGGCCCTTCAGCTGCCCAGAGTGCGGGAAGGCCTTCAGCAATTCCTCCGACCTGCTGAGACACCAGCAAATCCACACGGGGGAGAGACCCTTCAGCTGCCCAGAGTGTGGGAAGGCCTTCACTAAATCCTCCGACCTGCTGGCTCATCAGCGGGTCCACACGGGGGAGAGGCCCTTCAGCTGCCCAGAGTGTGATAAGGCCTTCATCAATTCCTCCAACCTGCTGAAGCACCGGCGAGTCCACACGGGGGAGAGGCCATTCAGCTGCCCCGAATGCGGGAAGGCCTTCAGTGACGACTCCAACCTGCTGAAGCACCGGCGGGTCCACACGGGGGAGAGGCCCTTCAGCTGCCCAAAGTGTGGGAAGGCCTTCAGCAATTCCTCCAACGTGCTGACCCATCAGCGGGTCCACACGGGGGAGAGGCCCTTCAGCTGCCTAGAGTGCGGGAAGGCCTTCAGCAATTCCTCCGACCTGCTGAGTCACCAGCGAATCCACACGGGGGAGAGGCCCTTCAGCTGCCCAGAGTGTGGGAAGGCCTTCAGTAAATCGTCCGACCTGCTGGCCCATCAGCGGGTCCACACGGGGGAGAGGCCCTTCAGCTGCCCAGAGTGTGGGAGGTCCTTCAGTAAGTCCTCCAACCTGCTGGCCCATCAGCAGGTCCATACGGGGGAGAGGCCCTTCAGCTGCACAGAGTGTGGGAAGGCCTTCAGTAAGTCCTCCAACCTGCTGGCCCATCAGCGGGTCCACACGGGGGAGAGGCCCTTCAGCTGCCCAGAGTGCAGGAAGGCCTTCAGCAAGTCCTTCAACCTGCTGAGACACCGGCAAATCCACATGGGGGAGAGGCCTTTCGCCTGCTCTGAGTGTGCTAATGCCTTCAGCAATTCCTCTGACCTGTTGTCCCACCAGCGGGTCCACACCAGGGAAAGGCCATTCAGCTGCCCCGAGTGTGGGAAGGGGTTCACCTGCTCCTCCAAACTGCTGGCCCACCAATGGGTCCACACCGGGGAGAGGCCGTTTGCCTGCCCTGACTGCGGGCGGAAGTTCACATCGTCCTGCAACTTGCGGAGGCACCAGCGGGGGCAACAGTGCATCCAACAATCAGATTCCACCAGTGACACTGCAATGGGTCACCCCCAGGGCTGAACCTCCTGCCCATTCTGACAGTGGGTGCAGTGAGCTTTTTTTGTTTTGTGCTGGACTTACCTCTCCCCCACCCACACAAGCCCACCTACGTGGCTCAGGGGTGGCATGGTGACTCAGTGGTTAGTACCACTGCCTCACGATGCTGACCTGGGTTCAATTCCACCCTCGGGATGACAGTCTGTGTGTAGCTTTCACGATGCCCCCTCCTCCCCCACGTCTGTATGGGTTTCCTCTGAGTGCTCTGGTTCCTTCCCCTAGTCTAAAGGTGTGCAGGTTAGGATGGATTGGCCCATCTAAATTGTCCCATAGTGTTCAGGGATGTGTAGGTGTGGTGCATTAGTTGGGGTAAATGTAGAGGAATAGGGATAGGGGAATGGGTCTGGCTGGGTTACTCTGCGGAGGGCCAGTGTGGACTTGTTGGGCCAAAGGACCTGTTTCCATACTGTAGGGAATCTAATCTTAGAAAAAATTCCTTCAAGCAATATTGATAAAATATGCCGAGTTGGACAAAGTACCCCGTCAAGTTTGAGACAAACCCAGAGTTAAAGAAGTCGGAAGTCACATGACACCATGTTACAGTGCAACAAGTTTATTTGAAATCACAAGCTTTAGGAGCATTGCTCTTTCATGAGTGCTGCTCCTTCATCACTTCATCTGGTGCCGTGTGACTTCTGACTTTGTCCACCCCAATTCAACACCAGCACCTCCGCATCAGAGTTGACAAATGAGATTGGATTTTATTCGGCCTGATTGTGAGATGTTCATTTGGAAACTCAAAACTGTCGTACCGATAAAGAGATGCGAATCATAGAGTCCTACAGCAGGAGACAGGCCTGTCGGCCCAACATGGTCCACACCGACCAAACTGTCCATCAACACTAAGCCCATTTCCCTGCACTTGGTCCATTTCCTTCCATACCTTTCCTATCCACGTATTTCTCCAAATGCCTTTTAAATGTTGTTAATCGACCCACCTCAACCACTTCCGCTGGCATTTCATTCCATATGTGTACCACCGTCTGCGTAAAAAGAAACATTGCCCCTCACATTCCCTTTTATTCTTTTTCCTCTAACCTTAAACTGATGCCCTCTCGCCCTCACTTCCCCAACCCCAGGGTAAACGTCTGAGTGCATTCACCCTCTACGATCTCTTCACTTCTGTAAGGGCCTCTCTCAGTCTCTAATGCTCTAAATAAAAATATCTTAGCTTGTCCAACCTCTCCCTTTTACACAGACCCTTGAATCCTGGTAACATCCTTGTATATGTCTTCAGCACTCTTCCAAGTTTAATAACATATTTGTTATAGACACTGCCCCGTTGACCTATTTTGTTGGAAATATAGGACCTAATCCAACTGGATAATCTGGCTGATGGGGCAGGAAACCACTTCCTTACTTGAGAGACAAGTCTCCTATAGAAAACTGGCTGGCTGACTGATCTACTGACCCTCACAGTGCCCCACTGCCTTCAGTTATCTGGAGGGAGTCTACAGATGGTGCTTGAAACCTTTATCATCTTTGGGATGGATCCCCATTCATTACGTGCTATGGAGTCATGCTGCCTGGAAACAGACCCTTCAGACCAACCAGTCCATGATCCCCAACTAAACTAGTGCCACCCATCTGCTCCTGGCCTGTATCCAGTTTGTTAATAGTTTTGTTCATTTGTTCACCGTGAGAGTTGGATAAATAAATTGCTGATTGTTGATTTTAAAGCATTGGGGATTTATTCTTCTCACTAGAGCAGGTTACACCACTTTTAATGCTAATTTTACAGATTATTGGGCGACACAGTCCTCTGGGTGTTTCTGTTTGAGAAAGGTGGTGCTGTCAGCCTTCGCTTTATAAGAGTATTGACGTGATGTACTGCTGAATGCAATGCAGTCAACATGAATCCCAGCCTCTCACTGTGGTTGTGGGTGAATCGCCTTAATTTGGCTCTTAACTCAGAAACTGCACACAATTAACTGCTGAAACAATGATTAACACTTTATTGTATGTAGCAACCAAACATAAAACTCAAGTAACCAAGTTCAACCTCACTCACAACTTGGCTATCACCCAATTGATGACAGAATTTAACTGAGTTTCCCCCAACAGTATCTGTCTCTGGAAGTGTCCAGGGATTCAGTGCAGCATTCTTCTTCCAAGTACTGCTGCTGCATCTTTCTGAGGTTGAATTCTGGTGGAGATTCCTCGCTTTCAAATCTGTGGTGTGATGCTTCTTTAGATTCTAACACCACCTCCCCACACTTCTGGAGATCTCCGGTCTGTAGCTTACCTTCTTATCCTTGAGGTTTCGTGGTTTGTTTGGTACAGCCTTTCCTGCAAAAAACCCCTTTACGTCAGGGCCTTCCTTCCACAGACAGACTTAATTGTCCTTTTGTCATGAGCTTATTAAACACTTAGCTCATCTGTCCCAGGAAACAGCTTGTTGTTTTGCGTCCTTCTTCCCAGGGATGGTTAACTAGCAGAAGTTAGGCCATTCAGCCCATTGAGTCTGCTCCACTATTTAATCATGGCTGATACGTTTCTCAACCCAATTCTCCCCGTAACCCTTGATACTTAAGAATGATTGAGTCTGCTCCACCATTCAATGGGCTGAATGGCCTAATTTCTGCCTCTGAGGTCTTCTGATGTAGCAGTTTCTCAGTGGACCTTTTGTTTCTTTGTCCAGAAAGAATTCCTGCGGACTCAGGGAATTTGGAAAGTTCTGCAGTTTACAGGACCACACCACATTCCCCTCTGCCTCCTCCTGAGATACTGGCAATTCCCAGTATCCTTTGGTATCCCTGAAAACAATCGAGGTGTCTGGAAATCTCTGATGCTTCTCTGGAACAGAAGAATTATGGGGAGAAAATTCAGAAATCTGATGTGCAAAGAGACTATGGAGTTCTACTCCAGGATTCTCTCAAGGTAAACTTGCAGGTTGAGTCAGTAGTTGGGGAGGCAAATCCAATGAAGGCATTTATTTTGATCAGACTTGAATACAAAAGCAGGGATGTATTTCTGAGGCTCTGTAAGGCTCCGGTCAGGCCACAATTGGAGTACTGTATGTAGATTTGGTCCCCATATCTCAGGAAGGATGTATGGCCCTGGAACATGTTCAGAGGAGGTTCACAAGAATGATCCAGGAATGAAAAATTTTACATATGAAGAACATTAGAGGATTCTAGGTTTATACATCATGTAGTTCAGAAGGATGAGAGGGGATCTAATTGAAACCTACAGAATAATGAACGGCGTGGATGTTGGGAAGATGTTTCCATTCGGAGGAGAGATGAGAACCTGAGGGCTCAGCCTTCACGTCAAGTGAAGACCCTTTAGAACAGAGGGAAGAGAAACTTCTTAAGCCAGAGTGTAGTGAGTCTATGGAATTCACCGCCACAGAAGGCTACAGAGGCCAAGTTACTGAATATATTTAAGACTGAGATAGATAGGTTCTTGAGTATCAAGGGATTCAAGGGTTACAGGGAGAATGGGGTTGAGAAACGTATCAGCCATGATTGAATGGCGAAGCTGACTCAATGGGCTGAATGGCCTAATTTCTACTCCTATGGTCTTATGATATGCTGATGTGTGGAAGGGTGAGGAGGGGGGAAAAAAAGAGATGAAGAGAGAAAGACAGTCAAGGCGAAGCTCGATAGAGACAAAGGAAATATAAGAATTGTATGATAAATGGCAGAACACATAGGAGCACTGGCATACAGAGGGATCTGGGCATATAGATCTGTGGAAGTGGTAACGCAGGTGGGCACGGTGATCAAGAAGGCACACAGCACGCTTCCTTGAGTGTAAGAGTTACGTTACAGCTGTTTATTCTGGCCACATTCGGAATATTGTGTGCAGTTCTGGTCACGGTGCTACTGGAAGGATGTGGGTGCTCTGGTAGAGGGTACAGGCAAGGTTCACCAGGAAAGTGCCTAGTCTGGAGGGCTCTCGTTATGAGCAGAGGAGGCATAAACCTGGATTGTTTTCTTTGGAAAAACAGAGGCTGAGAGGAGACCTCGACAAAATGCTGAGATACACAGATTGGCTGGACAGGGGTGGCAGGATAGCACAGTGGTTCGCACTGACGCCTCACAGTGCCAGAGACCTGCGTTCGATTTTAGTCTCAGGCAACTATCTGTGTGGAGTTGGCACATTGTCCCTGCAACCCACCTCCCGTGTCTGTGTGGGCTTCCTCCGGGTGCTCGGGATTCCTCCTACAATCCAAACTTGTATAGGTTAGGGTGGATTAGCGATGCTAAATTACCCATAGCGTCCAGGGAGAGGCAGGATAAGTTGGATTGTCTGAGTGTAAATTGCCCAATGTTCAGGGATGTGTAAGTTCGGTGCATTAGTCTAAATGTAGATAATGGGGGTAAGAAAACGAGTCTCGATGTGTTAATCTTTCGAGGGCCAGTGTTGACTTGTTGGGCTAAATGGTTTGTTTCCATGCTGGAGGGATTCTATGATAGTCAGAGGCGTTTTTTTCCCTCCAAAGTAGAAAGGTCAACTAAAAGAGGTTCAAGGACTGTTTGGGGGAAAAGTGGTGGGGGTGGGGAATTTACACAGAGGGGTGGTGGGTTTCTGGAACGCACTGCCAGTGGAGGTAATGGAAGCAGGCACCTTAACAACGTTTAAGGTGTATCTTGATAGACGCATGAAGGGGAGGTGAATAGAGGAACAGAAGCCACACATGGGCAATAAATAGCAGGTCTAAGTAAGAATTAAGAAATAGCACAGGCTTGAGGGGGTCTGTGTGCCTAAAGCAAGTGAGAAGGGCCTGTGACTGTGCTGTATTGTATTGATACAGCTTTCCCCCACTATTTGAAAGTAGAGTGTTCCTTTCATAAGCCGAAATGGCCTAAAGCGAAGAAGCAATTACCATGAATTAATTTATATTATGCCTTTCTTTGTAAAAGCGACAATCCTCTTCAGATTTCTTTCGGTTTGTGAGAACAGGTATTAATGTAGGTCTTTTGTTAAAGTGAAGTAGTGTAAAGTGAACTTTCGAAAAGTGGGGGATATCTTTATGCTGATGGAGGGGAGATGGGGGAGCAATGAAGAGGGGTGGATGTAGGCTCAGGTGCAGAATAATAAACACTGAGACACCAATTGAGCAGCCCAGACTGGCCCTGTGCTGGAGACTCAATGGGATAGAGACAAATGTATCTATTTCAGGTATACCTGCAGTATGCTCCATCCAGGATAAAAAAAAAATGTCCTTCATCTGCTTCAGCATACAGGGCAGATGAGCAGTTTCTCCCCAATGTGGACGAGGAGGTGATGCGACTGAGTGAAGTCTTTCCTGTTCTGAATGCAGGTGAATGGCCGCTGCCCGGTATATAAATGCTGATGAATATCGGGCAGGCGGGGAAGGGAAACCGTTCCTACACTCCCTGCATTTTCATGATTTCTCCATGGTGCAGGTGTCCTCGTATTTCTCCAGGTTCAACAATCAGTTGAAACTCGCTCACACTTACAGCATAGGTGTGGTGTTACTGGTGAACCCTCTGATAATTGGAGAACTCTGTAAAGCATGTTCCAGTCACTACTCTGGTGTGTGGGTATGTGAGACTCTGAGTTTCCAGTCACACTGACGTTTAAAACCTAACTATGCAGACAGACCTTCTCCCCTTTGTTTTCAAGGCCATCTATATCCAAGTCCTGGTGAATCAAGCGATTGTCAGACTTCGATGTGATGTTTGGTCTGAGATTTCTGCCTCCAAATTCTTCTCTTGTAATATTCCTGTGGAAAGAGATTGCGAAGGTCATCGCTGTCAGTCCACAATAGAAAATCAGAACACACATTTCTAGTTTCTGTGGATCATTCTTTCCTCTCTTAATACCCAAGATCTTTGTGCTGATCTATACGTAAATGTATACAGCAGGGTAATGTGGTGGATTGCATACTCCAGGAAGAGTTCACTCAAATTGCTGAATGGACATCTATCATGTGGTATTGACGTTCTTACTGAAGATATACAATATGCTGCAGTGCAATATTATGAGCCCAGAAACCACTGCAAATCAGGCTTTTAGAGCCATAAACATTCCATTAAATATGGAACATATACCCCAGACTTATCTGTCTTATATTAACGCATGGTTGTCTTACATTTCCAGAAGACTCAGATTTAAGTTTTAAGTGTGACTTTTTGTAAAAGAAGCCGTCGTTTTGGACTCCTTCCATGCCATACTGACTCTATTACTGGAAATACATCCATACTACACCGGGATTCATGGATCAATGACGTGAGGCTTATCTTTACCCTCTTATAATTTTCTGTTGCATAAATGTTTCGACGAATGCCAACGCTTTTCACCAGTCATACAGTCAGAGACATAAAGCACAGAAACAGATCCTTCAATCTAACTTGTCCATGCCGACCGGATATCCAAAATTAGTCTAGTTCCATTTGCCATCACTTGGTCCATATCCCTCTGAACCCTTCCTTTGCTTATAACCATCCAGATGCCTCCACCACTTCCTCCGCAGCTCATTCCATACACGCTTCACCCTCTGCAAAAAAAAGGTTGACTGCAAGGTTCCTTTTAAATTTTCCCCCTCTCGCCCTAAACCTATGCCCTCTAGTTCCGCACTCCCCCTATCCCAGGGAAAAGACCTTGTCTATTCACCCCATCCACACTCAAGTTTTTATAAACCTCTTTAAAAACACACACTCAGCCTGCGATGCTCGAGGGAAAACAGCCCCATCTTATTCAGCCTCTCCTTGTGGTTCAAACCCTCCTACCCTGGCAACAGCCTTGTGACTCTTCTCTGAATCCTTTCAAGTTTCACAACATCCTGCCTACAGGAGGGAGACCAGGATTGCACACAATATTTCAGAAGAAGCCGACTGAAACTGACTTTTGCAGAGTCTGCTCCCTGCTTGTATTCATACTGCCTCCCGTTGTTGCAAGTGAACAGTGCTTCCCCCTTTCTCTCTCCCTCCCAGGATAAGGAATGGAAAGGGGGAGACATTGCTTCATTCCCAGATTTTGCCCAGAAGAGCCCCCCTATTGGCTGAATGCGCAAGTTGGACGGTGAGCTTCTGAAGCTACTGCTGCTCCTCTCTTTCTGAATGAAGGTTGAGCTTCACTCCAGACTGCAACTCCCTTTCTCTGTCCAAACATCTGTGAGCACAGCACATTTTTGTTGAAATAAGGCATATTTCCTGAATGTTACAATTAAAGGGGTGTCTTCCCCCGGATATTGCAAGGGATGGTAAGTCAGAGAAGGACCACGCCTTGTGTTGTGTGGCTCGTGTGACAGTTGCAACAGGATGTCCCAACTCCTATGCTCAATTCAAAGTTTGAGAGAAGATTTGTAGCTCGGGTGCTCATTGTTGTGGTTCTGTTCGCCGAGCTGGGAATTTTTGTTGCAGACGTTTCATCTCCTGTCTAGGTGATATCCTCAGTGCTTGGGAGCCTCTTGTGAAGCGCTTCTGTGATGTTTCCTCCAGCATTTATAGTGGTTTGTCTCTGCCGCTTCCGGTTGTCAGTTCCAACTGTCTGCTGCAGTGGCCGGTATATTGGGTCCAGGTCAATGTGTTTGTTGATAGAATCTGTGGATGAGTGCCATGCCAGAGAACAGCCAGGGAATTCCTAGAGGCATGGCCTCGAGGCATTTTTCCAGCACCACATTTTTCAACTCTGGATCTGGGACAAGGTGTGTGGTGTGGGGGGAGGGGAGGGGAAATAAGGAAACTGGTGAAATCTACATTGATCCTATGTAGTTGGTGGGTCCCAAGGCAGAAGACAAGATGTTCTTCCTCCAAGCGTCAGGTAGCTAGAGCTTGGAGAGGAAGGCACCAGAGTACTTGCGTGTCCTTGACGGATTGGGAGGGGGAGTTAAAGCGTTCAGCCACAAGGCGGTGGGGTCGTTTCGATTTGGCGTCCCAGAGCTGTTCCCTGAAATGTTCTGCAAGTTGGCGTCCAGTCTCCCCACTGTGGCAGAGACCACATCGAGAGCAAGGGACATATAAATAAATCTTATAAACAAATTGTACAAATTTTAGCCTGCCAGGGTTATTTTCTTTAATTAAGTTAAAGAAAATTTTAATTAAATTGGGTGACTACATGAAACGGTTTGTTGGTCAGACTCAAATCATCATCCTCAAATGAGACAATGCCATTAATATCAGTGAACTGCTTTTTTTGTTAGAACCACAAGTTCTTGATTTATTTTCACAACTTATTGGTATTCACATCTGCACATTCAATGTCAAACTCTGACATCAGAAATGACATGACACATTAATTTTTTTCTTACAGTAATTCAACAAACCAGTTAATAACACACAGTGAACACCAAGTCTCATTAATATGAAATTAAATTTGACCAAAAAAAAAGTAAAATCAAGATGAGAGATAACAAATGGGGGAAGAGCAGAAGGTAAGAAATGCAACATCATAGAAGGTGCTCCTCCAGGGAGTGTATTTTACCAACTACAACTGCTCAATATAAACAAACACTCTGACATGATCCTCCGGTTTTAATGTAAACCATAGCCCCATACAGTAGGTACCATTTAAATAAGTTAATAGATACAAGCCTTGAGCAAATCCAGCCTCCAGCCGGACCCCCCGCTTCTTGGAGCTCGGACCTTCCTCCAGCTCCGGGGGGTTGTTGAGCTCCTGGGCTCCGGCCGCCGCCGAAGAAGCCGCAGGCGCTGGCTCTCTCTCTTCCACCACCAACATTTTTAATTTGTTTTCTCGTTCACCCGGTAACCGTCACCTCCCCCTTCCCGGGCCCCGGGAATTATACACAAATAAACAATAAGCCCCACCGGGGACTGTCTCCTTTTCTTCACAACTTTTGTTTGAAATGTTCTGGCTTTAATTTGAAATGTATTTTAAAGGTATTTTCTGAGGTAAACGGTGCCTGTCTGCCCCCCTCCCTCCGTCAGAAACCGCCCGCTGAGTCGATGACAAAACTGCAGCCTCGCGCCGCCATCTTTGTTTTTCTTCTTCATTCCGTCTCCTCCTTCAGTGACGCGCGTCATTCGCGTCCCCTCCAATCAGAGCGCACCTTACTCCACCTGACCAATGGCGGCTGGCTTTGTGCGTCGTGTTGGTCCCACCCTCTGCAATATCTCTCTCCGATTAGTCGGTACCAACCACAAGCTTTGGGATTGGTGGAGAATTTCACAATCACGTCAGTGTATCCACCCTTTTCATTCCCGTTCATTCATTCAACAGCAGATGACCCAATTTACTGCAACGGGCTGTGGGGCTATAGCGGTAGTGTCACATATTCAGGGGGAAGATGTGATTTTTAACGTTATCAACCAATTCAACTGTGGCACCTCCACATCCATTCATTCAACTGAAGAGGGCTCAATTTAGTGTAAAGGGCTCTGAGGGTATAATATTTGTATCCCATGTTGAGAAGAAACCTCTCCCCATTCATTCACGAGAAGAGGGCCTATTTGCTGCAGAGGTTTTTTTTAAGGCGCAGTGGTAGTGTCCCTATCTTCGAGCCCTGAAATCCCACTGCTATGAGGATGCGTAATAACAAATTTTTTAGTCATAAGTCACATGACACCAGGTTATAGTCCAGCAGGTTTGTTTGGAGGGGATCTTACAGAAATATATTACATTATGAAAGAAATAGAAGTAGGATGTTGCATTGGTAGGTGAGACTAGGATAAGAGCGCATGGCCTCAAGATTAGAGGAATCAGGTTTAAAACTGAACTGAGAAGAAACTTCTTCACCCAGAGGGTTGTTAATCTATGGAATTCCTTGCCCAGGGAAGTATTTGACATTACTTCAGCAATCACTAGAAGCAGTAGATACGTTTTTGAAAAATAAAATAATTAAGGGATATGGTGAAAACGCAGGTAAGTGCAGCATAGTCCACGAAAAGATTAGTCATGATCTTATTGAGTGGTGGAGCAGACTCGAAGGGCCGGAAGGCTGACTCTTGCTCCTAGTTCTTATGCTCTTATGTTGAAATCACAAGCTTTTGGAGTGTAGTCACTTCAGCAGATGAAGTCATGAAAAAACAAGTGCAGGAAAGAGAATTTAGATAAATGAAAGACAGAGCATCTCAACGGTCAATTACTTACTCCCATTCCTATTTCTGATGATCTTACTACACAGCAAGTTGTGTTTACCAAACATTAATTTTATTTCCATTGTTTAAAATCAAATATTTAAGATGAACAGTTTGTTTTTCCTCACTTGGACACACAGTGACCCACAACACTGTGAATATCATAAACCCGCTCATGAGATATCATAGGAACAATTCATAAACTAGATTTGTCACTGAGATACTAGAAAGGAGAAAAATTCCCAACATATGCAGGATGCTAACAAAAAGGAGCAAGTGAACAGTCCCAATCAGGAAACTCATATTCTGACATCCACTACAGTAGCTTGCTTTCCTTTTCAGTTTAATGATCCATAATTGAATCTGACTCCAACACACTCTCTGGCAGACAGTTCCAGAGGTCAAAGTATTTTCAATCATTAACGAAGTAAGTTTTGGATCCATCCCAAAGACATTGAACATAGAAAAATACAGCGCAGTATAGGCCCTTTGGCCCTCGATGTTGCGCCGATCCAAGCCCACCTAACCTACACTAGCCCATTATCCTCCATATGCCTATCCAATGCCTGTTTAAATGCCCATAAAGAGGGAGAGTCCACCACTGCTACTGGCAGGGCATTCCATGAACTCACGACTCGCTGAGTAAAGAGTCTACCCCTAACATCTGTCCTATACCTACCACCCCTTAATTTAAAGCCATGCCCCCTCGTAACAGCTGACTCTATACGTGGAAAAAGGTTCTCATGGTCAACCCTATCTAAACCCCTAATTATCTTGTACACCTCTATCAAGTCACTCCTAAACCTTCTTTTCTCCAATGAAAACAGCCCCAAGTGCCTCAGCCTTTCCTCATACGAACTTCCTACCATACCAGGCAACATCCTGGTAAACCTCCTTTGCACCCGTTCCAGTGCCTCCACATCCTTCCTATAGTATGGCGACCAAAACTGCACACAATACTCCAGATGCGGCCGCACCAGAGTCTTATACATCTGCAACATGACCTCAGGACTCCGGAACTCAATTCCTCTACCAATAAAAGCCAGTACGCCATATGCCTTCTTCACAGCACTATTTACCTGGATGGCAACTTTCAGAGATCTGTGTACATGGACACCAAGATCCCTCTGCTCATCCACATTACCAAGTATCCAACCATTAGCCCAGTACCCCATCTTGTTGTTACTCTTACCAAAGTGAATCACTTCACACTTACCTACATTGAACTCCATTTGCCACTTTTCTTCCCAGCTCTGCAGCTTATCGATATCCCGCTGTAACCTGCCACATCCTTCCTCACTGTCAACAACTCCACCGACTTTCGTATCATCCGCAAACTTGCTCACCCAACCTTCTAGCCCCTCCTCCAGGTCATTTATAAAAATGACAAACAGCAATGGTCCCAAAACAGATCCTTGCGGAACACCGCTAGTAACTGCACTCCAAGATGAACCTTTTCCATCAACTACTACCCTCTGTCTTCTTCCAGCCAGCCACTTCCTAATCCAAACCTCCAACTCACCCTCAATACCATACCTCCGTATTTTTTGCAGTAGCCTAGCATGGGGAACCTTATCAAACCCTTACTAAAATCCATATACACCACATCTACCGCTTTAGCCTCGTCCACCTCCTTATTCACCTTCTCAAAGAATTCAATAAGGTTTGTGAGGCACGACCTACCCTTCACAAAACCATGCTGACTATCCTTGATCACGTTATTCCGATCCAGATGTTCATAAATCCTATCCCTTACAATTCTCTCTAAGACTTTTGCCCACAACAGAAGTGAGACTCGCCGGCCTATAGTTACTAGGGTTATCCCTACTCCCCTTCTTGAACAAGGGAACCACATTTGTTATCCTCCAGTCTTCTGGCACTATTCCTGTAGACACTGAGGACATAAAAATCAAGGCCAATGGCTCTGCAATCTCCTCCCTTGCTTCCCAGAGAATCCTAGGATAAATGCCATCAGGCCCAGGGGACTTATCTATTTTCACCCTTTCCAGGATTTCCAACACCTCTTTCCTACATACCTCAAAGCCATCCATGCTAATAAATTGTGACTCAGTATTCACATCGGCAATAATGTCCTGTTCCTGAGTGAATACTGACGAAAAGTATTCATTCAGTGTCTTCCCCAATCTCTTCAGCCTCCACACGCAACATCCCACTACTATCCTTGACTGGACCTATTCCTACTCTAGTCATTCTTTTATTCCTGACATACCTATAGAAAGCCTTTGGGTTTTCCGTAATCCTACCAACTAAGAACTTTTCATGTCCCCTCCTTGCTGCTTTTAGCTCTCTCTTCAGATCCTTCCTGGCTACCTTATAACTATCAATCGCCCCAATTGAACCTTCACACCTCATCTTTACATAGGCCGCCCTCTTCCCTTTAACAAGGGATTCCAATTCCTTATTAAACCACGGTTCCCTCACACGACCCTTTCCTCTCTGCCTGACAGGTACATACTTATCAAGAACACTCAATAGTTGCTCCTTGAACAAGCTCCACATATCAATTGCGCCCTTCCCTTGAAGCCTACTTTTCCAAGCCACGCATCCTAAGTCGTGCCTCACCATATCATAATTTCTCTGCCCTCAGCTATAACTCTTGCCCTGCAGTGCACACTTATCCCTCTCCATCACTAGAGTAAAAGTCACCGAATTGTGGTCACTGTCCCCAAAGTGCTCACCTACCTCCAATTCTAACACCTGGCCTGGTTCGTTACCCAGAACCAAATCCAGTATGGCCTCACCTCTTGTTGGCCTGTCTACATATTGTGTCAGGAAACCCTCCTGCACACATTGGACAAACACCGACCCATCTAACGAACTCGAGCTATAGCTTTCCCAGTCAATATCTGGAAAGTTAAAGTCCCCCATAACAACCACCCTATTAGTTTCACTCTTCTCCTGAATCAATCCTTTCTTCTACGTCTCTAGGACTATTAGGAGGCCTGTAGAAAACTCCTAACAGGGTGACCTCACCTTTCCTATTCCTAACCTCAGCCCAAACTACCTCAGATGGCGAGTCTTCATCCATCGTCCTTTCCACCGCTGTAATACTATCTTTGACAAGCAATGCCACACCTCCCCCTCTTTTACCCCACCTCTGACCCTACTAAAACATTTAAACCCTGGAACCTGCAACAGCCAATCCTGTCCCTGTTCTACCCATGTCTCCGTAATAGCCACAACATCGAAATCCCAGGTACCAATCCATGCTGCAAGTTCACCTACCTTATTTCATATACTTCTTGCATTGAAGTATACACACTTCAAGCCACTTTCCTGTTTACAGGCACCCTCCTTTGAGATTGATGCCATGTTCCTAACCTCCCTACACTCCAGGTCCTGCACCCTAAAGCTACAGTCTAGGTTCCCATGCCCCTGTAGAATTAGTTTAAACCCCCCTGAAGAGCACTAGCAAACCTTCTCCCAAGGATACTGGTGCCCCTCAGGTTCAGGTGTAGACCATCCTGTTTATAGAGGTCCCACCTTCCCCAGAAAGAACCCCAGTTATCCAGATACCGGAATCCCTCCCTCCTGCACCATCCCTGTAGCCACGCATTTAACTGTTCTCTCTCCTTATTCCTCGACTCTCTATCACGTGGCACGGGTAACAAACCAGAGACAACAACTCTGTTTGTTCTAACTCTGAGCTTCCAACCGAGCTCCCTGAAAGCCTGCCTAACATCCTCAACCCTCTTCCTACCTATGTCGTTTGTGCCAATGTGGACCACGACTTCAGGCTGCTCCCCCTCCCCCTTAAGGATCCGGAAAACACGATCAGAGACGTCACGTACCCTTGCACCTGGGAGGCAACATACCAAACGTGAGTCTCTCTCGCCCCCACAGAACCGCCTATCTGTGCCCCGAACTATTGCTCTGCTCTTCTCCACCCTTCCCTTCTGAGCAACGGGGACAGGCTCCATGCCAGAGGCCTGAACCCCACCCTGGTACGTCATCCCCCCCACAAATATCCAAAATGGTATACTTGTTCTTGAGGGTAACGGCCGCAGGGGTCCCTGCACTGGCTGCTTCTTCCCAGTCCCCCTCACTGTCACCCATCTGTTTGCAATCTTTGGAGTTACTACTTCCCTAAAGCTCCGATCTATGACCCCCTCTGCCTCCCGAATGATCCGAAGTTCATCCAACTCCAGCTCCAGTTCCCTAACATGGTCTTGGAGGAGCTGGAGATGGGTGTACTTCCTGCAAGAGTAATCAGCAGGGACGACCATGGCATCCCTCACCTCAAACATGTTGCAAGAGGAACATTGCACTGCCTTCACTGCCATCCCTCTAAAAGTAACCTTTTAAAAACAAACTAGGTCCAAGAATAGAACAAGCAAAATGCAGCACTTACCTACTTACCACAATGGTTCTTATTAATAGGTTAGGCACCTCTGTAGTGCCTCGGGTTCCTCTCCTGCATGCTTTTATAGGGAAAGAAACCTACCCAGGTAAGCTTACGCTACACCAACTTCCAGATCCGCTTCGCGCTTTTTAAAAAAAAACTTTCAAATTTAAACCGTTAAACAAACGTCACCGAGCCTTCAAGCAGCCCCTGCCAAACAGCCCTTACCTGCTCCGCTGACACTTCTATAAGAGGTGTTGGCTGGACCCAGACACTTCAGCGGGCAGTGTTCATTACTCATGTGTATTCTCTCCCCCACCCGCCTTAAACTAATCACCTGGGTTGTGAGTCGATTGTGCTGGCATTCTGGTGGCCCCAGGCAGTGTCTGTATCTGCTCTGCTGTTTCTCTCCATATTGTGATCCAGCGGCCATCTTGTGTGTCAAGTTGGCCAACTGATGGCTCAGTAGCCATCTTGTGTATCTGTGTGCCTAGTAACACCCTGCCCTTCCCCACTCTCTCTTCCCCACTCAATCTCTCTATCAACCCCACTCATTCTCTCTCTCTACCCCCACCCTCTGACCGCCATTTTCTCTCTCTCTCTGTCCCCCATCCTTTTGGTCACTATTCTCCCCAGCCCCCACCACACCCGTCCTTTCTCAAGCCTCGAACCATCTTTGACCGCTGTATCAAGCCCTTCAAAGAACAGAGAGAGAGAGAGAGAGAGAGAGATAATGGATAGTAATGACTCTACCTGGGAGTTGGGAGGGGTGATAAATGGCTGATCTTCAAAATTGAGAATACCTAAAATGATTTTTGCAAGGTTTGTAGCTCAGGTTGAGGTTTAGGGTGTAGGTTTGCTCGCTGGGCTGTAGGTTTGATATCCAGACATTTCATCACCTGGCGAGGTAACATCATCAGTGGCGACCTCCAAGTGAAGCGAAGCTGTGTCTCCTGCTTTCTATTTATATCTTTCTCCTGGATGGGGTTCCTGGGGTATGTGGTGATGTCATTTCCTGTTCGTTTTCTGAGGGGTTGATAGATGGCATGTAGATCTGTGTGTTTGTTTATGGTGTTGTGCTTGGAGTGCCAGGCCTCGTAGCCCTACACATGGATGAAAAAAAACATCATTTCGACTGGGACAACACATCTATCCTGGGGCAGGCTAAGCAAAGACTTGCCAGAGAATTCCTAGAGGCCTGGCACTCCAACCTCAACGCCATAAACAAACACATAGACTGAGATACCATCTATCAGCCTCTCAGAAAACGAACAGGAAATGACATCACCACAAACCCCAGGAACCCCATCCAGGAGAAAGAAATAAATAGAAAGCAGGAGACAACAGCTTCGCTTCACTTGGCGTCGCCACTGAAGATGTTACCTAGCCAGGTGATGAAACGTCTGGATATCAAACCTACACCCTAAACCTAAAATGATATCTTCAGAAACATCGCTAAAGCCAGAAAGCGTGTTCAAGTTTTTTAAAAGAGCTGCTGAAATCTGTCTGATTCTTTCACTGAAATAAACGCAGTCAGGCCACCGCTCAGGACAGGCTGGAAGGGGTGAATGGGCGAAAATGAGCACTGCAGACGCAGGAGATTAGAGTCAAGATTAGAGTGGTGCTGGAAAAGCACAGCCGGTCAAGCAGCATTCGAGGCTTTTGCCTGAAACATCGATTTTCTGCTCCTTGGATGCTGCCTGACCTGCTGTGATTTCCAACACCACTCTGATCTTGACTGTAAAGGGTGAATGGCCTAGTCCTAGTCTTGTGAAGTTGGTTCCAACTATCTAGAAATAGCGTCACAGAGCACAGAAACATACCCTTCGGTCTATGCCGACCAGATATCCTAAATTAATCTAGTGACCCATTTGCCAGCATTTGGCCCCTTATCCCTCTGAATCTGTCCTATTCATATCCCCATCCAGATGCATTTTAAATATTATCATTGTACTGGCCTCCACCACTTCCTCTGGCTGACCCCCACCAGCGTTCTGTGCAAAAAGGTTGCCCCTCAGAAATCTTTCCCCTCTCACCCTAAACCCATGCCCTCCAGTTCTGGACTCGCGCAACGTGGGGAAAAGACATACCAAAGTTGAGCAGCCAGACAGAATGCAAAAACAATACAATGTCGAATCACAGGGAAAAACAAATTGTAGCTCGACCCCTTTTTTGTCGTATTGGCATTTGGACTCTTAAAATCTGACAGGAACACCAGCATCCCTAGTGAGCATACTGCGCATGTTTCCCGGTGTCAGTAACGCAGTGCACATGCCCACCGGTGTCAATCAAACACTGGGCATGCTCATCGCTTTCCGCAAAAAATGGCGCGCGACCTTCCTTTGATGGTCCAATAGGGAACCGTGGAGGACCAAAACAAAACTGGTCCTCCTGCCAATCAGAGCCACCCCATTGTCTGAATGCGGAAGTTGGACCATGAATTTCTGAAGCTGCTACTCCTGCTCCTCTTTCTGAATCAACATTGAGCTTCACCCAGACTGCAAATTCTTTCCTCTGTCTAAGATCTGTGAGTACAGCACTCTCTTTTCTCGCCCCCTTTGCCATTTCTATTTCTTTCTGGAGTTCAATTGTTCACTTACAGCAACTGAAAGGAAAGGGATTGAACCCAGGGAGGGGACGGACTATGGAAAAGGTCTGTGTCTCAATTGGCAAAATAGACAGACAGGAGGCTGGAAGGGCACAGCAAATCAGGCAGCATCACGAGGTGTAGAAGTCGATATTTCGGGTGTAACCCTTCGTCAGGACTGGGGATGGGTGCCAGGACCGGGGCTAAAGTGGGGATAGGTGAAGAATCAGTCAGATAAATCATTGGGTGGAAGAAATCAGGTTGGTGGCAGGAAGGAGTGGTAGTGAGGGGCAATGGGCTGAGAAGGGAGTCGGGTGATGGAAAGGGAGGTTATTTGAAATTGGAGTACTCGATGTTGGGTCCTGCAGGCTGTAGTCTGCCCGGGCGGAAGATGGGGTGTTGTTCCCTAATTTGCGGTTTGGTTCGTTGTGGCAATAGAGGAAGCCTAAGATGTTCTTGTCAGAAAGGGAGTGGGAAGGGGAATTAAAATCGATGGTGACTGGGAGGTCTGGTCAGCCTCTGCGGACCCAGCTGTGATGCTCGCCAATCCGTTCCCCAAGTTTATGCTCAGTCTCCCGGAAGTCGAGAAGACCACAATTTACAAACACGTGGCAAATGCAGTATCTCAATGTGAAGTTATAGTCTTTGCTATGAAACAAAAAAGCAGGAAGGAGATGTATTGTTTAAATGGTGATACTTTGGGATGTGGAGAAAGTGAGAACCGCAGATGTTGGAGATGAGAGTCAGTGTGGTGCTGAAAAAGGTGGTAAGTCAGGCAGCATCTGAGGACCAGGAGAGTCGACATTTCGGTCCCGAGCACTTCATCAGGAATGATGTGTGGATGGACAAAGGGTCTGATTCGGTTCTATATAACTCTAATCATCTTCAGTGAGAGCAGAAGTGTGATTGTGAAGGCTGGAGTTTCAGAGCAGCTTTCAAAGATGCTTTGCCCTTAATGTGGATGGACAAAGGGTCTGTTTCTGTGCTGTATGACTCTAATCATCTTCGGTGAGAGCAGAAGTGCTTCTGAGGACTTTTCAAAGATGTTTTGCCCTTAATGGGAGTAGAAGGTACAATGAAATCTTGCATTTGTGAGACAGCAACTGAGTGAGTGAGTAAATCCGAGGTTTTGGTGCAAAGTGGGAATTCATTGCACTGTGAGGATGAAACTCTACTTATTGAGTCATTTCTGCTGGTGAATGAAACCAGGCTCAAGATTAGGAGGAGTAAATTTAGGACAGAGCTGAGGAGGAACTGCTTTTCCTAGAGTGTAGTGTATCTATGGAATTCTCTGCCCCAGGAAGCAGTAGAGGCAGCTTCATTAAGTATATTCAAGACACAATTGGATGGGTTTTTGCAATGGTGGGGGAATTAAGGGTAGTTGGGACAATGCAGGGAGGATGATCTCAGATGGTGAATAGATTAGCCATGATCTTAATTGGATTTTTGAACAAGAGGAAGGCATCAAAATGGTTTCAAGACCAGTTTAGAACAGTTACAGAGCCAGAGAGCACAAACAGACCCTTCAATCCAACTAGACCATGCTGACTGTGTTCACAAACTAAACTAGTCCCACCTGCCCCATTCTCCCCGCAACCTTTGATCCCCTTGATACTCAAGAACCTATCTGTCTCAGTTTTAAATATCCTCAGTGACCTAGCCTGCACAGCCTTCTGTGGAAATAGATTCCACAGATTCACCGCTCTCTGGCTGAAGAAGTTTCTCCGTTCTAAAAGGTCTTCCATTTACTCTAAGGCTGTGCCCTCTGGCCCGAGTCTGTCCTACCAATGGAAACATCTTCGCAATGTCCACTCTGTCTGGGCTTTGAAGATTATGTATGTTTCAATTAGACACACCCCCCCCCTCCCCCCGAGTGCGGGCCTGTTAATCAGCATGAACCAGACCCTTCAGGATGAGGTACAGCAGGGATTAGGGTCAGCAAAGTGAGAATGGAGGGAGTGTGTGTGGGATGGAGATTTTCAGCTTCGAGGGAATGAGAGAGAAAAGTGAGTTCGCTATAAATTAGAATTGATCGGATGGGCCAAAGAGTGGTAAATGGAATTTAATTTGGAGAAATGTGAGTTGTTGCATTTTGGTCAAGCAATCCAGGCAGGACTGACACAGTTAGGGGGAATGTTGCAGAACAAAGAGTCCTTGGAGTGCAGGTTCCATAGTTCTCAGGTAGACAGGATAGCCTTTGTTGGTCAGAGCATGGAGTAGATGAGTTGGGAGGTCATGTTGTGGCTGTCCAGGATGTTGGTTAAGCCACTTTTGGAATCCTGCAGTTAGGTCTGGTCTCCCTGCTGTAGGAAAGATGTTATGAAACTTTGAAAGGGGTCAGAAAAGAATAGGCCAGGGGCATTTTCCATGGAGCATCCGAGGCTGAGGGGTAAACTTATAGACCTTTGTAAGGGCCATGGATAGAGGGGAAACCCTAAGGTCTTTTCCCCAGGGTATGGCAGTCCAAAATTAGAAGGCATATGTTTGAGGTGAGAGTGGAATGATTTAAGAGATTGGAGGGGCAACCACTTCAGAGGGTGGTGCATGTATGGAACGAACTGCCAGAGGAAGTGGTAGAGGCTGGCACAATTACAACATTTAAAAGGCATGTGGATGTCTGTCTGTTCTCAGCTCTGCTGGATGTCTGTTGAAGCTCTGAACCCCCCCTTCTACACCTTCTGGGTTAAACAAACATTCAGTCAATCAAGCCTCAATCCACAATCTCCCAGCCAGTCAACAATCCAGGCACAGTGTAGTCACAGCAGGGAATCAGCTGCCCTGAGTGCGGGAAGGCCTTTACCCAGGCCTCTGCCCTGCTGAGGCACCGGTGGGTCCACACGGGGGAGAGGCCCTTCAGCTGCCCCGAGTGCAGAAAGACATTCCGTGAATCCTCCAACCTGTTGAGGCACCAACGGGTCCACGCAGGGGAAGAGGCCCTTCAGCTGCCCAAAGTGCGGGTAGGCCTTTACCCAGGCTTCCTTCTTGCTGATCCACCAGTGGGTCCACACGGGGGAAGAGGCCGTTCCCCTACACAGTGTGGGGGTAGGCCTTTTTCCAGGCCTCTGCCCTGCTGAGGCACCGTGAGTCCACGCAGGGGAGAGGCCTTCAACTGCTCCTCCCAGCTGCGGAGCCACCAGCGGGATCATGTGGCATTGCAGGGGATTGAAAGAATGACGGCCGAGTGCGTTTATTAACTGGACTATCAACCCAGTTCCAGTGGCTCCCGAGTTCGATTCCCACCGCGACAGATGGTGGAATTCGAATTTGGTCAGAAATCTGGAGTTCAGAATCTAACGGTGAAACCATTGTCGGTGGGGTGGGGGTGGAAGAAAACCCCATCTGATTCACTCAGTTCTTTTTTAGGGAAGACTTGAGCAGTTATTAGAGCAGTCGTCCAAGCTGCATCCTTTACCCGGTCTGGCCTACACGTGACTCCAGCCCCACAACAGTCTGGTGGACTCTACGCTGCTCATCCAACTTGATTGGAATACAGGTTGAAATTGCTGAGTGAGGCAATACTTCCTCCAGGTTAAGGCTGTACCAAGGATGCAGTTACAAAGGGACGACTCAGTGGTGACCAATAATGAAGAAAGTGAGGGGTTGCACTTTGACCTTGAGCGATTTTTTAAAAATTGCTACTTTTTCTACGCCTTTCTGCTGGGAGATTCTGAAGCTGTAACAAAGTTGGGTCACAATAAAGATTACCTGAACTTCACACTGAGCTCAGACTCTCACTGAGAGCTTTAAACTGCAACAGGTTTTTGTTTTAAAACTGCTCATTTTACATGTGAAAGTGAGAACTGCTGATGCTGGAGATCAGAGTCAAGATTAGAGTGGTGCTGGCAAAGCACTGCAGGTCAGGCAGCATGCGAGGACCAGGGAAATTGACATTTCGGGCAAAAGCCCTTCCTCAGGTTTTTGCCAGAAACGTTGATGTTCCTGCTCCTCAGATGCTGCCTGACCTGCTGTGCTCATTTCTGACAGTCTCCTGTACTATGTTTCCAATGTTGTGTATCAGTTGCAGCAGTGAATGAGTAGCCAGCATTGTTATAAATTGTAAAATTTTCAGGAGTGCAATGTCATCAGCATTGTAGTTTCCTGGCAGCACGGAGAAGTGTGTGCTTGGTTCACTAGACATGATGTGGAGGTGACATGATGTGGAGGTGCCGGTGTTGGACTGGGGTGGATAAAGTTAAAACTCAACACCAGGTTATCGTCCAACTGGCTTATTTGGAAGCACGAGCTTCTTCATTGGGTGTTTGTGGAACAGGATCATAAGACACAACCACCTGATGAAAGAGCAGTGCTCCAAATGCTAGTGCTTACAAATAAGCTTGTTAGAGTATCACTTGGTATTGTGTGAAATTTAACTTCGCACACCCCAGTCCAACAGCGGCATCTCCAAATCAGGTACATAGTTCTTTGAAAGTTGCATCATTGGGACACAGGGTAGTGAAAGAGGCCAGTCAGGAGCCCTGGAGGACCGGAAGGTGACTGGTCCTCATGCCAATCAGAGCCTTCCCATTGTCTGAATGCAGACGTCGGAACATGAGCTTCGGAAGCTGCTGCTGCTCCCTCTGAATGAAGATTGAGTTTGCTCCAGACTGTAACCTCCTTATTCTGTCAACCATCTGAGTGTATGGTACTCTCTTCACAACTCCTTTTCCATGTTTTTCATTCTGGGCTTCAATTTACGACTTGCAGCAACCGAAAGGAAAGGGAATGAATTCACGGAGCGGACAGAATCAGGAAAAGTTTGTTTATAAACAGAGTGTTTCACGTGTGGAGTGAATGTAAAGAGGAAATGGTGGATGCACATTCAGATGCAACGTTTAAAAGACATTTGGATAAGTATATGAAGAGGCACGGTGCGGAGGGATATGGGCCAAACACTGGCAAGTGGCACTAGTTTAGTTGGAGAACATAGACAGCATGGAATAGTTGGACTGAAGGGTCCGTTTCTGTGCTGTCTAACGTAACTGTTCTGTCGTGGTCTTAAAACCATTTTCTTGCCTTCCACCTTCAACGTGGATACTGTACCTGCATCCAACACATAAACCATTCAAAATAAAAAAAACCCTCTTGCGCACAAAGAAATCCACACTTTATTGGTCAAAAATCAGATGAACTCAGCCTTGAATATATTCAATGACCCCCTAACTGCAGGAAGACATCCCCACTTCTAATCTCAGTTCAGCTTGTTAATATACCACTTGCCTTGCTGCACCTGTCTGACAACTGGCATTGACTGATGTAGAAGGATGCTGCTAATCAAAGCACTGATCACAGGATGGTCTGGTGTCAGCTCAGATTTCAGGCCCTGATTTCTGTCCTGTGTTGATCCTCCTGTTCCCACAGACTAAGATGTCGGTCTGTTCTCAGCTCTGCTGGATTTCTGTTAAAGCTTTGACCCCGCCTTTTATAACTTCTGGAACGATAAAATATTCAATCAAGACCCAACCCACAATCTCCCAGCCTGTCAACCATCCTGATACAAGGTGCAGTCATAGCAGGGAATCAAACAAGAAAAAATGAAACAAAAATCATAAATAGGCGCACGTGCTTAATGTTTGTTCATGAGAAAGTAAACCAGGAATAGGGGTCTCCCAGGAATCTTACAGTGCCCTACTTGAGGAATTCTGTCACCCTTACATCTATTAGTACCCAGCTATGAATTACAACAACATTTACACCAACAGGAATAAAGCATCTGTTATCAAATAGACAGAGATATACAGCACGGACATGGACTGTTTCTCTATCTCATGCACACATGATAGATCATCCATGGTGGGAGTTTGTCTTTGTAGCATGATGTTTGCAAATACATTCTACTTTGCTCAAAGACTGCACAATCTGCAGGCAGTCAATACATGTAATATATTGTAAATTCCACTTTGAAAATAGATAATGGGCCCACTACCTTTTGGATGTGAGCATAAGTGGTATAGTAAGTAAGTTTGCTGATGACACCAAAATTGGAGGTGTTGTGGACAACGAAGGAGGTTACCTCAGATTACAATGGGATCTTGATCAGATGGGCCAATGGGCTGAGAAGTGGCAAGTGGAATCTAATTTAGGTAAATGTGAGGTGCTGCATTTTGGGAAAGCAAATCTTAGAAGGACTTGTACACTTAATGGTAAGGTCCGAGGGAGTGTTGCTGAACAGAGACCTTGGAGTGCAGGTTCACAGCTCTATGAAAGTCGCAGGTCAATAGGATAGTGCAGATGGCATTTGGTATGCTTTCCTTTATTGGTCAGAGTATTGAGTACAGGAGGTCATGTTACAGCTGTACAGTTGGAATATTGCATGCAATTCTGGTTTCCTTCCTATCAGAAAGCCCTATGCAATGTTTGTTTTTGTTTAGTGGGCGGCACGGTGGCACAGTGGTTAGCACTGCTGCCTCACAGCTCCAGAGACCTGGGTTCAATTCCCGCCTCAGGCGACTGACTGTGTGGAGTTTGCACGTTCTCCCCGTGTCTGCGTGGGTTTCCTCCGGGTGCTCTGGTTTCCTCCCACAGTCCAAAGATGTGCAGGTCAGGTGAATTGGCCATGCTAAATTGCCCGTAGTGTTAGGTAAAGGGTAAATGTAGGGGGTATGGGTGGGTTGCGCTTCGGCGGGGCAGTGTGGACTTGTTGGACCGAAGGGTCTGTTTCCACATTGTAAGTAATCTAATTAATGATTGCTGCAACCTATTCTAAAATATGAAAGACTTTACAATCCAGGTTTGTTCAATATATCAGTTCAGTGGCAGGGCACGGTAATGTTTTCCTATCAATTCTGTGCCATATGATCTTATTGTCCACAATCACCTGATGAAGAAGCAGTGCTCCGAAGCTCGTGTTTCCAAATAAACTGTCGGACTTAGCCTGGTGTTGTGAGATTTTTAACTTTGTCCAGGTTCAGATAGTGCCCAGGGATGTGCAGGTTAGGTGCATTAGTCAGGGGTAAATGTTGAGCAATAGGGGAATTGTGTGGGTGGGTTACCTTTCGGAGGATCGGTGTGTAGTCTTTGGGCCAGTTGGCCTGCTCCCACACTGTGGGGAGTCTCTGAAGGGGAAGGGATTTTTGTAAACTGTGCAAGGCAATGCAGGCGTAGTGTGGGGGCCTGCTGTTGGCCTTGCCCCGCCCTTTGCTCCTCTCCCCTGTTGTGGAGTTGTCTAAAAAACAGCTACTCTTTCTCTGCCCTTTTTGCTGGGGGAGGGGTGGGGGATCTGAAGCTGTAACCATGTTGGGACACAAAATAAAGGTAACCAGAACGTACTGCTGGGCTGGGCTCAGGCTCTCATCGAAAGCTCCAAGCGGTTTTTGTTTTAAAGCTGCTCATTTCTTGCAGCCTTCTGCACTAAGTTTCCAATGTTGTGTATTAGATGGAGCAGTGAATGAGTAGCTGGTTTCGTTAGATACTATAAATTTTTCAGGAGTGCATCGTTTCATCGGCAGTTTACTGGCAGCACTGGGAAGTATGGGCTGTGTTCACTAGAAAGGAGGTGGAGGTGCTGCTGTTGGACTAGGTTGGACACGGTTTAAAAATCACAACACCAGGTTATAGTCCAACAGGTTTATTTGGAAGCACCAGCTTTCGGAGTGCTGCTCCTTCATCGGGTAACTGTGGAGCAGGATCATAAGACACAGAGTTAAGAGCAAAAGATCAGTGTCATTCAACTGATGATATATTGACAAACGTAGATTGCTGTTAAATCTTTCATCTTTTAGAATGGGTTGCAGGTTTTAGTTCATTAATGTGTACATCGCAGTACTACTATTAAGTCATATTCTCAAGATCACTTAAGGTCTTTTTAAAAAACAGGTGATATCTCAGTCCAGACAATGCATGAAAGGTGTGAGAGTATCCCAATCTTAAATCGGACTGGTTCTATTTCCAAACTAGGAATTTATAAAATATTACGTGGATTGACTACCTGCATATTGTGCGTTTGAATATATCTGCAAATATAATTCTGCAAATGCACCACATTGTTATATGTATGTGTGCAGCATGAGAGTGTGTGTAAGAGTGTATGTGCGCACATGCTTGGTAAAGTGACTGTGATGGAGGAGAAGCCTGTGAAAGGGTGTGTGTGTTGGGGGGGCGTGTATGTGTGTATGTCTGAGAGAGAACATGTGTATAGATAAAAGGTGAGGGGTTGCATTTTGCCAAAATAAGGAAGGGCAGGGCTTGTACAGAGGGATATGGTGGGGGGCGGGGGGGTTCAGATATATACTTCTTTGAAAGTTGCATCACTGGTTGGAAGGAAGCTTCAGAAGGCATTCAGCACACTTACCTTAATTGTTCACACCATTGAATAAAGGAGCTGGGACATAATGTTGAAGTTGTACAGGATGTTGGTGAAGCCACTTGTAGAGTACTGAGAACGCTTCTGGTGGCCCTGTAATAGGAAGAATTCTATTAGAAAGGGTTCAGTAAAGATTTACCAGGATGTTGCCAGGACTGGAGGGTTTGAGCTGTAAGGAGAGGCTGAGACACTCTTCACTGGAGCACAGGAGGTTGAGGGGTGACCTCATTTGAGATTTATAAAATCATGAGGGTTATAGGGAAGATGAACATCAAACACAGCGAGCAGCATGCGCGGTTATGTCGAGTGACAGGGGAAGAAATTGTGGCATTTGGACACTTTAAATCCATCAGGAACAGCATCTCCATAGAGCACACTGCACATGTCAGGTGAGGTGCCAGAAGACTGGAGGTTGGCTAACGTGGTGCCACTGTTTAAGAAGGGTGGTAAGGACAAGCCAGGGAACTATAGACCAGTGAGCCTGACATCGGTGGCGGGCACGTTGTTGGAGAGAGTCCTGAGGGACAGGTGGTACATGTGTTTGGAAAGGCAAGGACTGATTAGGGATAGTCAACATGGCTTTTTGTGTGGGAAATCATGTCTCAAATTTTGAGTTTTTTGAGGAAGTAAAGAGGATTGAGGAGGGCAGAGCGGTAGATGTGATCCATATAGACTTCAGTAAGGCGTTCGACAAGGTTCCCCATGGGAGACTGATGAGCAAGATTAGATCTCATGGAATACAGGGAGAACTAGCCATTTGGATACAGAACTGGCTGAAAGGTAGAAGACAGAGGGTGGTGATGGAGGGTTGTTTTTCAGACTGGAGGCCTGTGACCAGTGGAGTGCCAGAAGGATCGGTGCTGGGCCCTCTACATTTTGTGATTTACATTAATGATTTGGATGCGAGCATCAGAGGTACAGTTAGTAAGTTTGCAGATGATACCAAAATTGGAGGTGCAGTGGACAGTGAAGAGGGTTACCTCAGATTACAACAGGATCTTGACCAGATTGGCCAATGGGCTGAGAAGTGGCAGATGGAGTTTAATTCAGATAAATGTGAAGTGCTGCATTTTGGGAAAGCAAATCTTAGCAGGACTTATACACTTAATGGTAAGGTCCTAGGGAGTGTTGCTGAACGAAGACACCTCAGAGTGCAGGTTCATATCTCCTTGAAACTGGCGTCGCAGATAGATAGAACTGTAAAGGTGGTGTTTGGTATGCTTTCCTTTATTGGTCAGAGTATTGAGTACAGAAGTTGGGAGGTCATGTGGCGATTGTACAGGACATTGGTTAGGCCACTGTTGCAATATTGTGTGCAATTCTGGTCTCCTTCCTATTGCAAAGATTTTGTGAAACTTGAAAGAGTTCAGAAAAGATTCACAAGGATGTTGCCAGGGTTGGAGGATTTGAGGTATAGGGAGAGGCTAAACAGGTTGGGGCTATTTTCCCTGGAGCGTCGGAAGCTGAGGTCTACAAAGGGGCATGGATAGGATAGATAGACAAAGTCTTTTCCCTGGGGTGGGGGAGTCCAGAAGTCAAGGGTATAGGTTTAGGGTGAGAGGGGAAAGATATAAGAGACCTACTGGGAAACTTTTTCACACAGAAAGTGGTACATGTATGGAATGAGCTGCCAGAGGAAGTGGTGGAGGCTGGTACAATTGTAACATTTAAGAGGCATTTGGATGGGTACATGAATTGGAAGGGTTTGGAGGGATATGGGCCAAATGCTGGCAGGTGGGACTAGATTGGGATGGGATATCTGGTCGGCATGGACGGGTTGGACCGAAGGGTCTGTTTCCATGCTGGTTCAACAAAAGCCATTCATGCTCTTCGCTGTCTGCAAAAATGGCGCAAATCCTTCTTCAAATGGACCAATGAGAAGCCAATTGTTGACTTGCAGCAACTGAAGAAAGTGAGTGAATCCAGGGAGGGGACAGAGTCGGGAAACGTTGGTCCAGGTCTGTATCTCAATTGGCAAACACATGGCAAATGCAGTCCCACAGTGTGAAGTTATAGCCTCAGTTACGAACAAATAACCGCTGAAAGGAGGTGCGTTGTTTAAATGGTGACATATTGGGATGTGGAGAAAGTGAGGACTGCAGATGCTGGAGATGACAGTTGAAAAGTGTGGCACTGGAAAAGCACAGCAGATCAGACAGCATCCGAGAAGCAGGAGAATCAACGTTTCAGGCATGAGCCCTTCCTCAGGAATGATGTGTGAATGTAAAAAGTGGCCTCAGCGTCCTTCCACACCAGTCACTGCCAGTTGTCAGACGGGTGCAGCAAGCAATCAGCAAGGCAAGTGGTATATTAGCAAGAGGAAATGAGTTCAGAAGTCTCTCCAGTTAGGGGGTCATTGAATATATTCAAGGCTGAGTTCGTCTGATTTTAGAACAAGAAAGAAGTGGATGTTTCTGGGGGAAGGCAAGTAAAATGATTTTAAGACCAGTACAGAACAGTTAAAGGGTCATACAGCACAGAAACAGACCCTTCAGCCCAACTAGTCCATGCTGACTATATTCATAAACTAAACTAGTCCCACCTACCTGTTTGGCCCATATCCCCCTGAACCTTTCCTATTCATGTACTTATCCAAATGTCTTTTAAATGTTGTTACACAACCAGCATCCACTATTTCCTCTGGACATTTATTCCACACACAAACCACTGTTTACAAAAAAGGTGCTCCTCATCTCTTATTAAAATCTTTCTCCTCTCACCTTAATTTGAGGCCTAATCTTGAAATGACACATGCCGTTCACCTTATCTATGCCCCTCATGGTTTTGGAAACCTCTATAAAGAAAACAAAGAACCCTACAGCACAGGAACAGGCCCTTCAGCCCTCCAAGGCTATGCTGATCGAGATTCTCTATCTAAACCTGCCGCCTATTTTCTAAGGATCTGTATCCCTTTGCTCCCTGCCGATTCATGTATCTGTCTAGATACATCTTAAATGACGCTATCGATCCCAGCCCTACTGCCTACACTGCATGAGGCACCCACCACCCTCTGCGTAAAGAATTTTCCATGTAGATCTCCCTCAAACCTTTCCCCTCTCACTTTGAACTCGTGACTCCTAGTAATTAAGTCTTCCCCTATGGGGGAAAAAAAAATTCTTCCTATCCACCCCGGTCTACATGCCTCATGGTTTTATAGGCCTCAATCAACACCCCTCCTCAACCTCCTTATTTCCAATGAAAATACTCCTAATCTACTCAACCTCTCCTCATAGTTAGCGCTCTCCATAACAGGCAACATCCTGGTGAACCTCCTCTGCACCCTCTCCAAAGCAACCTTTGGGAAATCTGGCGACCGGAATTGTACAGCAGTATTCCAAATGTGGCCGAACCAAAATCTTATATAACTTTAACATGACCTGCCAGCTCTTGTACTCAATACTCCGTCCGATGATGGAAAGCATGTTGTATGCTGCCTTAACCACTCTACTGACAGACATTGCCATCTTCAGAGAACAATAGATCTGAACACCCAGATCTCTCTGTACATCAATTTCCCCCAGGACCTTCCCATTTAATGTATAGTTTGCTCTCGAATTGCACCTTCCAAAATGCATCACCTCGCATTTGTCTGGATTAAACTCCATTTCTCTTCCCAACTCTCCAATCTATATTCTGCAGTATCATCTGACAGTCCCCTTCACTATCTGATATTCCATCAATCTGAATGTCATCTGCAAACTTGCTAATGAGACACCCGACACCTTCACCTTTCAACCTCCTGTGCTCCAGTGAAAAAAGTCCCAGCCTAACCTTCAATAGGTGTGAATTCTGTCTGGGTCCCAATGTCGAGTCAGCCTGACATTTTGGATAGAAAAGCTCTGCATTTAAATTACGTTCTTGAGAAAGTTACTGAAAACAGGTTCTGGGATTAACATACCAAAGAACAGAACCCCATTCTAAAAGAAGGAAGATTTAATCTAAATTGTTTAATGTATCAAAACTCCATGACACTGGACTCCTTTGGCTATAAATTCTGTGATCATGATCTTATTCTCCACAACCACCTGATAAAAGAGCAGAACTCCAAAAGCTAGTGCTTTCATGTTATGGCAGTAGCGGGAGGTGTGGGCTGTATTCACGAGAAACAATGAAGCAGTTGGATACCACACATTTGAGGGGGAAGGGTGTATTACATGACCTCCCAATTCCTATACTGAATGCTCTGAGCAATGAAGGAAAGCAAACCAAACACCTTCTTCACAATTCTATTCACCTGAGACTCCACTTTCAAGGAACTATGAACCTGCACTCCAAGGTCTCTTTATTTTGCAACATTCCCCGAACTGCATCAGTTCTGCCTGGATTGCTTGACCAAAATGCAAACCTCAGACTTCTCTAAATTAAACTCCAACTGACACTCCTCGGCTCATCAGCCGATCCCAAAAATTCTAATTTATAGGGAACTCTCTTTCCTCTATTATTCCCTAGAAGCGGAAAATCTCCATCCCACACTCTCTCCGTCCGTTTTCACTTTGTTGAAAGTGGAAGAATGGGATTGAGAAACTGATCAGCGATGATTGAATGGAATGAGCAGACCTGGTGGTCTAATTTTTGCTCCTATGTCTTGTGGTCTCTTGCTGTCCTGGACACCGTGAGAGAGAATTGGGACCAGCATTGAACCGATCATGACTGGATATGGATCTACCTGCATCTAGGTGGATGGGCTGGGACTTTTTTCACTGGAGCATAGGAGGTGGAGATGTGACCTTATCAAGGTTTATAAAATCATGAGGGGAGAGATGAGGTGAATGACAGGTGTCCTTCCCCGAGGCTGGGGGTTTCAAGATGAGGGAGCAATTTTTGAATGTGAGAGGAGAAAGAGATTTTAAAAAGACTTGAAGGGCACAATATTTTTTATATACAGAGTGTGGTTCACGTGTGGACTGAATATCCAGAGGAAGTGGTGGGTGCAGGTACAGTTACAAGGTTTAAAAGACATTTGGATAATTACATGATTAGGAAATGTTCAGAAGGGTATGGGACAAAACACTGGCAGGTGGGACTGGTTTAGTTGGTGAACATTTATTGCTGGAACAGCACAGCAGGTCAGGCAGCATCCAGGGAACAGGAGATTCGACGTTTCGGGCACAGGCCCTTCTTCCAGCAATAAAGTTTCAACTTTGATCTCCAGCATCTGCAGACTCACTTTCTCCTAGTTGGTGAACATAGTCAGCATGGACTAGTTGGACTGAAGGGTCTGTTTCTATGCTTGTATGGTTCTGTAACTCGGTTCTGTACTTGTCTCAAGACCATTTTCTTGCCTTCACCATAAACATCCACATAAAAATCAGATGAACTCAGCCTTGAATATATTCAATGACCTGAAAATGTGTTGCTGGAACAGCGCAGCAGGTCAGGCAGCATCCAGGGAACAGGAGAATCGACGTTTCAGGCATAAGCCCTTCTTTAGGAATCAAACGTCAATTCTCCTGTTCCCTGGATGCTGCCTGACCTGCTGCGCTGTTCCAGCAGCACATTTTCAGCTCTGATCTCCAGCATCGGCAGACCTCACTATCTCCTCGAATATTCAATGACCCCCCAACTGCAGGAAGACATCCCCGCTTCTGAACTTAATTCTTCTTGCTAATACACCACTTGCCTTGCTCATTGCCTGCTGCACCTGTCTGACAACTGGCACAGATGGACACTGATGCCCCCTGAACATCCACGCATCACTCTTGATGAAGGGCTTGCGCCCAAAACCTCGACTGTCCTACTGCTCGGATGCTGCTTGACCTACTGCGCTTTTCCAGCACCACACTTTTTGACTCTAATCTCCAGCATTTCCAGTCCTCACTTTCTCCACATCCCAATATATCACCATTTAAACAATATACCTTTCTACTTTATTTCACAGCAAAGGCTGTAACTTTACGTTGGGGTACTGTATTTGCCAACTGTGGCCTTCTCTACGTCGGGGAGCACGAGCATAAACTTGGGGAACGGTTCGCCGAGCATCGCAGCAAGGTCTGCACAGGCCGACCAGACCTCCCAGTCACCATCCATTTTCATTCCCCTTCCCACTCCCTTTCTGACATGACCATTTTTGGCCCCATCCATTGGCACAACAAACCAAAGTGCAAATTGGAGGAACAACATCTCATCTTCCACCTGAGCAGTCCACAGCCCGAAGGACTCAACAGTGAGTTCTCCAATTTCAAATAACCTCCCTTCCGAGCCCCTGCCCCTCCACCTCCCTGCCACCAACTAGGTTCTTTCCTCACATTCACCAACCAGGTCGTACCCTCTACCTATTTACACCTATCCCCACTTCATCACCCTGCCCTCAGCATACCCTTGTTCTGCAGCTCTCCCTATACTCACCCCCAGTCCTGAACAAGGGTTACACTCGAAACGTCGACTTCTCCACCTCCTGATACTGCCTGGCTTGCTGCATTCTTCCAGACTCCTGCTTGTCTGTTTTGCCAATTGAGACACAGGCATGGACTAACTTTTCCAGAGTCTATCCCCTCACTGGATTCATTCCCATTCCTTTCAGTTGCTCCAAGTCAACAATTGAACCCCAGAATGAAACGTAAATGGAAAAGGGGGTGAGAAAAGAGAGTGCTGTACTCACAGATGTTGGACAGAGGAAGGAAATTGCAGTCTGAGGTGAAGCTCAATCTTCATTCAGTGTGAGAGGAGGAGCAGGACCTTAAGAAGCTCATGGTCCACCTTCCGCATTCAGACAATAGGGGAGCTCCAATTGGCATGAGGACAACTCTCCTTCTGGTCCTCCAGTGCTCCTTATTTGTACATCAAAAGTAGGTCTCGCCCCTTTTCTGCCGACAGCGAGGAACATGCCCAATGTTTTGGTGACACCGGCAAACATGTGCCCTGCTTGTTGACACTGAGGAGTGTACACAATATGCTCTGTAGCAATGCTGACGTTATTGACAAATTTTAAGTGTCCATATGCCTCAGAGAACAAAAAGGATTAGAGCCATAATTTGTTTTACACTATGTGCCTCGATATTTTATTGCTTTTGCATTTGTCTGGCTGCTCAATGTTTTTATGTCTTTTCCTCAGTGTTGGGGTGAAGTTCACAACTAGAGGGCATAGGTTTAGGGCGAGAGCAGAAAGATATAAAAGGTACCTAAGGGGCAATGTTTCCATGCAGAGGGTGGTGCTTGTATGGAATGAATTGCCAGAGGTAGTAGTGGAAGCCGGTATAATTACAGCATTTAAAAGGCATCTGGATGGGTCTATGAATAGGAAGGGTTTAGAGGGATATGAGCCAAGTGCTGACAAATGTGACTAGATTAATTTAGGATATTTGGCTGGCATGGACAGGTTGGACCAAATGGGTCTGTTTCCGTGCTGTACAACTCTATGACTCTAAATAATAAAAAGTATATTTTCCAAGTAACAAACTATACCCAGTTAAAAATCACACAACACCAGGTTATAGTCCAACAGGTTTAATTGGAAGCACACTAGCTTTCGGAGCGATGCTACTTCATCAGCTGATTAAACCTGTTGGACTATAACCTGGTGTTGTGAGAGTTTTAACTTTGTACATCCCGGTCCAACACTAGCATCTCCAAATCATAACAATACCCATATTAACAAGGTTTAGTACACCACACACTTGACCAACCATTCTCAACAGATCCTGCCCCTTCAATGCCTGAGGAACATATACATGCTGGTGCATAATCTCCTTCACTAGTATTTACACACTACCCTCAGCAATTGCACAAGTAACAGCAAAGGGCAAACAGCACAAGGATTAAACACACAGTGAGGGGCAAACAGCACAAGGATTAAACACACAGTGAGGGGCAAACAGCACAAGGATTAAACACACAGTGAGGGGCAAACAGCACAAGGATTAAACACACAGTGAGGGGGAAACAGCACAAGGATTAAAACAAACAGTGAGGGGCAAACAGCACAAGGATTAAATACACAGTGAGGGGTAAACAGCACAAGGATTAAACACACAGTGAGGGGGAAACAGCACAAGGATTAAACACACAGTGAGGGTAAACAGCACAAGCGCCAGTAAAAGCAGATGGAAAGTGAGTGTAAAATGTCACTATGACAGGACAGGCCCCACATTCCTTCCCCTCCGTCCCCCCACAACCTGCCTCACCTTTCACCTCCCGGGCCCAGTACCTTCCAGGTGGCCCCATAGTTGACACAGAGGCCGCCCCACGACCAGTAGAACTCCACCACCCAGGCGGCCGACGAGTTCCCAAGCAGGCCCTTAACCCCATCCGCCTCCAGAATGCTCACCGGCTCCTGCCTGCTGTATAGCCGGCCGGTGTGGCCGTGACACAGCAGCTGCGCCAGGAAGGCGGCGGTGCCCAGTGACGGTGTCAGCCCCGGGCCGCACGGCGCCATTTTCCTAACGGCCGCCCTCCCGCCGCTTCCCCGCTCGAGCGACTTCTCCTCCCAACCGCCTTCGCCCCCGCGTGACGTCTGCACGGGGGATGGGCGGGGCCGGGGGAGCCTCACCGTCACCAAGCAACAGCCACCTCGCGCGACAACTGCTCATTCACAAAAACAAACTCTCCTGTCTCGCTCTGCAGCTGCAGGGGGGACACTGCCACGTTTCCAGGAGCCCTGTCTACATTGGGAAAGCTCACGGCTCAATTTAAACAGATATTCCGACATCTAACGGAACGGCGTCATATCGAAAGGGGGCAATCTGCATTTTAAAGGGACATGAATATTTGCGGAAATACCCCGTTAAAATGAAGAGATGTAGATGGACGAGATTACATTTCAAAGGGGTGTGGGCACATTCAAAGGGATATCTTCATATGTAAAGTGACGCAGTTATATCTAAATGAATCTACATTTCGAAGAGACGTTGCCCTATTTATAAGCAGAAATATCCCTTTAAGAGACAATAAGTGTGAATTCTGTCTGTGTCCCAATGTTGAGTCAGACTGACATTTTTCTTAGAAAAGCTCTGCATTTAAATTACATTCTTGAGAAGATAATTTATAGATTAGGGTGTAGAGGTTAGGGAGGATTGGCTGTGCTAAGTTACCCATAGTGACCAGGGATATACAAGTTAGGGTGGCTTGGCCATGGAAATATGGAGTAAGGGGTTGAGTATGGGTGGGATACTGTTCAGAGGGCCAGAGTGAAATAGATGGGCTGAATGGCCTGCTTCCACATTGTCGGAATTCTATGACCCTCCCCACAAAGGAACATTTTATCTACATCTATCCTGTCAAGCCCCTTTCAGAATTCTACTGGTTTCAATAAAGGTGTACAGCACAGAAACAGACCCTTCGGTCCAATTCGTCCATGCCGACTAGGATTCCAAACTAAACCAGTCCCACTTGCCTGCATTTGGCCCATATCCCTCTAACCTTTTTATTCATCTACTCATCCAAAAGTCGTTTAAATGTTGTAAATGTACCTGCATCTACCACATCCTCAGCAAGTTCATTCCACATACAAATCACCCTCTTTCAAAACGTTGCCCCTCAGGTTACCTTTAAATCTCTCTCCTCACCTTAAGTAATATGCCCCCAAGATTTGAGCTCCCTGATGCTAAGCAAGAGCCCTTTGCTATTCACCTTACCTCCACTCCTCATGATTTTATCAATCTCAATGATGTCACCCCCCCCCCCAACCTCCTGCACTCCAGTGAATAAAGTCCCAGCCTCTCCTTATAACTCAAACCCTCCAGTCCTGGCAACTTCCTGGTAAATCTTTACCGAACCCTCTCTTATAAGTTTCTTCTGATTACAGGGCCACCAGAACTGTACACAGTACTCTGAAAGTGGCCTCACCAACATCGTGTACAACCTCAACATGATATCCCAACTCCTATACTCAATGGTGTGAATAATGAATGCTATGCTGCTAAATGCCTTCTTAACTGCCCTGTCTACCTGTGATGCAACTTCCAAAGAACTATGTACCTGAACACCACCCCCCTCCATGTCTGTCTGTTCTATAACATGACCCAGGGCCCTTCCATTATCTGTACAAGTCCTGCCCTTCCTTGTTTTAGCAAAATGCAACCCCTTGCTTGTATTAATACCTCTCACACACATGCTCCCCCTCAGACACACACACACACACATGTATACCCCCAAATACTCTCACAGGCTTATACTCCATCACACTCACACTTTACCAAGCATGTACACACTCTCACATGCTTGCACACACAATTCTTTGGGGTGAATTTGTACTGGCAGAATTATATTTGCAGATACATTCAATTTTGCTAAAAAAGCATACAATTTCCAGGCAGTCAATCCATGTAATATTTTATGAATTCCTCCTTTGGAAACAGAACCAGTCTGATTCAAGATTGGAATACTGACAGACTCAAATCTCACACCTTGAAATGAATTGTCTGAGCTGAGGTGTCACCTTTTTTATAAAACCTTAAGTCATCTCAAGAATGTGACTTAAAAGATGTTCTGGCAGTTACACGTTAATGAACCAAAACCTGCACCCATTCTAAGAGATGAAAGACTTGACAGCAATCTAGGCTTGTTCAATATATTCTATTAGTTGCATGATACTGATCTTTTGATATACGTTCTGTGTCTTACGATGCTGCTCCACAGCTACCCGATGAAGGAGCAGCACTCAGAAAGCTAGTGCTTCCAAATAAACCTGTTGGACAATAACCTGGTATTGTGTGATTTTTTATCTTTATCAACCCAGTCTAATACCGACATCTCCACATCATTTCTAGTGAACACAGCCCACACCTCCTGGTGCTGCCAGTAAACTTTACAATGCTGATGAAACAACGCAGTACCTGAAAGATTTACAATTTCTAACAATACTAGCTACTCATTCACTGCTCCATCTGATACACGACATTGGAAACTCTGCAGGAAGCTGAAAGAGAGGAGCAGCTTTAAACAAAAAACCTCTTGGAGCTCAAAGTTTTCATTGAGAGTCTGAGCCCGGCAGTAAGTTCAGGTAACCTTTATTGTGACTCAACTTTGTTACAGCTTCAGATCCCCCCCTGCAAAAAGGCATAGACAAAGTAGCTGCTTTTTAAACAGCTCCAGATCAAAGCCCACACACACCCCCGTCTTTACTATTGGTCAGCACCAGGTTGTAATTGGATCCCTGTTACAGCCATAACCTGGAGGAAATATTGCCTCACTCAGCAATTTCAACCGATACCCTTTATCCTAGTAAGTTTCTCCCCACTCATTTTCCAGTTTGGGGGGGGGAGGGGGCAGTGTAGAGTTAACCAGACTGCTGTGGATCTGGAGTCAGGTGTAAGCCAGTCCGGGTAAAGGATGCAGCTGGAATGACTGAGTGAATTCTTTCCCACAATGGCGGTTCCCTTCCCTAACAAGGGAGAGAGTGAATCAGATGGGGGCTTTCTTCCCACCACCTCCTCCCTGAAACGGTCTCATCGTTAGATTCCGAACTCCACATTTCTGACCAAATACCAATTCTGCCTTCTGTCGTGGTGGGATTCGAATCCGGGAGTCCCCGGAATTGGGTTGATGGTCCAATCGATAATGGCACTCGGCCGTCACTCCTTCAATCCCCCTGTGATGGCACGTGAACTCGCTGGTGCTTGTGCAGGTGGGAGGAGTAGGTGAAGCCCTTCCCACACTGAGAGCAGGTGAACGGCCTCTCCCCGGTTTGGATCTGCTGGTGCCTCAGCAGGGTGGAGACCGAGGTAAAGGCCTTCCCACACTCGGGGCAGCTGAAGGGCCTCTCCCCCGTGTGGACCCACCGGTGGGCCAACAGGGCAGAGAAAAACATGAAGGCCTTCCCACAATCGGGACAGCTGAAGGGCCTCTCCCCCGTGTGGTCCCGCTGGTGGGCCAGCAGGTGGGAGGAATGTCTGAAAGCCTTCCCGCAGTCGGTGCAGGGGAATGGCCTCTCCCCGGTGTGACTGCGCCAATGCGTCTCCAGAGCAGATGGGAAACAGAAGCCTTTCCCACAGTCGCCACACTTCCACGGTTTCTCCACGTCCGAAGCTTCAGCTGCACATAAACGCATTTCCAGTCCCTCCCTGCTGTGAATTCCTCTTCCCAGGCCGTATAACTGTTTCAGGCTCCACACTCAGTGAGCTGCAACAGTGGGGTCTCTCATCCAGTCCCACTGATGCTGAAAACATACTCAGACAGGAACCAAAAAGCTTTGATCCCTCTCACAGAAATCACAGTCGAAAATCGTTGCGGTCCTGGTGGACTGAGTGACTGTCAGACATTGATGTTGAAGTGAGGACCGCAAATGCTGGAGAGTCAGTCGAAAAATGTGGCACTGGAAAAGCACAGGGATGTTAGACAGCATCCAAGGAGCAGGAGGGTCAATGTTTGGGGCATAAGCTCTTCATAAGTTGATTGAGAAATTTCCACCTTCAGATCTTCAAATACGCTGTAAATAGAGATTACAAAAGTCATCACTATCAGACCAGGGTAGAAATTCAGAACAAGCAATTCTACTTTCTACAGAATATTCTTTTCTTTTATTATTCCACAAAATTGAAAGCACCATCCCACTCTCTCTCCCCCTCTGTTCTCACTCCGCTCTAACTAATTCTCCTGAAGGTGCTGATTCAGGATCTTACAGGGGCAGAAAAAGCAAAAACATTAAGACTGACATCTCTCTGTATTTTGGATACCTCCACCTGAAAGTTAATATCTTTCACAACACTGGGATCCTGCTGAGAGTGCGTAGGCCTGATTTTGGGAAGCAAATACAATGTGTGTCAATTCAGGATGAAGCTGCCATGCAGCTTCTTGAGGAACAACCAGAAACAAGATGGTTAACATCCCTGGGAAGGGGAAGCAAAATGAGACATCAACGTCTTAACACTGACACCAGAAAGAAATTGAATATACTGACATGGCAAACATTAGTGGAAAGCCAGAGTCAGAGATATACAGTACAGAAACAGACCCTTCGATCCAACTCATCTGTAATGACCAGATATCGTAAATCAATCTGGAACCGTTTGCTCACACGTGGCCCATAGCTGGGGTCATCCCCACCCCCTTGTCCTGAGACCTTGATGCCTCCAAGCTGACCCTCAAAGGTTCGGTTTGTCCCTACATTCTTTCCCAGTTGTCTTTTGTAAGTTTTGAAAACTTTCCCAATCCTCTGAGTATAGGACTTGGGAAGTTATGTTGGAGCTGTACAGGACATTGTTCCAAATGTGGCCTAACCATTGTGTGCAATTCTGATTTCCTTCCTATCAGTAAGTGGTTGTGAAACGTCGACTTTTCCACCTCCTGCCTGTCTATTTTGCGAATTGAGACACAGACCTGGATCAACGTTTCCAGAGTCTGTCCCTGCCGGATTCAGTCTCTTTCCTTTCAATTGCTGCAAGTCAACAATTGAACCCCAGAATGAAAAAGAAATGGAAAAGGGAGCGAGATAAGAGAGTGCCGTAGTCACATATCTGGGACACAGGGACACAGTCTGGGTAAAGCTCAATCTTTATTCAGAGAGAGAGGATCAGGAGTCGCAGCTTGAGAAGTTCATGGTCCAACTTCCGCATTCAGGCTGGCTCTGATTGGTAGGAGGACCAGTCTTCTTCCAGTCCTCCAATGCTGCCTATTGGTCAATCAAAAGTAGGTCTCGCGCCGTTTTTTGCGTACGGTGATGAGCATGCTCAGTGTTTTGCTGACACTGGCCAGCATGCGCACTGCGTTGCTACAACCGGTAAACATGCGCAGTATGCTCTACGGGGATGTTGGTGTTACTGACAGATTTTAAGTGTCCAAATGCCAATAGGGGAAAAAAGATAGAGCCACAATTTTTATCCCTGTGGCTCGATATTTTATTCCTTTTGCATTTTGTCTGGCTGCTCAATTTTTGTATGTCTTTTCCCTTTGTTGTGGGGACAAGGCGCCGAGACCAGAACTGGAGGGCATAGGTTTAGGGTGAGAGGGGAAAGATTTCTGAGGGTCCTCAGGGGCAATCTTTTCGCACAGAGGGTGGTATGTTTATGGAATGAGCTGCCAGAGGAAGTGGTGGAGGCTGGTACAATTACATTATTTAAAATGCATCTGTATGGGGATATGAATAGGAAAGATTCAGAGGGATAAGGGGCAAAATGCTGGCAGATGGGTCACTAGATTAAATTAGGACATCTGGTCAGCGTGGACCGAAGGGTATGTTTCTGTGCTCTACAACTCTGTGACTCTATCTTTAGATAGTATGGAAAATAAAGAGCATGAAAGCATGGGAAGGGTTAGAGCATGGAGACCACTGCCAATTTGTTGCAAAGGATAGTGGAAAGCTCTTACACTAATTTGCAGAATAAGATTGAGGCTGAAAGGTCACTATGGCAAGATGAGATAACAGTCAGTAAAGTTAGCCTCACCTACTAAATATGATTGACAGGATTGGGACAATAAATATTTGGGACATGGCATTAAATATCTAATTAATAATTAGTAGAGTCAGCCTGCTTGAGACTATTGACAATAAATATCTAATCATGACATTAGGAAAATATTAAGTAGGGTCTGGAATGAAAGACTATTATTGCAAAAGTTGACAATAAATATCTAACCGTGACATTAGAATAACATTAAGTAGAATGTAGGAAAAAACTATAAGGGCACAACTAAAGAGATAATGGGAACTAACATCACTGGTTCATTGTGTAGCTAGAGTAAGGTACTTTTGATTAATATAGTTGGACATGCTGATAAGCTAACAGAAACATGATAAATAAATATAAAAAAAACACGGACCCTGAGGTTCGTGGGCATTCAAGAATCTGCTTTCTCAGTGTCACGGTTTTGTGTTTTCAAATAAGACTCACTTCTTGAAGAACTCTCTGTGTCTCCTGGTGATTCTCTACATTTTCTCCACAATAATAGTCGGAACCAGTTTCATGAGACTAGGAATTGGCGATTCACCCCTTCCAGCCTGTCCTGAGCTGTGGTCGAACTGCGCAAGAATCAGAAAGATTTCAGCAGCTCTTTTTAAAAATTGAACGTGCTTTCAGACTTTAATGATGTTTCTGAATATATCATTTTAGCTATTTTCATTTTTAAAGATCAGACATTTGTTACCCCGACTCCCAGTTGAGTCATCACCATCCATTCTCTTTCTCTCTTCTGAGAAGGGCTTGATACAGTGATGAAAGACGTCTGGAGGCATGAGAAAGACCAGGGTGGGGAGGGGGCACTGGGGAGAAAAGAGAAAGAATGCATGCGGGGCACAGAATGGATGCGGGGTAGGGTTACAGAATATGGACAGGGGGCAGAGGATGTGGCTAGAGCAAGACTGGCGGGCCAGAGGGTGAGGTTAGAGAAAGCCTGAGGGGGCAGAGGTTGGGGAGAAGAGAAAGACTGGGGGGCCAGAGGGTGAGGTTAGAGAAAGACTGAGGGGGGCAGAGGCTGGGGAGAAGAGAAAGACTGGGGGGGCAGAGGGTGAGGTTAGAGAAAGACTGAGGGGGGCAGAGGTTGGGGAGAAGAGAAAGACCTGCAGGGCAGAGGGTGGCGGACCAAAGAATGGGGCGTCAGAGAATGGGGAGGGGGAGAGAATAGTCGGCGTTTAGAGTATGGGGACAGAGAGAGAGAATGGACAGGGGTAGTGGGTGGGGTGGGCAGGAGAGAATGACTGGACAGCAGACGGTGGTGGGCAATGGAAGAATGGTTAGGTGGCAGAGGGTGGGTGGAGAGAGAATATAGATGGGGAGAGATGGAGAGCAGAGGATGAGGGGAAGAGAGAGAATGCATGGGGAGGCAGACAGTGGGAAGAGGGTGGGATAACGGGTGGACAGGGTGGGGGAGAGAGAGAGAATGGAGAGAGAGAATGGACAGCGGGTCCTGTGGGTGGCAGGAGGAATAGACGGGGACACTGGGAATTTTTGTGTCTTGGAGAGGGGGGCTGGTGGTAAAAGCATCCCACTCACTTCCAACATCCCATTCTCTGCACACATGCAGTGTAGATTTTTGAGTCTGGGTGGGATGTTGTTCAGAGGGTCAGTGTGGACTCAATGGGTGGAATCTTTGAGGAGAAAGTGAGGTCTGCAGATGCTGGAGATCAGAGCTGGAAATGTGTTGCTGGAAAAGCGCAGCAGGTCAGGCAGCATCCAGGGAACAGGAGAATCGACGTTTCGGGCATAAGCCTTCTTCAGGAATGAGGAAATGGGTAGAATGGCCTGCTCCCACACTGTAGGGATCCTATGATTACGAGAGCTGTCAAACCAGCAACTTCTAATTGGTGAAGTCAAAGGCTAGCCAATCTTTAAGCAGTTTTCCATGTGTTCACTCGATTTGCTCTTTCAACATTCCTTGAATTTAGGGTGTTCCATTGTAGGGTTTAATTATGATCCAGAAAAAGCAGCATCTAGTTTCATCTGAGTGCAGAACCACCTCAACTGACTGAACAAGCGTAACAACTCTTCTGTCTGCTCTTTAGATGTGACATTCTTTCTTTCTCTCTCTCTCTCTCTCTCCCCAGTACCAGTCAGGTACCAGTCCCACAATTCTGTGTTACCCATGGAGGGAGGGGAAGGAAAGTGTTTTACTCTCAGACGTTGGAGGGGAGGACAAAGTTTCAGCCAGTGGGAAGTTAAAATTAAACCCTGCGTTTTTTTTTTGTTTTAAGAAACTCAAACTGCATAGACTTGGGAAGAATAAAAAAATGAAGAAAAGGGAGCTCAGAAAGTGTCCTCCCTGCAAGTGACATACACACATACACAATTCCCACTGCTCAGCCAGAGACTGTGCTGCCCCCACCCCCTCAGTCTAGGAGTAAACGTTGGAAAGGTGATGGTGTTGATAGTCAGGAGGATGGTCTCCGGCTACACTCTGATATCGATCAGCTGGTAAATGGGGTAGAGCGATGGAATTTAATCTTCAGGCATTCTGAGAAATTTAATAAGGGAAGGAAGTACGCAATAAATAGTGGGTTCCTACAAGAGGACTTTACTATCCAAGTCCAGAGATTCCTAAAGTGCAGATAAAATAGGGGCGGGGTTGGTGAGGAAGGCATAGGTTTGTACTTTTTCACACAGAGGGTGGTGCGTGCGTGCAATGAGCTGCTAGAGGAAATGGTGGAGGCAGGTCCCAACGCAACATTTAAAAGGCATCTGGATGGGTACTTGAATGGGTAGGGTTGAGACGGATATTGGCTAAATGCTGGCAAATGGGATAGATTAATTTAGGATATCTGGTCAGCATGGACGAGACGGACTGAAGGGTCGAGTTTCTGTACTGTACAACTCTCTGACCACCCACTTCATTTTGAAATCTTTTCACTGCCCCTTGCAACACCCTGTTAGGGTTCAGAGAGTGCCAGGTCCTGACACCTCCTTCCTCACGTCTCCTGTGTATTTTAAATCAATTCTGTTATGTTTACTTTAGTGATAGAAAGGAATAGGTGTATACCACTGAGCAAGAGTTACAGCTGGGGGAAAGGCAATTACGATGCGATTAGGCAAGATTTGGGAAGCATAGGATGGGGAAGGAAACTGCAGAGGATAGACATATTAGAAATGTGGAGCTTATTCAAGGAAAAGCTACTGTGTGTCCTAGAAAAGTGTGTACCTGTCAGGCAGGGAGGAAGCTGTAAAGCACACGAGCCATGGTTTGCGATAGAAGTGGAATCTCTGGTCAAGAGGAAGAAGAAGGCTTATGTTAGGATGGGATATGAAGGCTCAGTTAGGGTGCTTGAGGGTTACAAGGTAGCCAGGAAAGACCTAAAGAGAGAGCTCAGAAGAACCAGGAGAAGACATGAGAAGTTGTTGGCGGATAGGATCAGGATAAACCCTAAGGCTTTCTATAGGTATTTAAGGAATAAAAGAATGATGAGAGTAAGATTAGGGCCAATCAAGGATAGTAGTGGGAAGTTGTGTGTGGAGTCAGAGGAGATAGGGGAAGCACTAAATGAATATTTGTCAACAGTATTCACTCTGGAAAATGACAATGTTGTCGAGGAGATTACTGAGATACAGTCTACTAGACTAAGTGTGATTGAGGTTCACAAGGAGGAGGTATTAGAAATTCTACAGAGTGCGAAAATAGATAAGTCCCCTGGGCCGAATGGGAGTTATCCTAGGATCCTCTGGGAAGCCAGGGAGGAGATTGCCGAGCCTTTGGCATTGATCTTTAAATTGTCATTGTCTACAGGAATAGTGCCAGAAGACTGGAGGATAGCAAATATGGATCCCCTGTTCAAGAAGGGGAGACAATCCTGGTAATTATAGACCAGTGAGCCTTACTTCAGTTGTTGGTAAAGTGTTGGAAAAGGTTATAAGAGATAGGATTTATAAGCATCTAGAAAAGAATAATTTGATTAGGGATAGTCAGCACAGTTTTGTGAAGGGTAGGTTGTGCCTCACAAACCTTATTGAGTTCTTTGAGAAGGTGACCAAACAGGCAGATGAGAGTAAACCAGTTGATGTGGTGTATATGGATTTCAGCAAGGCATTCGATAAGGTTCCCCACAGTAGGCTATTGTACAAAATGCGGAGGAGTGGGATTATGGGAGATATAGCAATTTGGATCAGTAATTGGCTTGCTGAAAGAAGACAGAGGGTGATGATTGTCAGGAAGTGTTCATCCTGAAGTCTGGTTACCAGTGGTATACCACAAGGGTCGGTGTTGGGTCCACTGCTGTTCATCATTTTTATAAATGACCTGAATGAGGGCGTAGAAGGGTGGGTTAGTAAATATGCAGATGACACGAAGGTCGGTGGAATTGTGGATAGTGATGAAGGATGTTGTAGGTTACAGAGAGACATAGATAAGCTGCAGAGCTGGGCTGAGAGGTGGCAAATGGAGTTTAATGCGGACAAGTGTGAGGTGATTCACTTTGGTCGGAGTAACCAGAATGCAAAGTACTGGGCTAATGGTAAGATTCTTGGTAGTGTAGATGAGCAGAGAGACCTCGGTGTCCAGGTACACAGATCCTTGAAAGTTGCCACCCAGGTTGACAGGGCTGTTAAGAAGGCATACAGTGTTTTAGCTTTTATTAATAGAGGGATCGAGTTCTGGAACCATGAGGTTATGCTACAGCTGTACAAGACTCTGGTGCGGCCGCACTTGGAGTCTTGTGTACAGTTCTGGTCACCACATTATAAGAAGGATGTGGAAGCTTTGGAAAGGGTGCAGAGGAGATTTACTAGGATGTTGTCTGGTATGGAGGGAAGGTCTTACGAGGAAAGGCTGAGGGACTTGAGGCTGTTTTCATTAGAGAGAAGAAGGTTGAGAGGTGACTTAATAGAGACATATAAGATAATTAGAGGGTTAGATAGGGTGGACAGGGAGAGCCTTTTTCCAAGAATGGTGACGACGAGCACAAGGGGGCATAGCTTTAAATTGAGGGGTGATAGATATAGGACAGATGTCAGAGGTAGTTTCTTTACTCAGAGAGTAGTAAGGGTATGGAATGCTTTGCCTACAATGGTAGTAGATTTGCCAATTTTATGTACATTTAATCATATTGGACAAGCATATGGACGTACATGGAATAGTGTAGGTTAGATGGGCTTCAGAATGGTATGACAGGTTGGCGCAACATCGAGGGCCGAAGGGCCTGTACTGCACTGTAATGTTCTATGTTCTATGTAATACCGATTGTATGTTACTGGTTTTGTACTTTAAACACACAGACACATACAATATAATCAGAATTTCTATTTGGTATGGACAGTAATGAATTTTTCAATTTTGTTTACAGGGTATCAGAAGGGGAAGATCTGCAGATACAAATCTCGGAAGAAATTCCATAACAAGATCTGACAGGGTCACTCAATATCATTGGGGGTTTGAATTTGGAAGGAGAAATCCATTCTACATGCTTCAAAAGGTACTGGACATCAGTGTGACCAGAGAAGCACTCAGGCAGGAACACACCAGTGAACTGAGTTTTAACTGGTTACACAGACTGAGAGTGAGTGTGTCGCAGTGAGCTGACTGTGGGAAGGAGCTTTAATCAGTTACACAGACTGAAAGAGAGAGGGGCTGGGGCATGTTTTTTTTTACCCTGGAGTATCAGAGCCTGAGGTGTGACCTTATAGAGGTTTATAAAATCATGAGGGGCATAGATACGGCGAATAGCCTAGGTCTATTTCCCCAGGGTGGGTGAGTCGCAAACTAGAAGGCATAAGTTTAAGGTGAGAATAGAAAGATTTAAAAGAGACCTAAGGGACAAATTTTCATGCAGAGGGTGGTGCACGTATGAAATGAACTGCCAGACGAAGTGTTGGAGGTGGAACAATTACAAAATTTAAAATGTGCCCAGATAAATATTTTGGGTTTAGAAGGATATAGGGCAAATACTGGAACTTGGGACTGGGTCATATTGGGAAATTTGCTCAGCATGGATGAGTTGAACTGAAGAGCCTGTTTCCATGCAGTGTGACTCTCTAAGTCTATACCAGTTTCAGCAGATTTGTGGTGGGTAAAAGTGGCTCATGTCCCCTTTCTTGGGAATTTTGGAAAATATAAAGGGGCTGTTAAAAGTACTTTAACTTTGGGAACACTGCATCTTGTAAGTGCATTTGTCAAATATTTTCAGAGAAATTTGCTACAACTGGCAGACTGAAAGTTTTCCCACGGAATGTTACACAGATATTAAGAATGTTACCTTCTGTAAAACATTTTGCTGAAAAAAGAAGAATTATTCAACTTGCTAACATGATGCAAATGTTGGAGAGAAAGGAAACTGCCAAGATCAAAAAAGTTGATGAAAGTCAACACTTATCAGATTTTTTCAGTTCTAGAAACACTTTCACTGGAGACACCCAGAAGAGGGGTGTCTCATACCTATTCTTTCAATTAGTTGTGAAATAGTGTTTGTGTGTCTTAATTGTTAAGTCATACCTGGCATATGGAAAGATGGCTATGGCTGTTGGAGGTCAGTCATCTCCAGGACGTCTCTGCAGGAGTTCATAGGGTAGTGTTCTAGGCCCAACCATTTTCATCAATGACCTTCGTCCATCATAAGGTGGAGATGTTCGCCACTAATTGCACAATGTTTAGCACTATTCACAACTCCTCACAAACTGAACAGTTCAGTTTGAAATGCAACAAGATCTAAACCACATCCAATGGGCTGATGAGTAGCAAGTAACATGCATGCCATGCAAAATGCCAAGGAGTGACTCATCCACAAAAGAGATAATCTGACCACTGACCTGTGATATCAACAATGTTACTGTCACTAAATGCCCCATGATCAATATCCTTGGGGTTGAACATTGAGCAGAAACTCAACTCGAAGAACCACATACACACAGTGGCTACAAGAGCAGATCATAGGCCAGGAATACTTCAGACAAGTAACTCACCTCCTGACTCCCCAAACTGTATTCTATCTTCTACAAGGCACAAGTCGGCAGTGTAATGGAATACTCACCCACCAGCTTGGATGGATGCAGCCTCAACAGCATTCAAAAAGATTTGTACCATTCAGGAAAAAGTCGCATGCTTGATTGGCACCATCTCCACATACATCCACATTCAGAAGCCGTAGTATGTACTATTTAGAAGACGCACTGCAGAAATTCACCAAAGATCCTGAGAAAATATCTTCCAAACCAACAACCACTTCCATCTAGAAGGACCAGGACAACAGATACTTGGGACCATAACCTCTTGCAAGTAACCCTCCAAGCCACTCACCATCTTGACATGGAAACATATTGCCATTCCTTCAGTGTCGCTGGGTCTCAATCCTGCAATTCCCTGCCGAAGGGCATTGTGGGTCACCGTGCAGCATATTGACCACCCCCTTCTCCAGGGAAACTAAATGCTGGCAACTTCCATGTACCACAAGTAACTTTTAATAAATTATCGAAACAGAGGGTTGGAATCTACAAACGAAAAAAAATAATGTTAAGGAGGGTTAGATGAATGGCATTGATTCCGTCCTTATTTGAAGACAGATAAAGAGCGACATACTGACACTGAGTTAGAAATAGAGTTTAGAGTTAAACACCTGCAGGTTTTCGCTCAGTGAATAAATTTAAAATCGATTAAAGATTGGCTCCTCACGCGTATTTCACTACCACGTGAATGGGTCGGTTAAGAAGGCATTTGGGACACTTGATTTCATTAGTTTAATGGCAGCTATAGCTCCCACAATCCAAGGCGGTGCAGAAACCTCTCTATTTAGCCGCGTGCAGAGCGCATAAATGCTGTGAGGGATGTGCTGGTGCGCATGTGTGAGATCGGGAAGGGACCCCGCCCTTCATCGTTCTGATGGACGGGCAGACCAACCTTTGGGAAACTCTGGAGGACCGGAAGGAGACGCGTCCTCCAGTCAATCAGAGCCACCCCCGTATTGGCTGAATGCGGAAGGTGGGCCATGAGCCTCTGCTGCCCTCTCTCACTCAGTGAAGACTGAGCTTTACCCCAGACGGCAACTTCCTTTCTCTATCTAACATCTGTGAGCACAACACCCTCTTTTTTCACCCTCCCCTCCTTTTCCATTTCTTTTCTCATCCTGGAGTTCAGCTGTTGGTTTGTATCAGCTGGAGAGAAAGCAAGTCAATCCAGGGGAGGGCACAGGGTCTGGAAAAGGTTGCTCTAGATCTGTGTCTATTAAAAACATCGACAGGCTTTGTGAGAGATTTGATTTGATTTATTGCCACAACGAGACATTGACAAGATGCAGATCTGGGCTGATAAGTGGCAGATGGAGTTCAACGTGGAAAAGTGTGACGTTATCCACTTTGGAAGGTTGAATCGGAATGCAGAACACAGGGTTAAAGGCAGGATTCTTGGCAGTGTGGAGAACAGAGGAATGTTGGGGTCCAAGTCCACAGATCCCTCAAAATTGCCACGCAAGTTGATAGTGTTGTTAATGAGACTTATGTGTGTTGGTTTTCATTATTAGGGGGATTGAGTTTAAGAGCTGTGAGGTTGTCCTGCAGCTTTATAGCATCCTGGTTAGACCACACTTGGAATATTGTGTTCAGTTCTGGTCACCTCATTATTACGAAAGATATGGAAGCCTAGAGCGGGTGCAGAGGAGTTTTATCAGGACGCTGCCTGGACTGGAGGGCACGTCTTATGAAGAAAGGTTGAGGGAGCTAGGGTTTTTCTCACTGGATGATTATTAACATTTATTTTCCCAGAATTTCCAGGAAACAGGACTTATGTCAATTTCACCAACCAGGATTCTCCTGAAATTGGGTGCACTAAAAACATTCAGCTGGAAGATTATCAGCAAAAGGTTCTGGTTTCAGTCATAGACTTACATGACACGGAAACAGAGCCTTTGGTTCAACAATCTGACCCAGTCCCAATTTCAGGCATTTGGCTGCTATCCCTCTAAACCCAAACCCTTCATCCAGACACCTTTCAAATGTTGTAATTGTTCCCACCTCCACCACTTCCTCTGGCAGCTCATTCCATACATACACCATCCTCAGCATGAACAAGGTGCCCCTTAGGTCCTTTATAAATCTTTCCCCCTCTCACCTTAAACCTATGTCTTACTTTGGTGGTAGGCAAAGTAATGGAAAGGATACTGAGGGATAGGATTTATGAGTATCTGGAAAGACACTACTTGATTAGGGACAGCCAGCACGGATTTGTGAGGGGTCGGTCTTGCCTTACAAGTCTTATTGAATTCTTTGAGGAGGTGACCAAGCATGTGGATGAGGGTAGAGCAGTGGATGTAGTGTACATGGATTTTAGTAAGGCATTTGATAAGGTTCCCCACGGTAGGCTTATGCGGAAAGTCAGGAGGCATGGGATCGTGGGAAAATTGGCCAGTTGGATGGAGAACTGGCTAACCGGTCGAAGTCAGAGAGTGGTGGTAGATGGTAAATATTCAGCCTGGAGCTTCAGTTACAAGTGGAGTTCAGCAGGGATCAGTTCTGGGTCCTCTGCTGTTTGTAATTTTTATTAATGACTTGGAAGAGGGAGTCGAAGGGTGGGTCAGTAAATTTGCAGATGATACGAAGATTGGTGGAGTTGTGGATAGTGAGGAGGGCTGTTGTCAGCTGCAAAGGGACTTAGATATGATGCAGAGCTGGGCTGAGGAGTGGCAGATGGAGTTCAACCCTGTCAAGTGTGAGGTTGTCCATTTTGGAAGGACAAATAAGAATGCGGAATACAGGGTTAACGATAGGGTTCTTAGTAAGGTGGAGGAGCAGAGGGATCTTGGGGTCTATGTTCATAGCTTTTTGAAAGTTGCCACTCAGGTGGATAAAGCTTGTAAGGAGGCCGATGGTGTATTAGCATTCATTAGTAGAGGGATTGAATTCAAGAGTCATGAGGTGATGTTGCAGCTGTGCAGGACCTTGGTAAGGCCACATTTGGAGTACTGTGTGCAGTTCTGGTCACCTCACTTTAGGCAAGATGTGAAAGCTTTGGAGAGGGTGCAGAGGAGATTTACCAGAATGTTGCCTGGAATGGAGAATAGGTCGTACGAGGATAGGTTGAGAGTGCTAGGCCTTTTCTCATTGGAACGGCGAAGGATGAGGGATGACTTGATACAGGTTTATAAGATGATCAGGGGAATGGATAGAGTAGACAGTCAGAGACGTTTTCCCCAGGTACAACAGAGTGTTACAAGGGGACATAAATTTAAGTTGAAGGATGGAAGGTATAGGGGGCTGTCAGGGGTAGGTTCTTTACACAGAGAGGGGGGGAGGGGGGCATGGAATGCGCTGCCTGTGGGAGTGGCAGAGTCAGAAGCATTGGTGACCTTTAAGTGGCAATTGGATAGGTACATGGATAGGTGCCTAAGCTAGGACAAATATTTGGCACAACATCGTGCTGTTTTGTTCTATGTTCTATGCCCTCTAGTTCTGGACTCTGTACCCTGAGGATAAAAGACCTTCGTATTCACCCTCTCCAGGCCCATCATAATTGTATAAACCTCTGTATGGTCACTCCTCAGGTGCTGATGCTCCAGGGTTAAAACTCCCCAGTCTCTCCCTATAACTCAAAACCTCCAGTCCCAGCAACATCCCTGTAACTCTTTTCTGCAGCCTCTCAAGATTAACAGGGTCCTTCCACATGAATGGCCACTAGACTTCCATGCTGTGTTCTAAAAGTGGTCTCACCAATGTCCTGTACAGCCAAAAAATAATGTCCCAACTCCTATACTCAATGCTGTGACCCATGAAAGCAAGCACTTTCTTGACCACCCTTCCACTTTCAAAGAATTATGTGCCCACACTCCTGGTACTATTTATTCAGCAACACTTCCCAGGGCTCTACCATTCACTGTATGAGTCTGCCCTGCTTAGTCTTCTCCAGTTTTGTTCCATTTGCTCACACAGGCGTGTCTTGTTGACTTTGTTCTGAGCAGTGTGGAAGCTTTCTTCCTTTCATACCTTCATTAACACCATGTGTTCCCCTCGCTCTTAGTCCCTTCTCTGTCTACGACATAAGAACCAGCATTTCCCAGCCCCTTTCAGTTTTGAACAAGCGTAAAATCAGACTCGAGACATTAACTGTTTCTCTCTCCACACGTTTCCTGACCTGAAGACTTCACCACACCCCCCCAGTCCACACAAGGATAGAAATGTCAGCACCTGTTTCTCCAAATGTCCTGTTTGATTTGCCCATGATACATTCCTTGGATTTGGAATGTTCTAATGTAGTGTTTAATAGGGATCCATCAAAAGCTACATCCAGTCTTGTCTGAGAGCAGAACCAACTCAACAGACTGGACAAGCTGCACAATTCTTCTGTGTGCTCTGTAGGTGTGACATTCTCTCTCTCTCTCTAACCCAACAGGATTACAGAGGTTGGGAATACCATTCTCCCTAAACATGATTCCTAATCCACAGTTATTCCAGACTTACATGCGTAATATCTAAACCTAAATAGTTAAAGCTCCTCAGCCTGATCTCCCACAAACAATAGAATAGTTTCAGCACAGAAGGAACGTGCTCTAATGGAACAATGTATGTTCTTAAATTCCACGTAAAGTTTAATATTGCATTAACCTGTTATAAATGGTGTCTGTTTCTGAAAGTCACAGGGAGGCATGCTTTTTGGGGAACCCTATTGGAGTTTTCTGATCACAGAATCAGACAGGACAAATAAGGCCCTTTGGCCCATCAAGTGTGTCCCACCAATATATTATCATTTCCACAAGATTCATTGAGCTGTACAGCATGGAACCAGACACTTTGATGTCCAAAACTAGAGGTCATAGGTTTAAGGTGAGAGAGAAGGGGATCTAAGGGGCAACCTTTTCACACAGGAGGTGATGTGTGTATGGCATTAACTACCAGAGGAAGTGGTGGAGACTGGTACAGTTACAACATTTCAAAGGCATCTGGGTGGATACATGAGTTGAGAGAGGTATGGGTCAACTGCTGGCAAATGGGATGAGATAAATTTCGGATATCTGGTCAGTGTGGCCAAGTTGGATGGAAAGGTCACTTGTTGTGTGGCTTAGAGCCCGGGAACATCACTGGGTCACCCGGACCCTGACAATTTCCAAATGGCTCCGGGTATTTCTCACAAAAGCCACCGTCAGAAACTTTAGATTTCCTTTTTGTCCAGCCTTCAGCACTGGCGAGCATTCTCTGTTCCTGTTATGGGATCGTGTTCAAATAGCAACCAAAATCAGTGAGTGGTCAAAATAGCCTCTTTATTCAGCAACCGCAAGTTGTACAAGTTTGAGGTGGTGATGGAATCCCGAAAGACCGTCCTTACAGCAGCCCCTTTACACACAGTTCTTACATATACTAACATTCCGTTACTATGGTTTTCCAGCGTTTTATCTATTGTACACAAATGCTGGCTGCTACCCCCGATAGGATTGAGATTGTCTGTATGGTCTGCTTGCAGAATTAAGCGGTATCAGTCCTTTTGTCTTTTAAGTTCGTAAATGTTAGTAAAAATACTAGGCCTGCATTATTAAGAGATGTCAGTCCATTAGTCTTTTAAGTTAGTAAATGTTAGTAAAAAATACTAGGACTGTATGCTCTAAATAAGTTAGACATGGTACCTGCCCCGAATAAAAGAATATTAAACTGCTTACCGTAGCTGGGTTGTGAGATTTGTTGAGTATTTGCCGGCGTGAGTTTCATTCATTCATGCAATTTCACAGAAGCGAAGTCTCGACAGTCAGTTTCTTAAAGGGGACAGTGGCTGTGAGTCAGGGAAACTGTTTGATGTTCTGTATCTATTCAGGTCCTGAGAGATGGTTGACAAGGGTTGATTAATATTATAATCTTTCATAAGACAAGACTTTCATGGAGAGAAGATGGCGGGGGACTGGTATTGTTCTGAATACATTACTATTTTGACAGTGATTCAGAGGGAGCTTTTGATGTAGAAATAGGCCTAAACACTGCTTGTAGCAAGAGCTGATAAGGGTTGAAGGTGTGAAAAAGCAGGAATGAGTTGAAAGGGGTGTTTTAATTTAGTCTATCTTGTAATCTCAAAATATACTGCAAAACCACGGTTTTATGAATGAATGAATGAATGAAGCCGCATTATAGCAAGGAATTATAAATGAATGAAATGGGAATGTGGTATTATTAGATATAGGGCTCTTGTGAGCAGGTTAGTAAAGACTTATGAATGAGTAAATAGAAAGTGTTTGTGAGTGGGTTAGTAAGGAGACCTATTATACAACATCTCACGCCATGTTATCGTCCTAACAGCCTTGTGGGGGAGGGAGAAACCTGAGCCAATCTTTGCACAGGGTAGATTTCTTCACAGAGTCAAACATGACATGTATACACCTCCCAATTCCACTGCATGTTCCAAATCAGTAAATGTATCTTAATATGTGCTCAACTCACCAGGGAAAGTATGCCCTCTTGAATACTAATACAAGTCACACCAACAAGCATCCAAACGTTCTCTACTCGGTGTGGCTGGATTGGTGTCTGATTAGATGGGATGACTGATTGAACACCTTTCTGCCAATGGAGCAGGTGAATGGTCTCTCCCCACTGTGGACAGGCTGGTGTCTCAACAGGGAAGACCAATCAATGAATCCCTTCCTGGACACTGAGCAGGTGAACGGCTCTCCCCAGCGTGGACCCGCTGATGACTCTGCAGGTTGGAGGACTGAACGAATCTTTTCCCGCACACAGAGCAGGTAAATGGCTTCTCCCCTGTGTGGACCCACTGGTGGGTCACCAGGGTGGATGATTGGTTGAACCCCTTGCTGCACATGGAGCAGGTGAACGACCTCTCCCTGGTGTGGACATGCTCCGTCAATTGAAAGAAAACTAGATTTACCATTTAAGGCCATACATGTTATTCTGCTAAGTTACTCCTGTTAATTGGTAATTTATTTTGTTTAAAATGTGAGAAGTTAATGAGCAGTTTTTCCAGTTAATCACTGGGTATTCAAATGTCTCTTCAAAATTAGAGACTATAACAAAATTAGGTGTCATTGTGGGATTTTGAATCTGGAGGATATGCTTGGTAAAGTTGGAATGAACAATATTTCAAAGTGAATGTTATCGTGTTAAGTACTAAGACTTTCTGGAGAGGAAAGACTTGCCTTTGTGTGTTTTGCAACACTTAACCAAGGTCAGTTCTATAGAATAAGCAGACAGATTGATGCGACAGTTGAGAGCTGGGACAAAACATCAGAAATAATGCAGGCAGGAGCACAGCAATTAGAGTTAGAAAGTTAGCCAAAAATATAAAAACAGGAAGGAAAGTTTCATCAGCTTTTCTTAAAAAAAGTTAACAAAGTAAATGTTGGTTCTGTAGAAAATGTCTGGGGATTCAATAACAGAGGATAAAGAGATGGCAGATGAATTGAAAAGAATTTGAATCTATCTTCACTAGAGAGGATACAAGTAATAGCCCAGAACCAGCTAGAAATCAGGAACTGAAAGGGAAGGAGGCACTGAAGACAGTAACAATTACCAGGGAAGTAGTACTGAGTAAAGTGGTGGAACTATGAGCTGACAAGTCCCAGGTACTCGAAGGATTTCATCCAAGACCCTTAAAGAAAAACTGCCGGTGAAATAGTTAATGCATTGGTTTTAATTTTCCAAACCCCATTAGTTTCAGGGAAGGTTCCTTTAGATTGGAAAACTCTTTTCTTCAAAAAAGGAGGCCGAGAACAAGAAACTGCAGACCATTTACCTTAACATATGTCAAAGGGAAAATATTCAAAGCTATTATTAAAGATGCTATGACAGAACTTATATAAGTTCAAGGTAATCGGGCAGCGTGAATGTGTTTTAGTCAATGGGGGATAATGTTGTAATAATGTTTTGAAGAACGACCATTCCCCACTGCGACTGAGCTGATAAATCTCCAGTGCCGATAGGGAATGGAATCCCTTCCCACAGTCCCCACATTTCCAGGGCTTCTCCGCAGTTTGGTATCCTTTTGGCTTTCTGTTTCTGATGAACAACTGAAACTGTGATCACACTCAGGAAACGTGTACAGTCACCCCCTTGCTGCGAATAGTGTAATGTTTCTTCATCTGTGTAACTGGTTACAGCTCCTTCTCACAGACAGCTCACTGGGACACACTCTCTCTCAACAAGGGGAAAAGGCATACGAAAGTTATGCAGCAAGACAAGATGCAAAAGTAATAAAATGTCGAGCCACAGGGGGAAAAAAATTGTGACTCGATCTCTTCCTATTGGCATTTGGAAACTTAATATCTATTGGGAACACCAGCATCCACGCAGAGCATACTGCGCATGTTTGCCGGTGTCAGAAACTCAGTGCGCATGCCCACCAGTGTCAGCAAAACATGAGCATGCTTGTCGCTGTCCGCAAAATGGGGCGCGCGACCTTCTTTTAATTGACCAATAGAGAGCACTGGAGGACCGGAAGAAGACAGTGGCTACCGTTCGGAGCTACTATTGTCTGAATGCGGAAGTTCGATCATGAGCTACTGAAGCTGCTACTCGTGTTCCTCCCTCTCTGAATGAAGATTGAGCTTCACCCAGACTGCAAATTCCTTCCTCTGTCCAAGATCTGTGAGTATGGTTCTCTCTTTTCTCGCCCTCGTCTTTCCGCTTCTTTCTCATTCTGGGGTTGACTTGCAACAACTGAAAGGAAAGCGAATGAATCGGGGAAGGGAGAGACTCTGGAAACATTGGTCCAGGTGTGTGTCTCAATTGGCAAGATTAATAGGCAGGAGGCTGGAAGAACACAGCAAGCCAGGTAGAATCAGGAGGTGGAGAAGTCAACGTTTTGGGTGTAATATTTTTTCAAGACTGGGGATGGATGCAGATAAAGGACTTGCTGGGGGCAGGGTGGTGAAGTGGGGATAGGTAAACAGGCTGAGGGTACGACGTGGTTGGTCAATGGGAGAAAGGAATCTGCTTGGTAGCAGGGAGCAGTGGAAATGAGGGGTCGGGGCTGGGAAGGGTGGATATTTGAAATTGGAGAACTGAATGTTGAGTCCTCTGAGCTGTAGGAAGATAGGGTGTTGTTCCTCCAATGTGCAGTTTGGTTCGTTGTGGCAATGGAGGAGGCCAAAGATGTTCTTGTCAGAAAGGGAGTAGGAAGGGGAAATAAAATGGGTGGTGACTGGGAGGTCCGGTCGGCCTCTGCGGACCCAGCTGTGATGCTCGGCAAACCTTTCCCCAAGTTTCTGCTTGGTCTCCCCAATGTAGAGAATACCACAATTTGCAAACACATGGCAAATGCAGTACCATAATGCGAAGTTATAGCCTTTGCTGTGGGGGAAAAAAACAGAAAGGAGGTGTATTGTTTAAAAGATGTATTGGGTCGTGAAGAAAGTGAGAGCGGCAGATGCTGGAGATCAGAGTTGAAAAGTATGGTGCTGGAAAAAGCACAGCAGGTCAGGCAGCATCTGAGGAGCATGAGAGTTAATGTTTCGGGCATAAGCTCATCAGGAATGATGTCTGGACACACCAAGGGGCCTCAGCGTCCTTCTACATCAGTCAATGCCAGTTGTCAGACAGGTGCAGCAAGCAATCAGCAAGGCAAGTGGTATATGAGCAAGAGGAATTGAGTTCAGAAGTGGGGGTGTCTTACTGCAGTTAGGGGGTCATTGAATATATTCAAGGCTGAACTCATCTGATTTTAGAAAAACAATGAAGTGGAGGAAGACAAGAAAATGGTTTTAAGACCAGTACAGAACAGTTCCAGAGTCATACAGCACAGAAACAGACCCTTCAGTCCAACTAGTTCATGCTGTCTATATTCACAAACTAAACTCGTCCTACCTGCCTGTGTTTGGCCCATATTCCTCCAATACTTTTGTATTCATGTACTTATCCAAATGTCTTTTAAATGTCAAACTGTATCCACCACTTCCTCTGAACATTCTTTCCACACTTGAACTACGTGTGAAAAGAAAATGGTGCCCCTTATGTTTTTTAAAAATGTTTCTCCTCTCACCTTCAAAATTTGCTCTCTGATCTTGAAACAGCCATCTTCGGGAAGGGCACCTGCCAATCACCTCATCCTTACCCCTCATGATTTTATACATCTCTTTAAGGTCACCTATCAACCTCGTATGCTCCAGTGAAAAAGTCCCAGCCTATCCAATTAGATATAGCTAGATTCGTAGGAGAAAGTGAGGACTGCAGATACTGGAGACCAGAGTTGAGTAGTGTGGTGCTGGAAAAACACAGCAGGCCAGGCAGCATCTGAGGAGCAGGAGAGTTAATGTTTCGGGTATGAGCTCTTCATCAGGAATGATGTGTGGCTTCATTCCTGAAGAAGGTTTTATGCCCGAAACGTTGATTCTCCTACTCCTCGGATGCTGCCTGGCCTGCTGTGTTTTTCCAGTACCACACTTCTCAACTCTGGTCTCCAGCATCTGCAGTCCTCACTTTTCCTAGTTGATCTTAACCTACTGCAAATCCTCTTGCAAGGTTGCCTACCTTGAAGAAGCTCTCCTCCTCCCTCTAAAATAGGTAGATTCGTATCCAGTTATGATCTGTTCAGTGTGGTGCATGCTCGAAAGACCAAATGGTCGACTCCTGCTCCCAATTCTCTCGCTGTGTCCAGGATAACAAGAGACCATAAGACAGGAGCAGAAATTAGGCCATTCAGCCCATCAGGTCTGCTCATACCACTCAATCGTGGCTAATAAGTTTATCAACCCCATACTCTCGCTTTCTCCCCGTAACCCTCAATCCCCTTGGCACTCAAGAAGTTACCTTGCTCTGTCTTAAATATCCTCAGTGACCTGGCCTCCATAGATTCACCGCTGTATGGCTGAAGAAGTTTCTCCTTATCTCCATTCTAAAAGGCCTTCTCTTTACTCTCAGGCTATGCTCTCGAGTCTTAGTCTCTCCGACCAATGGAAACATCTTCCCAACTTGCACTCTGTCCATGCTGTTTAGTATTCTGTATGTCTCAATTAGATATCCCCTGAGTTAATTAGCATGAACCAGACCCTTCAGAATGAGGTACAGCAGGGTTTAGATTCAACAAAGTGAGAATGGAGGTTTTCAGCTTTTAGGGAATATGAGAGGAAAGAGAGTTCACTCTAAATTAGAATTGATCGGATGAGCCAATGGGCCGAGGAGTGGCGGATGGAGTTTAATTTTGAGAAATGTGATGTTTACATTTTGGTAAGGAAATCCCGGCAGGACTGACACATGTAAGGGGAGTGTTGCGGAACAAAGAGACCTTGGGGTGCGGGTTCGTGGTTCTTTGAAAGTGGAGTTGCAGCTATATAGGAGAATGAAGATGGTGTTTGGTATGCTTTTCTTTATTGGTCAGAACATTGAGTACAGGAGTTGAGGTCATGTTCCTGCTGTACAGTATGTTGTTTAGGACACTTTTGGAATACTGCGTTTGGACACTATGGGCAACTTAGCATGGCAAATCTAAATCAAGGCCAGTAAGCAATGTCGTGATGTGGAAAGTGAACACCAGAGAAAGATAGAAAGGGACAAGGAGAATAAATTTACCAGCAATCAAAACTGGATTCTAAAGATGACAAAAATTGAAATTAAAAATGGTGTGTCTGAATGTGCGCTGTATTGTAACAAAGTGAATGAATTGACAGCACACATCGAAGAGAATAATTATGATCTGAGACTCCTTACATGGCTTAAGGGTGACAAGGATTGGATTCTGAATATGGAGGAGTAATCAAATGGGAAGCTAGGTAAAGGGTTGGCACTGCTAATCAAAGCACTGATCACAGGGTAGTCTGGTGTCAGCTTGAATTTCAGGTCCTGATTTCTCTATCCTCTGTTGATCTGCCTGTTCCCACAGAGTAAGATGTAGGTCTGTTCTCAGCTCTGCTGGATTTCTGCTGAAGCTTTGACCCGCTTTTATTCTTTCTGGAACAATAAAACATTCAGTTAGTCGCAACCCAACCCACAATCTCCCAACCTGTCAACCATCCAGACACATAGTGTAGTCATAGCAGGGAATCAAACAAGAAAAATGAAATAAAATTAGAAATGAATAGGTGCTCATGCTTAATGTTTGTTCGTGAGGAAGTAAACTAGAAATAGGGCTCTCCCAGGATTCTTCAAGTGCCCCACATCTCTCCCTTGCATCTAAGTATTTGTACCCAGCTGCAATATTTACACCGATGGGAATAAAGCATCTGTTGTCAAATAGACATAGAATTTACAGCACGGAAATAGACTTTTCTCTCTCTCATTCACACACACACACACACACAGATACCTTCATGGGGGTGAATTTATGTTTGTGGCATTATATTTGCAGATTTGTTCTATTTTGCTCAAAAAATGCACAACCTGCAGGCAGTCAATACAAGTAATATTTTGTAAATTCCGCTGTGGAAACAGAACCAGTCTGACTGAAGATTGGGATACAGACAGACTCTGACCTCACACCTTTAATGCAGTGTTTGAGCTGAGATGTCACCTTTTGTTATAAAACCTTAAGTTATGTCGAAAATGGGCCTTACCTGCAGATCTGTGATTTACATATTAATGATAACTGCAAACCATTCTCAAAGATGAAAGACTTAATAATCCAGATACGTTCAATATATAATTGCAGTGGCAGGACACTAATGTTTTTCCATAAATTCTGTGCGTTATGATCTTATTCTCCACAACCACCTGATGAAGGAGCAGTGCTCTGAACACGAGTCCTTTCAAATAAACTTGTTGGACACTAAACTGGTGTTGTGATTTTTAAATTTGTCCAGGTTAGGGTAGATTGACCATGCTAAATTACCCATAGTGCCCAGGGATATGCAGATTAGGGTGGCTTGACCATGCTAAATTACCCATAACATCCAGGGATGTGCAGGTTAGGTGCACGAGTCAGGGGCAAATGTAGAGCAATGAGTGTGGGTGGGTTACTCCTCGGAGAGTCGATGTGGACTCGTTGGGCGAGTGGCCTGCTTCCACACTGCGGGGTGATTCTCTGATGGGAAGGGATTTTTTGCAAACAGTGCGGGCCGGCCGGTCGGCGGGCTGTCCGGAGCAGGCGCAGTGCGGGAACCCGCCGTCGTCATCACCCCGCCCCCTGTCCTCGGCTCTCGCTCCTCCCATTCATCCTGTTGATGACGTCACAACGCGGAAGTGGCCCGATCAGTTTCAGAGCGATATTCCCTCCCTTAAACAATGTTACAGTCAAGCAGGTTTAATTGGAAGCACACTAGCTTTCGGAGCGACGCTCCTTCATCAGGTGATAGTGAAGGGCTCGATCGTAACACAGAAATTATAGCAAAAATTTAGTGTGATGTAACTGAAATTATATATTGAAACATTGATTGTCTGTTAAGCCTTTCATCTATATCAGTGATAGTTTCACTTCTTTCATGTGTAAATCACAAAAACTTTTTTTTTGAAGTTGCATTCTCGGATTAGCTGTTAACAATGGTGATAGCTAGACAATATGTTGAAGGTGTTGGCCCCCATCCTATCATCCGTCGACATTTCCGCCACTTCCAAACGGACCCCACCACCAGGGATATATTTCCCTCCCCTCCACTATCAACGTTCCGAAAATACCACTCCCTCAGTGACTCCTTCGTCAGGTCCACAACCCCCGCCAACCCAACCTCCACTCCCGGCACCTTCCCCTGCAACCGCAAGAAATGCAAAACTTACGCCCACACCTTTCCCCCCCCCCCCCCCCCCCCCTTACTTCCCTCCAAGGCCCCAAGGGATCCTTCCATATCCACCACAAATTCACCTGCACCTCCACACACATCATTTACTGCATCCGCTGCACCCTGTGTGGCCTCCTCTATATTGGGGAGACAGGCCGCCTACTTGTGGAACGTTTCAGAGAACACCTCTGGGACACCCGGACCAACCAACCCAACCACCCCGTGGCTCAACACTTCAATTCCCCCTCCCACTCCATCAAGGACATGCAGGTCCTTGGACTCCTCCATCGCCAGACCATGGCAACACGACGGCTGGAGGAAGAGCGCCTCATCTTCCGGCTAGAAACCCTCCAACCACAAGGGATGAACTCAGATTTCTCCAGTTTCCTCATTTCCCATCCACCCACCTTGTCTCAGTCCCAACCCTCGAACTCAGCAGCACCTTCCTCACCTGCAATCTTCTTCCTGACCTCTCCGCCCCCACCCCCACTCCAGCCGATCACCCTCACCTTAACCTCCTTCCACCTATCACATTTCCAACGCCCCTCCCCCAAGTCCCATCTCCCTACCACTTTTTTTTAGCCTGCTTGGCACACTTTCCTCATTCCTGAAGAAGGGCTCATGCCCGAAACGTCGATTCTCCTGCTTCTTGGATGCTGCCTGACCTGCTGCGCTTTTCCAGCAACGCATTTTCAGCTCTGATCTCCAGCATCAGCAGTCCTCACTTTCTCCCCTGTGTTCTCTGTCTATCCTATGATGTTTAGATTGATTCTAATCTAAAAAGTAAGATCACGGAGTTTTACATAAATTCATGCAGTTTCTGAGCTCAGAGTTCTACATGAATGCATGCAGGTTTTGAGCAAAGTACAATGTAACCCTGCAAATACAAATTCACCCCACAAAATATATGTGTGCATGTGGGTCTTTGTCTGTCTGTGAGTGTGTGTGTGTCTGTCTGTCTGGGGTGGGGGTTGTGAGTCTGAGAAAGTGTATGTGTGTATGTAGTGAGTGCAGAGTGTCTTAAGTGTGTGAAGGGGTGCTTGTGTGAGTGTGTGTGTCTATAAGGGTTTGTGTGGGTGTCTGTGTGTACCTGTGTCCGTGTGTATGTGAGAGTGTGTGTGTGTGTAGGAATATCTGTGTGTGTGTGTGTGTGTGTGTGTGTGTGTGTGTAGTGCAATGGTGATCACCTGTAATGTGACATGAACCCAAGGTCCCGGTTGAGGCCCCCCCTATGGGTACCGAATTTAGCTATCAGCCTCTGCTTGACCACTTTTCTCTGCTGCCTGTCCCGAAGTCCACCTTGGAGAATGGTCACCCGAAGGTCCATGGCTGAATGTCCTGGACCACTGAAGTGTTCCCCAACTGGGAGGGAACCCTCCTGTCTGTTGATTGTTGTGTGGTGCCCATTCATCCGTTGTCGTATCCTTTGCTCAGTTTCCCCAATGTACTATGCCTCCGGGCATCCTTGCCTGCATTGTGTAAGATAGACAACGTTAGCTGAGTCACATGAGTACCTGCCATGTACAAGGTGGGAGGTGTCCCCACACGTAATAGTGGTATCTATGTCCACAATCTGACACGTCCTGCAGCATCCACCATGACAGGGTTGTATGGAGTTGTCCTGAGAGCCGGGCAGTTTGCTACGAACAATGATCTGTTTGAGGTTTGGTGATTGTCTAAAGGCAAGTAGTGGAGGTGTGGGGAAGGTCTTGATGATGTGCTCATCCTCATTGATAATGTGTTGCAGGTCACGAAGAACATGGCGTAATTTTTCAGCTCCTGGGAAGTACTGAACAACGAAGGGGACCCTGTCAGTTGCAGCACGTATCTGTCTCCTGAGGAGGTCATTATGGTTCCTTGCTGTGGCACGTCGGAACTGGTGGTCGATGAGTTGAGCATCGTACCCCGTTCTTGTGAGGGCATCCTTGAGTACTTCCAGGTGTCCATCACGTTCCTTCTCATCTGAGCAGATCCGGCGTATGCGTAGGGTTGTCCATAGAGCATGGCTATTTTAATATGTTTTGGGTGGAAGCTGGAGAAGTGTAGCATTGTGAGGTTGTCTGTGGGTTTGCGGTAGAGTGTGGTGCTGAGGTGTCCATCCTTGATGGAGACGCACGTGTCCAAGAATGAGACAGACAGTCGAGAGTAGTCCATGGTGAGTTTGATGGTGGGATGAAACTTGTTGATGTTACTGTGTAGTTTTATCAGTGACTCCTCGCCATGGGTCCAGAGGAAGAAAATATCGTCAATGTATCTTGTGTACAATGTTGGTTGGTGATCCTGCATAGAGAAGAAGTCGAGTTCGAACCTGTGCATAAAAATGTTGGCATATTGGGGTGCAAATTTGGTCCCCATGGCTGTTCCGTGTGTCTGGGAAAAGAACTGGTTGTCAAAGGTGAAGACGTTGTGATCGAGGATAAAGCAGATGAGTTGTAGGATGGTGTTTGGAGACTGGCAGTTGTTGGTGTTGAGTACTGAGGCTGTTGCCGTGATGCCATCCTTGTGGGGGATGCTGGTGTAGAGTGCGGAAACGTCCATTGTGACGAGGAATGTTCCCGGTTCGACTGGTCCATGGGTGCTGAGTTTCTGTAAGAAATCTGTAGTGTCGCGACAGAAGCTGGAGATCCCCTGTACAATAGGTTTCAAGATGCCTTCCACATAGCTGGAGAGATTCTCACATAGGGTCCCATTGCCCGACACGATGGGACGTCCCAGTGTGTTGGCTTTGTGTACCTTTGGAAGACAGTAGAAGTCGCCTTCATGAGGAGTACGTGGGATGAGGGCGCGTAGGGAACTCTGAAGGATTGGATCCAAAGTTCTGATCAGTGTGTTTGATTCTCGGGTGTGTTCTTTGGTCGGATCAGCTGGTAGTTGCCTGTAGTGTTCCTAGTTGTTCAGTTGTCGGTACACTTCCTTTCAGTAATCTGTTCTATTCTGAATGACAATGTCATCAAACCAGCAGATAAAGGTGGAGCCAATATTGTGATTGGTTTTGAGAGTGTTGATGGCATTGCGCTGTGAACGGGTGATGTTTTGCTCTACCTTGTGGGTACGGCTGATGAATCTGGCATTTATATATTTCCTGACAGTTTGAGCATACATGTCAAGCCCAGGGCAGCGGCCCTCCGGTGGGGTCCACGTTGACACTTTCTTTGGTCGCTCCTCTACAGATCCCTGTGATGACTGTTCCAGTTCATCAGTAGGATCACTGCCGGCACCTTGAAAGAATTCCCGGAGTCTTATTCGTCTGATGAACTCCTCTGTGTCTGCTGCCAGAACCAACGGGTCCATTTTGGTGGTGGGGCAGAAGTTGAGACCCCTCCGTTAGGCAACTCTTCACATTGGGAGGTTGGGAATCTGTTCACTTGTAGCAACTGGAGTGAATTCAGGGAGGGAGCAGACTCTGCAATCTCAGGTATGGGACTTAATTACCCGGGTGAGGAGGGACAGAAGGATGGAGTGGGTTTGTTTTCCCTAGCGTGCCAGAGTCTGAAGGGTGACCTTATAAACTTTTATAAAATCATGATGGGCATGGATAGGGTAACTAGACCAGGTCTTTTCTTTGGGATAGGGGAGTCCACAACTAGAGGGTAGTATGTTTAGGGTGAGGGCAAGGCAGATGGAGAATTAAAAGACTTAAGGGACAACTTTTTCACAGTGTGGTGCGTGTAAGAAATGAGCTGGCAGAGAAAGTGGTGGAGGCTGGTACAATTACACCACTTAAAAGACATCTGGATGGCTATATGAATAGGAAGGGATATGGGCCAAGTGCTGGCAAATGTGACCACATTTATTTAGGATATCTGGCCAGTATAGAAGAGTTTGACCAAAGTGTCTGTTTATGTGTTGTATATCGTTGTGACTCTGGCTTGCCACCAACATTTGCCATGTCTATCAGTTCAGTTTCTCTCTGGTGTCTGTATTAATGCCTTGATGTCTCATTTTGCTCCCGCATGCGTTTGTGTTCAGCTGAAGCTTCGTCATGGAGAAACCTGAGGAATTCTGCCCCGTGGAGAAACCGTGGAAGTGTGGCGACTGCAGAAAAGGCTTCTGTGTCCCATCTGCCCTGGAGATTCATTGACGCAGTCACACCGGGGAGAGGCCATTCTCCTGCCCTGAGTGCGGGAAGGGCTTTGCCCAGGCCTTGACCCTATTCACTCACCGGCGGATCCACACCGGGGAGAGGCCCTTCAGCTGCCCCGAGTGCAGGAAGGGCTTCAACAATACCTTCAACCTCCAGACCCACCGGCGGCTCCACATGGGGGAAGAGGCCATTCAGTTGCCCCGAGTGTGGGAAGGGCTTCAACAATACCTTCAACCTCCAGACCCACCGGCGGCTCCACATGGGGGAGAGGCCATTCAGTTGCCCCGAGTGTGGGAAGGGATTCAGTCAGGTGGGCAACTTGCGGAGGCACCAGCGGGTCCACACCAGAGAGAAGCCCTTCAGCTGCCCTGAGTGAGGGAAGGCCATCACCCTCTCCTCCCACCTGCGGAGGCACCAGTGAGTTCACATGGATTGAAGGAGTGACTGCCGAGTACTGTTATTGACCGGATGATCAACCAGTTCCGGGGATTCCGGGTTCGAATCCCACGGCAGCAGATGGCGGATTTGGAATTCGGTCAGAAATCTGGAGTTCCGAATCTAACGATGAAACCATTTTCGGGGGTGGGGTAGGACCCTCATCTGATTCACTCACATCCTTTTAGGGAAGCAAACTGCTGTTGTGGGAAAGGATTCACTCAGTTGTCCCAGCTGCACCCTTTACCCGGTCTGGCCTACACGTGACTCCAGACCCACAGCAGTGCAGTTGACTCTACACTGCCCCTTCCTGGCAAAGGAGCGGGGAGAAACTTGGAGACAGGGCTTGGGTTGAAATTGCTGAGTGAGGCAATACTTCCTCCGGGTTAAGGCTGTATTGAGGATCCAATTACAAAGGGACAACTTCGTGCTGTCCAATAATAAAGACAGTGAGGTGGGGTAGGGGAGATATGTGGGCTTTGACCTTGAGCTGTTTAAAAAGCAGCTACCTTTTCTCTGCCTTTTTGCTGGGGAATCTGAAGCTGTAACAAAGTTGGGTCACAATAAAAGTTACCTGAACTTAACCACCGGGCTCAGACTCTCACTGAAAGCTTTGAGCTCCAAGAGGTTTTTGTTTTAAAGCTGCTCATTTCTTTCAGCCTCCTGCACTAAGTTTCCAATGTCGCAAATCAGATGGAGCAGTGAGTGAGTAGCCAGTATTGTTTGAAATTGTACATTTTTCAGGAGTGTAGAGTCTGTCGTTTCATCGGCGTTGTAAAGTTTATTGGCAGCATCGGGATGTTTGGGCTGCGTTCACGATGTGGACATGTCGGCGTTGGAATGGGGTGGACAAAATTAAAAGTTACACAACACCAGGTTATAGTCCAACAGGTTTATTTGGAAGCACATGCTTTTAGAGCACCACTCCTTCGTCAGGTGGTTGTGGAGAATGAGATCATGAGCACAGAACGTATAGCCAAAGGAATTGAGTGTCACGGAGATGTGATGCATTAAAGAAGTTTAGATTAAATCTTTCATCTTTTAGAATGGGTTTCTGTTCTTTGGTATGTTAATCCCAGAATTTGTTTTCAATTACATTCGAGAAAGTAATTTAAACATCAGGCTGACTTGACATTGGGACACAGACAGAAGTCACACCTACTGTTAGAAAAGCTCTGCATTTCAATTACATTCTGAAATTACTGATCTTTTACATTTGTATCATTTTAGCTATTCTCATTCAGAAACATCATTAAAGTCTGAAAGCATGTTCAATTTTTTAAGAGCTGTAAAATCTTTGAAACTTGCATTCAAATATGTGGAGTTAGGCCACAGCTCAGGACTGGCTGTAGGGGGTGAATGGCCTATTCCTCGTCTTGTGAAATTGGTTCTGACTGTGTTGAAATTGAGTTACAGAGCACAGCCACAAATCCTTCAGTCCAGGCCAACCAGATATCCTCAATTCATCTAGTGACCCATTTGCCAGTTTATGCCCCATATTCCCTCTAAACCTTTCCTATTCATACCACCATCCAAATGCCTTTTAAATGTTGGAATTGTAACAGCCTCCACCACTTCTTCCGGCAGCTCGTTCTATACACACACATCACCCTCTGTGTGAAAATGTTGCCCTGAGGTCCCTCATAAATCTCTCCCCTCTAACCCTGAACCTCTGCCCTCTAGTTTTGGACTCCCACCTCCCCCCACAATGGGGAAGAGACATAAAAACACAAAGGGGATAAAAATGTCGAGCCACATAGAATAAAAAAAATTGCGGCTCCACTCTTTATTTATTTTGTTGGCATTTGAACACTTACAATCTGTCCACAGGGCACACTACGCATGCTCATCGGTGTTAGCAAGTAGTACGCAGGTTTGCTAGTGTCAGCAAAACATTGCGCATGCTCATTGCTGTTTGCTGAAAAGGCGGGCGACCTTGTTTTGACGGACCAATAGTGAGCCCTGGAATACAGGAAGGAGCGTGGTCCTCCTGCCAATCAAAGCCCAGCCCTCTCTCCCTCCCCCCCCCCCCCCCCCCCTCCATTGTCTGAAAGCGGAAGGTAGACCATGAGCTTCTGAAGCTGGTGCTGCTGCTGTTTCTGTCTCCCTGAGCTTCAGTCCAGACTGCAACTTCGTTCCTCTGTCCAACATCTGTGAGTACAGCACTCCCTTTTTCATTTTTTTTTCATTCTCGGGTTCAGTTGTTGACTTGCAGCAACTGAAAGGAACGGGATTGAATCCAGGGAGGAGAGACACTGGAAAACAGACAGGAGGCTGGAAGAACACAATGGGAAGGGGAATTAAAATGGGTGGTGACTGGGAAGTCCGGACGGCCTCTGTGGACCTGGCTGCGATGCTCTGTGAACCATTCCCCGAGTTTATGCTCGGTCTTCCTGGTGTAGAGAAGACCACAACTGTCAAACACATGACAAATACAGTACCACAATGTGAAGTTATAGCCTTCGCTGTGGGGAAAAAAAGCATAAAGGAGGTGTATTGTTTAAATGGCGATTTATTGGGATATGGAGAAAGTGAGGACTGCAGATGTTGGAGATCGGAGTTGAAAAGTGTGGCGCTGGAAAAGCACAGCAGGTCAGAGAGCATCCAAGCAGCAGGAGAGTTGATGTTTCTGGCCCGAGCCCTTCTTCAGGAATGATGTGTGGATGGACAAAGGGGCCTCAGTGTCCTCCTACACCAGTCACTGCCAGTTGTCAGACAGGTGCAGCAAGCAATCAGCAAAAGGAATTCGGATCGGAAGTGGGGATATCTTCCTGCAGTTAGGGGGTCATTGAATATATTCAAGGCTGAGTTCATCTGATTTTTGAACAACAAAGTGGACGGTTATAGGGGAAGGGAAGGCAAGAACATGGTTTTAAGACCAGTACAGAACAGTTCGAGTCATACAGCACAGAAGCAGACCCTCCAGTCCAACAAGTTCATGCTAACTATATTCACAAACTTAAACTAGTTCCACCTGCCTGTGTTTGGCCCATATTCCTCTGAACCTTTTGTATTCATGTACTTATTCAAATGTCTTTTAAATGTTGTAACTGTACCTACATCCACCATTTCCTCTGGACATTCATTCCACACACAAACCACTCTCCATGTACAAAAAGATGCCCCACCTGCCTTTTTAAAATCTGTCTCCTCTCACCTTCACATTTGCTGCCTAATCTTGAAACCCCCCACCCTCTGGAAAGGATACCCGCCGTTCACCTCATCTATGTCCCTCATGATTTTATAAATCTCTCGAATGTCAACGCTCAACCTCCTGTGCTCCAGTGAAAAAAAGTCCCTGCCTATGCACCAAGATGTTGGGAGATTCATATCCAGTTATGATCTGTTCAATGCTGGTGCAAGATCAGAAGACCAAATGGCCTACTCCTGCTCCCAATTCTCTGTGTCCAGGACAGCAAGAGACCATAAGACACAGGAGCAGAAATGAGGCCATTCAGCCCATCGGGTGTGCTCCGCCATTTAATCATGGCTGCTCGGTTTCTCAACCCCATTTTCCTGTGTCTCCCCATAACCCTTGATTCCCCCTTTATTCTCAAACCTATCTATCTCAGTCTTAAATATCCTTAGTGACCTGGATCCTCCACAGCCTTCTGTGGCAGTGAGTTCCATAGATTCACTACTCTCTGGCTGAACAGGTTTCTCCTTATCTCTGTTCTCAAAGGTTTTCCCTTCACATTAAGGCTGGGCCCTTAGGTTCTAGTCTCTCCTATCAATGGAAACATCCTTCCAACACCACTCTGTCCAGGCCGTTCAGGATTCTGTATGTTTCAATGTGTAGGCCTGTTAACCAGCATGAACCAGACCCTTCAGGATGATGTACAGCAGGGATTAGGTTCAGCAAATTGAGAATGGAGGGAGAGTGTGTGGGATAGAGATTTTCAGCTTGGAGGGAATAAGAGAGGAAAGAGATTTGCTATAAATTAGAATTAGCTGAGGACTGGTAGATGGAGTTTAATTTTGAGAGGTTGAGGTGTTATATTTTGGTCAAGCAATCCAGACAGGACTGACACAGTTAAGGGGAGTGTTGTAGAACAAAGAGACCTTGGAGTGCAGGTTCATAGTTCCGTGAAAATGCAGTCTCAGTTGGATAGGATAGTGAAGGTGGCGTTCGGTGTGAAGATGAAGAGGAGCTCCTTTTCCTGGTGAGTAGTGAAGGAAGCCCAAGGAAGCAGTACAGGCAGCTTCGTTAAGTATATTCAAATCACAGTTGAATGGGTATTTGCAATGATAGAGGAATGAAGGGTAGTTGCGACATTGCAGGGAGGAGGAGCTGAGTCTATGGATAGATCAGCTCTGATCTAAATGAATGGCGGAGCAGGCTGGATGGGCCAAATGACCTACTCCTGCTTCTATTACAATGAAACTATAACCCTTCATTTCCCATGGCTAACCCACCTAACCTGCACATCCCTGGACACTATAGGCAATTTAGCATAGCCAATCCAAATCCAGGCCGGTGAGCAATGTAGTGATGTGGAAAATAAATATCAGAGAACGTGAGAAAGGGACAAGGAGAGTAAATATTCCAGCAATCAAAACTGGATTCTAAAGATCACAAAAATTGAAACTAAAAACAATGTTTCTGAATGTGTGCTGCATTGCAACAAAAGTGAATGAATTGACTGCACACACCGAAAAGAACAATAATGATCGGAGACTCCTTACAAAGACATGGCTTCAGGATGACAAGGATTGGATCCTGAATATCGAGGGGGTAGTCAGACGGGAAGCGAGGTAAAGGTAGAGGGTTGGCACTGTTAATCAAAGCACTGATCACAGGGTAGTCTGGTGTCAGCTCGGGTTTTAGGGCCTGATTTCTCTGTCCTCTGTTGATCTCCTTGTTTGCACAGAGTAAGATGTCAGTCTGTTCTCGGCTCTGCTGGATTTTTGCTGAAGCTTTCAAGCCCCTTTTACACCTTCCAGAACAATAAAACATTGTCAATTGAAACCCAACTCACAATCTCCCAGCCAGTCAATCAACCGGACAGAGTATAGTCAGAGCAGGGAATCAAAGAAGAAAAAATGGAACACAATTAGAAATGAATAGGTGCTCGTTCTTAATGTTTATTCATTAGGAAGTAAACCAGAAATAGGGCTCTCCCAAGATTCTGATAGTGCCCTACTTGAGGAATTCTCTCTCCCTTCGATGTAACTATTAGTATGGTTGGGGCAAAGTAACTCGTGTGCCAGATTGTTTAAAGCAAAGTAGTCAGGAGAGGAGACCATGGAAATACCTCTTAGTTCAAAACAAAGTCTGACATATTCCAATAAAATACAGAATGTTACAAGTTTTATGGTAAAACACAAGCCCACTCTCCATTAATTATGCAACTGAGGGGCAGTTGTAAGGTTCACATACATTGTCAAGACCTACATTTCTTAATGTTTATAAAACAGAATGTTATCTTATTCTGCAGGTTCAGCTCAGCTCGAATTACTGATAAGGGACAGAGAGAACCAATCCATCATTCTATGAAGCAGCACAGTCTAATGGCCTGAGGAGCAGAGACAGTCTGCAGCTGCAAGGTCAGGCTATCAAAACAGAATTCCTTAGCCAGGGCTCAGACAGCATTATGTTAACAGGCTACATTTTACTGCAAACATTGCTTTGTGACAAAATGACTTTGCCACAGTTTTGTGGCAATTTTGGTCAAATTCTCCCACAGTCCCTCCTTTTTATTAAAAAGAAGAGATTGTGGGTGTCAGCAAAAGGGGGATTGTCATGGGGTGGTGGTTGGAGATCAGACAGATAGTCCTCGGGTTCAGTAAGGACAGGGACAGACAGCTCCAGGGATTGGGAATCATTATCAGTAAGGGGGAAATCTCGGCATCTGAGAGATCGCTGGAGAGGAGGGCCACAACAGTGAACTGAGCCGAGCACAGGATTGTCTGCGGGGTGACTTTGATTTCCAGTCGAGCAGTTCCAAAGGCAGGGGGAAAGAAAGCTGCAAGTTGCTTAAACTCCATAAGGGCTCGCTTGGTACGAGTTTGGGATGGATGGGGATATGGGCACATACTCAGCAG